>NC_136546.1:17791153-18326762 GCF_910591455.1 Pholis gunnellus
TTGGAACAAAAAGACAGAAACAGAGAAAGATCTTCAGAAAGAAATAGAAAGAGAAACATAGAAAACAAATGAGGGGTAAAGCCGTGGTGTTCAATAACTTACAAGAGGAAATGAAAGAAAGTTTCAAGGAGGTTTCAATCTCCTATTCTGGTATTGTTGCCGTAAAAATAGTCACTGGCAAGAAAACACAACGAGAAAGCAGTTTAGAGAGAAGGCAGTTGAAATGTTTAGTGGAGCTGTGGATAAGACTCAGGATGTTGAAAAGTATGATAAACTGGATGAATCATGCTGCTTGGGAGACTAAAGCTCAGCTCAAAAGGGATACAATAAACATCATGGAGGAACATATTACAATACTAAATTCAAAAGAAATCTTAGCAGCTCGAAAAGTTCCACTAAATCCAGATGTGGATGCGTTCAACAGTGCAGACACCACTTTACTGGAGTAGGTCAAGTGGTGAGTAACACTTGAATGTGACGAGGATCGGCTCAAAAGGACGTTAACTGGTCGCTTCTGTTGGTTTAGTGAATGTGCACGAGTAGTTTGGTTTAACTTCACTCAAAAGGTAAAAAACAATCAACAGTTAAGAAGCTGACTTAGTTATTTATGTTATTTAACATGTTTTGGAGCCATATAGGTGACAAATGCAACTATATGTAGGTTTCTATTCACTGCACATGTTGGACGGGAATACAAATACACTTGACACTTGTTGTCCAGGATGTTAATGGGTTTTAATGTCTGCACAGGACCCCAACGATGTCTAAGATCTGGGTATGAAACGAAGAAAAGCAACATTCAGACGGCAACAAATGACTGATTGATTAAGACCTTTTCTTTTCAATGCTACAACAAAAAGCAGCAAATACAGACTTGGATTGTGATTGAGCACACACAATGAAAGGCGGGAACCCCATCGAGCCGCTATTGATCTCAGAGAACATTAGCATGTGCTTGATGTGACCAGCCAACGATGAGAAGCACCATAGAAAAATAAAACGTCGGTTTATTACTGAAACTACGTGATTCATGGCTTTTGCTTCATTTAGTTTCCCGCCGTTTGTGTCCCCCCCCCACTAACAATCTTTAAATAACAAGATCGAATTCTACAACAAATACGAAAACCAGCTTTATACACTTAAGACATACGACTGTAAAGCTGTATTTTAGACATTTAAATGACTTTATAAGGCTTTAACTTCAAGGCAAAACAACAATGCTGAAAAAGTAAATGGCCCTATTAACACTTTCAGTTCAGTTTCAGTTCAGTCTGACGCGACCGCAAACTCCCGTTCAATCACTGACACAAAATCCATGGAAACATTCTCTCGCTATCAGAAACACAGCACGACTTTTCAGATTTCAGTCTGCCACCATCGTCACCATGGAGGTGCGTAGTGTTTGTCGTATGGTCGAATTAACAGCAACAGGCTGAGCCATTCATCGTTTCCCGCTCATTGGATTAAGTGAAACAGCTCTCGGGGGCTCGTGTAACCGCGTTAGCCTCTGAAGAGAAGCCCCCGGTGCTCTCTGTTGTTCTTAGTCGGCTACTTGCAGAACACAATACAGCGTTTGAACGGACAGGAGGGGCTGCTATCAGGCTGCAGGATCTGTATACGTGCCCTTACACATGTACATACACACACACACACACGCGCGCGTCCACACGGAGGGCCGAGCAAACAGACCCCCTCCTGCTGTCAACAATACATCCACAAACTGGTAATGCTTATGTACACAGTACACACCAGTGTCACCTGTCAGGTGTTTGACTTTGTGGCTTGACAGGCTTGCATCCTAATTGGAGGCAGGAGTCCACATGGGTAAAACCCGTAACAGCTTTCATAATTCATCTGGTCTGTAAGGTTCAATACTACGACACAATATTTCATTTAAAGGGTGTGTGCGTGCGTGTGTGTGTGTATCTGGCTACATAGCTAAAAAGATTGGTTGGTTGATTGGCTGCCAGCTGCTCTGAAAATACAAAACAATGCAGCTGCTTGGTACATATTGGCTATTTCTAGATCCGTTTCCCATTACAGGACAAGGAAAGGTCGTTCTGACAGAGACGGAACGACCTATACCTGAGAGATCGTGATCCCACAGAGTGAACTCCTTAACCCAGTTGTCCTCTGACAGCCCATCATAACAGGACCGGAAGCACAGTGTTTCATTGTTCCTCTCTGTGTCAAAAGCGCACACCAAAAACAAAATAAAGAACCTGCAGCTAAACCCCCGGCCAGGGTTGTATAAATATTAATGAGTTCAATATTTTATGTTTATGTTCTGCTAATGCCTCTGGTGAATCCGGGAGAGGCTCAGGAGAACTCAGCTGAGAGTCCCAGATCAGTCGGTCGATTGATAGAATACACCGCTGTAGCTAATTAAAGCATGAATAATGCACCTGACGTGGAAGTCTCCCCAGATTTCACCGAGAGAGTCACTGAGGGAGCGAGAGACTGGATGTCTGTGTGGTGTGTGTGTGTGTGTGTGTGTGTGTGTGTGTGTGTGTGTGTGTGCGGAGAGCGTGAGCGCTGTAAAAACAGAAGCGAAGGAAATTGTCTTTCCTGGAGGTCTCACCTTTGGGACGGCACCGACGCGGATACTGTTGACGAGGGAACACTCGAGAACCTGGCCTTCCTGCAGGAGAGACGCACAGAAAGATACGGAGAAAATAAGCACAGAGAGAAAATATGATAGCAGGTGAAGAGAGAGAGAGAGAGAGACGTAGAGGGACGGGGGGAAAAGATAAGAAAACAAGACAGATGGGTCACGGTGCACTTTGTTTGGTTTGCAATCATTTCTAACACACAGAGACAACACCACAACCTCTCTGCATCTGACGACAGTTATTAACAGAGGATATTACGCAACATCGCCACATCTTCCTCATAATCACGTTTCCGATACCTAATAACACGTCCTTCTTTGTTTACTGCTGTCAGATTAGAACTCATGGTTCAATTTGGGAGTTTAATTCCCAGTGAGACGGCCTCCAGCCCCCCTGCAACACTTACACGGGATAAGCAGGTTTAGAGAATGCAGAGAAACATATTAGTTTTCCTGTCCTACAGGTTTTTGCTGTTGAGCAGCAGACTTGTAATGTAATGAATTACCAATATATCTTCTCCCCTTGTTGATTTGAATACCATACTTGCATGAGCTGAAAACAACTGGACACGTAGAGGGAAGAAAGTAAATCTAAAAATATACGTTGGAAAATAGTCATCAGTGTCCCCCCGGTCAGTGCTATGATGATGCTTTATGATGCGTTACATGTTTTACAGGTTTTTGTGTCAGAAAAGAACGTACTTCTGAACAAGATAAACCTTTTTACTACTAAATAAACGCACATACTTTGGAGGACAAGAAAATACAAACACTAAGGAGGTGGAGGTCGTACCTTTCCCTCACTCTTCCAGCAAATGAAAAAGCCATACTCGTCCACCGTCATCCGACAGTTGGGCTCAAAGACGAACGGGTCCTGCAGAGGGGAAGAACATATTTATAAGAGAAGAGGCTTCATCATTCACAGGGTTTTATTTGACATGGGAGGACATTAAACAGTCAACCTGTTACACACACACAGAGCTTAAACAACCATAATTCATTTTCTAAGATGTACCTGTCTGCCGAAAGAGACATACAAAAACATACAAAGTATGCGCAAATGTATGTACACACACACACACACACACACACACACACACACACACACACACACACACACACACACACACACACACGTTGCGTGCAGAGGAGATGAAACCTTTTGCTTGGGCAAACATTAAGTGACATGAATGTGACCGCTATGAACTGTTAAACGCAAACATCATCTGACAGGAACACAGAGCTGTGCGTTAGAGACAGGTGACAACCCTGGGTGAGAAGCATCTCTGTGTGTGTGTGTGTTTGAGCAAGATTAAAAGTGTGTTCTCCCAGCTGAGATGATGCTGTTGCACACACACACACACACACACACACACACACACACACACACACACACACATTAATGTTTGTCTATCAGCTCCTGTGCAGCATACAGCGGCCCCTGTTCAGTTCAACAGGAGTGTCGGGGCAGAAAATCGACCAACATGAGGCTGCTTATCTTACCCAAATATGTTTCCCTCAGTTGAATCAGCTGCTGGAAGCTGTGATTGCACTAATGAATGACTGTGTGTGTGTGTGTGTGTGTGTGTGTGTGTGTGTTTTTTATCCATCTAAATTCTGAAATCTGAGAAGAATAAAACATGAGAAGAAAAACAATAGGAGATGGCTGCTGGGTCACTTTAACTCTTGCATTAGCAGTAGGGAACAGTGTGATACACACACACACACACACACACACACACACACACACACACACACACACACACACACACACACACACACACACACACACACACACACACACACACACACACACACACACACACACACACACACACACACACACACACACACACACACAGTATTATTTCAGGATGTTGCTCCCATGGGACACTGCTGCGAATAGGACTAAGTAGGTTTTTATTTGGCCATATCATGTCATCTAAAACCATCATAAAAAACAATTCCACAATCTTATTTCCATTATAGGAAACAGTGAGACTGCTGTAAGTGCAGTTAAAAGCCGGACTCTTTCATCTGAATTGGGACTGACAGAAGATCGGCGTCACAGAGTGAAGCCAACCTAATGAAAGAGACGGCCCCAAATGAGACCCGACTGTTTAGAACATACAGCAGACTACCGTTACGCCGTCAAACGGCTCGATGTCGTAAAACTAAAAGGTTTGTAACACTCAGTCCTTCTAACCGACACGCAAAGGAACAATCATCTGAAGCTCCGACCATCTCTGGGTGGACGTGGATAGACAGGCGCCCCTAGTCATTGAAGTCCAGGTCCCACTCAACATGTGTACATTCTTTCCTAAGTGCCTTTGTGAGTGCAGCCAAGCGCTTCGTTCCCTCAATACAATAATCATTGACACAATAACAGCAACCCCAAAACTAGTCCGCATTAACTTTATTAAGTTAAGCTACGTAACTTAAACAAACACACACACACACACACACACGTTTGTTGACATCTACATTAAAGCGCATCAAGGGGATATAAGACGCTCACCATGCCCCGCCACGCTCTTATTTGCATTATATCCGAATTTTGCAATTAGTGTTCAGGCCAAGTTTATTTTTTATGTTTGTTACATTATTATTCGTTATAATAAAGCATGCATAGAGCAAATACCCACACCCTGCATGTATAATAGGCTTATGTTGCCTAACCGTCGACTTCAGAGTACGACTGTTTTCTAACATTTTTGTTCACAGCAATGAAATACGGCTGTACTCACCAGGTAAGCCTACAACAGTAATATCTACCAATATTACAAAACATTTTGGAAGAAATAAATGATTCAAATGACCAACAGTTTTCAGAGACTTGTTTTTCTCTGCCTTCATTAACTGTCTGTCAATATGAGGCTGTCCAGTCCACATGGAACCAAACACCGGCCAGATCTTAAGTGATTGATTTCCAATTAGTAGACAATGAATGAAACACACGCACACACCATCACACACGCACACACCATCACACACACACACACACACACACACACACACACAGTGATCAGTCATGCTATCAGCCAAGGGGCCTCTAAAGATCTCTGTGACCTCTGACCTTTCCTGCCTCTGGACTGATCTGAAATATCTCACCGCGAGACAATAACTAATAACTTATTGGAAATCTATAGCTAATCTTAAAGTCTCTAGCACTGCACTGTGTAAAGCTAAAACAGAGACGGCAAAGAAAAAAGTATCCACCACATTTAGTCAGATAACAAATGGCAGACTAGAAGACAATAAGAAAACGTAAGCAAAAGACAGGAGCCAGACATGAAGATGCTCTTACAAGTAGTCAAACGTTGCATACTGTTACTTTGGACATGACCGTAACAGCTACACGAGGCATTGATAAGAGATCACCTATAAAGCTTTGAATGGCACTCTAAACTATGTATTAACACACACGTACACGCCCTGCCCATTACCTGTCTCTACCATCTGTCACTCGGTGGGGTTTCGTTCAGTGGAAAACATCCATGCTGTGAAGCATATTTGTGCCCGTTTGTGTGTGTGTGTGTGTGTGTGCGTGCGTGCGTGCGTGCGTGCGTGTGAGTGCCCTCATGACAGGGACTGATAGAGAGCATGTCTATGTCTGTGGGTGGACTCGCCGTACGTCATTTCAAATCGACGCAGATCTCCCCTGCAGGCTTTGTATTTTCCAGGCACAGGCAACAGAGCAGCAACACACGGAGGACTTTCTTCAGAAGCATGCCGGCCCAGTTTCATGGATCACTCTGACATGGCTGTGGATTTGATGATGCTTTTCCCTACTCTCACAAACAGAGAGGACTGATGTGTGTGTGTGTGTGTGTGTGTGACACACTTTGCCTTTGCTCGGCAAATGTCCTAGCTAAGTGTCCTGATTAAGTTAGTCAGAGGAAACGTGGGCAAAAAGACAGGAAGATACACTCAGGGTCATACACACAGACACACACACTGCAAGATGGATCTCAGGTGACACTTGTGCTCTTGGAAAATATTTGTCAAAATCATTTGTAATTATATTTGTATTGGATAGACGGGCAATAAATATGCTTGCAGCTGTAACTGAGTAATAATTTAATGTTACCCTTTTCTTATTATGGTATTATTATTTAATGTATCTGTTGGTGTTCGTTATGTTGTTTAAATCTTTGGGAAAGCACTTTGCAACTGCGTTTTATACCCTGATGTCTACTGTGCTGTATCAATCTCAACTTTAAACTTGCTGTGAGCGCTTCAGAAACTCTTAGACATTTTTGAATTTATACGTTTTTTTTTGGTCTCCAAAGCTGTATTTTCCCACATTTTCTCCTGATTTCAAATCATGCTACTCAACTCCAATGATTAATGGTCGATACGTGAAAACAAAGAGCACCTTCACCTACTGCGATCACACACGTATAACCTTTTCTGTGCTGGTTAAGACCGTGGACGTGCTGCAGACGAGCAGCCGCCACGCCGAAGCGTCTTAACGACGCTGATCGATGTGAACCGCCTACATATGCAGCTCCGACTACAACAATGACGTATCAGGTTATAAAGGGGACGCCTCTGCTACATTATGTGTGTGAGTGAGTGAGTGAACGCTAATGACTGACCGGGGGGGGACCGTCATTAAGGGTGAAGGATGAGAAAAGGACAGAGCAAATAACCTGGAACAACAAGGTTATTGACAAACTCGTGCAGCGCGCATCACAGGCTGAGCCTTCACACGCTCATCAAGGACAGTAAACCGAAATGTGTCACGATATAAACGGGTCAGGAGGCTGTTTTATTTTTGACATTCTGAGCCGTTCTATTCATTTATTTGTTACGCAACGTAGAAACCGAATAAGCAGCCAAAGATACGCATCATTTTTTACCTCATCAAACCTGTCGAAGGAGGCGCCATCCTGCATGAACTCCGGCAAGTGCTTCTGCCAGTTGAATTCGTAGGATTTTGTCATGGCTGCTCACAAACCTGAGAGACAGAGGAGAGACAGACGCATACACAGAGAGAAAGAATTAGTGAAAGCTCTGCAGGAACCCAGTGTACTGTAAATGGAAGGAACATTGAGTTTTCAAGGACAGAGCGCATCCTACGTAAACACATACAATATGTCTTCTTTCCTCTCGTCACAAAGAGATGCTGACTCACTGATTATACCGTACCTGGCCCTCCACTGAGAAGCTCAATAACTACATGTGAAACCATTTACCGACAATCTGATATGCAGGATTTGGG
The DNA here is from genome assembly GCF_910591455.1 of Pholis gunnellus. Classification (NCBI taxonomy): domain Eukaryota; kingdom Metazoa; phylum Chordata; class Actinopteri; order Perciformes; family Pholidae; genus Pholis; species Pholis gunnellus. The sequence goes on from NC_136546.1 coordinate 17,798,992, forward strand.
AATTGTTTTGGGTGAAACTCACATGTTAAACTTAGATGTTCATGAACTCCAGCATAAGAATCTCTTTAAAAGTCTTTAAATGTTTTGATGACAAATGACTTAATCACGAATAATAAAACTAATTCTGATAAACATGTCGCAGCATCACAAACGTTGTTTGTGGGTTTCTAATCAGATCCACTGTGTTAATGTTCGAGTGACAAAACCAGACCAGGGAAAGGAAGCAAAAACTCAAAAACCTGAACCCCCTTCAGCCAATCAAAGAACCCAACAGAACCTTAAGCGTAACTGCACACTTTAGCCTGTTTTTTCAAGCTATATACTAAATGATATGAATGTACTGTGATGTAACACATCAATGCTCGTGTTAATATTGACATTTATTACCAAATATTTAAACATTTTTAATTGCCCAAAATGTGATCATGAATTGAAAGAATGTTAACGCCCTCTGGTCAGACCCACCTTTCACTGTGCAAAGACTGTAAAAAGAGCAATGTGTTTACATGAAAATACATAAAGTACAACATAACTTCATTAGATAATGTGATTTTAAACAAGTAATTCATTAATTAAGTAGTCTAGCCTGGGACAAGTGCACAGAGACATTAATGGACATGTCTAAAAGTAGAAACAAATCCGTCAATGCGGTCATAAATCGGACGTTTCTTGGCTCAGAGTCACAAGCACTTGATTACGCAGCAACTGGCAGCCCAACAGCAGACGCTTTCACAAACACAGCCCTCCTCCACAACCTCTCCGAGCACATATCCTATTCAGCCTCACAGTGTTTTAAAACAACAAAGAGGACATTGCTGGGTTGTTGAGTTGCAATCAAGTGGTTAGAAATATTTTTCAGATTTATGTTTTGAAGGAATACAATCCCTAGAATCCTTTCTACGACTACTTCAAAATGTTTTGGGCATTGCTCCAATTGCCGTTTTGTTATTGTGACGTGCAGAAAGACCTCTTCTAGATATTTACAGAAGAAGCAATGCGCTGTAAAAGATCAGAATCTCTACCAGTAGCTCAGTACGCCTGAATGAAGTGGAGCTGTATGTACAGTATACGTGGGCGCACCACATCATCACTGGATAACCCCGGCGTGACACAGGTTCAGCATATCTGAGAGCATTGTTGAGGGTGGAATTTTCCATTAAGTCTACTTTCATCTTGCACTCAGTCTGAAACAGTCTGTTTCTCTTCGAACACAAAAAAACAAGTCGGGCATGATTCATGTAACACATCTGAACGTGTAGCATCATGGAGGGGAGGGGGGGGGGGGGGGGGGGTCCTGACAGGAAACTGTAATATTGTTGATGACACCACCCAAATATAGGCTTCTCCTTACGTCAGCCTCAAATGTGTCAGGCAAAGCGAGAGGGTGAACGTGACATACTATGTATAGTCTAAGAGCTCAGCTGGTAATAAGTCATTATGGGAATACTCTGAGGTGCGATTTGATTGGGACATGTTTCAGGGCTAAGATCCCTTCATGACGATAGTTAATACAGACGCTATATGTGTTGTCTAATGTACAGAAAATCACATTAATAACATATAATCAAAACAATCACGTACTTTCCAATCAGCATGGCTGTAATTTAGTCTCTAAAAATACTCCAAAAGGTGTACTGAGGGTATAATTTATACCCTCAGTATAGTTTTTATTGGAGAAAATATCCACCTGCATGAATGTGTGTATGTTTGTGTACGTGTGTGTGTGTGTGTGTGTGTGTGTGTGTGTGTGTGTGTGTGTGTGTGTGTGTGTGTGTGTGTGTGTGTGTGTGTGTGTGCGCAAGCGTCCTGCTGTTAGCGCCGAGATTAAAGTCCCACATTTCAAATCACAAACCACCCATTCTCCTCCCAGGGATAAACCCAACTGGATGTTGATGGGTGAGATCACAAAGGAGGAGTGAAACGGAAAGAAATAGGGACAAACAAAGAGTACGCGCTATAGAGGTGGGAGGAGAGGAAGAGGCCGATAAGATAGGAGGCAAGAGAAAATAAAAGCAGTGAACTAAAAGGTGGAGTCAACGGGAGGTACGAAGGGGTGAGAGACAGAAAGATGGAACGGAGAGGCGAGGAGAGAGTGACATGAGAGGCGTAGAGAGACAACAGAACAGTGGTGGGTCGGGAGAGACGGACGAGTGAAACAGCTGTGTGTGACAGAGAGGCTGGGGGACAGCAGGGTGAGTACAGCGGGGGATGTCTGCTGTTGATGTAGGGAACACAAATCAGAGACAACATCAACAGAGGCTACAAGAACTACTTGCTGAGTGGGCTATAGTCCACCCCCGGCATGACAAACGCAGACGGAGGTATTGAGATGTCATTATGATTCAGAAGGGCTTGACAATTATACAGCAGCTAATAAGAGCTAATCTCACCCCCATGTGCAGGTTCATTAAAAAGATAATTACTCTATAAAGGAGGATGGACCAACCAGAAAACGAGAAAAACATTCTATTACTCCTGTTATTTGCCGAGCTCATTCTGGTCTGTCCGCTATATGCGTCACGGAGCTACAGGAGATGTCGCACTAAGGCCGAGGGGCAGACTGGACCTCGCAGCTGCAGATGGCACAGACGGGCCATTCTAATACATATTGTCTTTATACCACAAAAAAAAAAACAGAATTACCGTTCAAATTATAACGCCAAAAATGTTTCAGTTCGTGCCCTCTGGGCGCTCACATAAAAAGGCCTCTCCATCTCAAAGTCCCGGGCTGGTTTTCAGTCCCAGTACGTCCAGAACCGCGTCAATACACCCAGTGATGTACTAAAGAGGAGCCAACTTTATCAAACCCAGCCCTCCACCATCTGTGGTGTCCTTCCAGGGGACCATAACACACACACACACACACACACCTACACACACACACACACGCACACACACACACACACACACACACACACACACACACACACACACACACACACCCTGTCAGGGGAATGAAAACACAGATGCAAACTTCCTGTGGAGATTAAGAACTGAGGCCAGGCATGATGCCAATAACACAACCCACAGAGAGAAGGCAAGTGTAAATAGGCTGCACCCTGTCTCGATTATTTAATAATACTAAACTAAACCGGAGAGAAATGTTTTAAAATTCCTAAACCGGATTCAGAATGATACGACAAATCCTATATCTAATTTGGACTAATTGGGCTGTGCTGTCCTGTCTGATGTTAGCCTAGATCCTTCCACTCGCAACAGTTTGCGTTAGATAACATTTTCCTCAGCGGGATAAAATCCGTCCAATTGCAGCGCGGCACGCCGAGGTTCTGTAAGGTCGTGCCAGCGCCCACATCGGGCCTCTGAGCTCCCGGACGTGTGAGCGTGCGCACGTGAGGAGCAGAGGGAAGCTGAAGGAAGCGAGTGAGGTCCGAGCCCCCCAGTCCAACCCCTGACAGTGAGATAATTACGATAGATAGGAGCCCCGGGAGGCACACCGTTTCCAGCCTCCTCATCTAAAATGGCAGCTAGGGTAACACCCAGCGGTCCCACACCTCATAAACTAAAATTAGGCTACATCAGTCAGCCAGCGGTGGAAGGTTGACTAGGGACACACTCGAGTGGACAACACACAGAGAGGCACATCCGACGTGGCTGGCACAATAACCAAAGCTCTGCTTTAATGCATAATCCACAACAGGTATTAAGTAAAAGGGCTCCAGCGCTGAAAATAACACATTCTGCAGCTCTGTCTAACCAAGAGAAGCCAAATGAAACTGGAGGTAGAAAACCGGCCTTTTTAGTCCTGGTTTCATGCCTCACTTGATCTTACAGCAAAAAACTATCTCCTGATGGTTTTTGGTGATACAGCTTTCATGCACAAATTTAAAGTCTGACCTCGTCCAACCCATTTGAGTTCACGTTTTATTTTTGTGAGGATCTCATACGGCTTATAGAAGTACTACATCTCTGCAATCTCTCAAAATGATCTAGATTCGCAACGATGACGATACTTCAAATTCTGAGATTCATGGGCTACTAGACACAGTATTGGCATTACCGTTACAATAAAACTTTAGAGAATACAGAATAATAATAAATCAAGACCATTTCTGTTCATAACTGATTTTTGTAATACCTTGAACGTTGCCTTGACAAGGATGCTAGCCAGAAGACTACACTATGTATGTGCAATACTGTAGGTACGAAGCTGATTCCATGACAGCTCTGTTCCAGCTGTTACGAGTGATTGGTCCACACTGCATCAATGGCTTACTAAAAGTATTTAAACGAGTCAAATTCCAGGTAACATCATTTTTTCTGCAGTCTTCTCCTTTTGTAGGCTCAGAAGCAGGAAACGCATCGCTCCTTTGCTCAGTGTTTATCTTGAACAGCTGGTCGGCGTTAGAGGCACAAGATAAATGTTACGTATGTGATGGTTTTCATCATGCTACTTGACAGTTTTTGCCCAGGTGCTCGTTCTTTGACCATGTATGGCCTGACTGGAAAAAAAAAATCCTAAATGTTACAGTCGAATGGCCGGCTGGACCAATAATTATTGGTTTTTACTTCAGTACGTGTTGCATATTGTGTTTGTTTTGCATCTTTCAGGACCAAAACAACAGACAGATAAATATATAATACAACAGGAGAAAACTAAAAAGGCAAAGAAAACTATGTTAGCAGCGCAGCACGGGACACAACTTTGGATTTGTTAGGTGATTTTGTTCCAGGCGGTTCGTCCCCGTCTTGTGTTTTTCTACACGGTATCTCCTGGATCTTCTGTAGTGAGCAGAGAGATTACACCAACAACAGATTTTCTCCTACTTTTCCCATAATGCCAAACTTAACTTGTAAGTGCTTTGCTGAGGGGCATCCTGAGATAAACAAACACGCATCATTCCGTTTTGCCACCCACGATTCTCAACCACAGGCTAGCATCTCAAATCAAAACATTAACTCACACGCTCCATTTCATTATACAATACTACACCCAGGAGTATTGGTGCTTTGACACACTCATGTCTGTTATTTGTAGATGTAGCCTTCCTTTTTCTGCGTGGCTGTCTAGCATCGTAGGAGAAAACAGATTACCATGTAGTGATCTTTAACTGTACTGATTAGTGGGACCATTTTAAGAACAGATGTAGTTTGTTTTCACGTCTGGTTGCAGAAATCTGCATTTCTATTTCCACCTGGGACTCGGTGTTTGCCATGTCTTTGTCCTCTCTTAGACACAACAGTTTCTGGTTTGCCGAACGCCGGGCCCACCTGCTGCTGTCGCAGCATTAATGAGCAGGTGGAGTCAGGTGAAAGGTTCCATCTCTGTCTGCTATCAGATTGTTAATCTATTTCAATATTGAACAGGATTTATGGATTAGAAGACAGGAACCTTTCTGTTTCAATTTACTGCAGTACCATTCAGCTGTCAAATACACAGTACTAGCCAACACTAAAACTATGGTTACAGTCAGCCATGATTATTTGTTTCTGTAACTTTTTCATTTCGGGCATTAATCAATAACCGGTTGGTATGTTTATAAACTCTGTTTCTGGCTCTACAGGAGTCAAGGTTTATTTCAGACTAAACCACAGGTGCAGTTTAAACCGCAGCTTCTGAGGATACAGCAACAAGTTTTAAGTGATCATGTGACATTAACCCAGACAACAAAAGGTTTAAACTGGTTTTAAACCACAGCTAATGACAGAGCAAACAGCCCTGTGACGTAAAAACATCCGTGAAACCGAGGCAAACTAGAAAAACCACCTTGCAGGTTCATCTGTCTGTCCGAAATGTAAGAACAGGGCGAGATGGATGAATACAAAGCATTCACAGAGCAAACAACAACAAAAAACGTTTCAAAAAAACAATCAAAAAACATTTTATATTATTTTTATATATGCTTAAATAATCTAATAATCACAGCTGTCTCCACTGGAGCAGATGCTGTACACAAGGGCAGCGCTGACCCCTTTCAACAGATCACAACCGAGTAGAAGACAAACTAAACCTCACAACTTAATGATTTGACACAAACAATGTGTAATGTTGGTAACGGGGCCGAAGGAAGGAGCCTCTGCTGAAGTAAGATTAAAGATTAAAGTCCAAAACAGCATTATGATTGTTCAAGCGGCCTTGTTATTTTCTTTTTTCGTTGCAATACAGTGAAAACTAAATCTGACAAATGATAACAATCATCTTTTTTCCATCCAAAATGTAGTTCTGATTCATGTTATTTGCTTCTCCTAATCCGATGAGCAGCCTGCATGCTTGAAATAGGACTTTCTAACATTCCTTTTGTTGTGTTCATCATTGAAACACAATATAGGAAATCAATTACACGTGCATACCGACCCGATTGTAGTATTTTCACTTGCCCCAGATTCTAGAAACTTGGGAGTGTACAAGAGAATTATGTTCGTTTAAACACCAGCCAAGCTTTGTTTACATACTCCGCACACATCTCTCAATGTTCTTACACGAGGCTGCTGCTCCACATGCTGCCGACTAAGTTTGAGAAAAAATAAATACCAGGAAGAACAAGCTGTGTGTGTGCGAGTCAAACATGCTGTCACGTAATGTTTACCATGGTGGCAGCACGGCGGCTGATGTTTTAATGCACATGTACATACAATACAAGCACACTACTTTCTCAGTGCATCCGGGTCTCTAATCTAAACTGTACACATGACAAAGTGCCACCATGTCCTCTTACCGGTTTGTCGAGGATATTTGCATTGCGGCACGAAACACGCCTCTCCTATCTATTTACATACAGTAGATCACTGCTGACAACGTATAACAATACAGAACTGAAAACACTAAAAAGCATTTTGTGTTTTCATTACACCCAATAATACCATCAATCTTCCTCTCTGAAGCCATCGTAGAACACACACATCTACCACTTCACCCACGCCGAGTCTCTGCTACAAAAGAATAATTTTCATCAGAATTATAAGAAAATATGTGAATATGTTTGCTTGACGCTCACCTTCTAAAAGATAGTTAACACAAAGCAGCGGACATTCAAGTTAACTTAAACTTAAACCAATGCTGACATTTAATTCTTACCTTTGAAATCCAGCTTTCTATCACAGCTCCACTTTTTACTGGACCAGTTAATGCAACACAAGTTAAAATGATTATGCATCCTTTGCCAGCGTCGTCACTAATTTCAATCAAAGAAAGCAAATAACACAGAATTGGGCCACACCGACGACTTCTCATGTAGCGTATTGTTATGCATTCTGGCAGATGTTCCTCAATGCATCGTATTCCGCTGGAGATCACACTAATAATTTTCCCACGCATTACATCTCTCCGCCAGCCTCGTCAGTCGACACAAGCCGCTTGTTTATCTCGATGCGCGAGAGCCAAACGCCAACACTGCAAGGGTCACAGGTCAAATCCCACCGGGGCCACTCTTCTAACGAGGCTTCTCTGGCACTCGACAGGTCTAAAAACCTTACTTCATGGCTCCCTCCCTCGCACACTGAAATAAAACGATCAGTCATTATGCTGCAGCATCACATCATATCGCAATTAAACTTGCATCTTAAGAATTGAAAATTAAAACAGCACTTTGGCAGACAGTTTGGAAAAGAAAGCTATGACGCACATGGCCGCTCCCGGCTCCTGTTGTTTTTGGATGAGGAGAGAAAGAGTGAGACCGAGCGAGGTTTGGAGAAGCATTAAAACAAGATTGAGAACGGAGTGAACCATTAATTGTTAGAAGGTACTGTTCAATGAATGTCCAGTTTGTCTATGGATGTCACGAGTTAAGCAGGAGTCATACCGGACCAGTCTGCCGTGTGCAGAGACACAAAGGTATGTGTGGTTATCTAGGGCTTGGATGAACACAAAGGGGAGGAGAAACCCACAGGCCACAGGGAGCCAACTCCCAGAGATGGCACACAACACTGACAGGTTCATGGTGTCACTTCAGTAGCCATGTAGTCCTGTACTGTAATGTGTACGTGGCTGTCACAGTACATTCTCATCTCTACATTAGCCCTTTTAAATGTACGACGTGTATTCAACTGCATTATATCGTAAAGGTGGTCCCTGTTGTTGTGAAACCCGTCTGCACGTAGCAGATGTTTAATAAGAAATGTAATAAAAGCTGCAGTAGTCCTGCAGGGCTTTTAGTTTAGTCAAACAATGTCATGATCTCCGGCAGACAACCTCGCACCAGGATGCACAGAACAAAAAAAAAAAAAAGAACACACACATGCACAATATCCGGGAAGCAAACTTTAACAGGTTTCCCTTCTTAGGAGACGTTGATTCAAGATCGTAGACTGGATGACAGCATTCTGGTGGTGGCAGGTTTGTTCAATTGCATTACCATGAATTAGATTAAACTCTGCCCTATCAGATAGAATCCAGTTAGCAGAAGGGATGACGTTTGATGCACACGACACTTACACACAGAGAGCAAAACCATAAAACTGCTGCTGTTTACACCTTATAAAAGAAGTCTTAAATTTGATGAGAGCCCAAAGCAAGATAGTGTTTTTATTACACCAAGAAGACCATATGGCAGTGAAATCAATGTTAGTACCGCCTGCATCTGTTTCTACATTTCATTTAGTCATTACGTTGTAAGAGGGGCTAGTGATCGCTAGGTAAACATGTCCTTACCTTAACAAGGATGGAGATCCTGTGTGTCCCTGTGTACGATCTCTGATTTCACACCTCCTCGACTGAAGCCTATAATGCAGCATGCCAACTTGTGGGCTACGTGTTACTACATAAAAACACCTTGCATGCAGGGAACAGTTTCAGTGCGGAGAGGTGCAGGACTGAGGCGAGAGCGAGTGGAAAAGCTGAATGGTGAGACCAGCCGCTAATCACTACCAAAATTCCCTTTCCCCTCGTTTGTATTGATCCACATTTGGGCTCCACTGACTGTGTGGCCCCTCCAGCAGCGAGTGACTTTGTGTGCTCATGTGGCTGCGTATGCGTCTCCATGTTTTTTTCTCACGCCCGTTTCCATCCAATGCGTTTGTCAAACCATGCGCGTTTAAGTTTGTTTTCGTTGGACCACAAAACCATCTCAGCTGAAAAGAGTCAGGAATGTGCGTCACTATTTTTAGCCTACAGGTTAGAGAAGGGGAGTCGGGATGAAAAGATCGCAAATCTTAATCTTCTACACTGTTGGAAAAAGAGCGCATTAAAAAGCCAGAAGCAACATTTTTCTTCTTCAAACAACGGGAGGAATAAGAACCAGTGGCCTTCCTTTAGCTTGTTACAGGCTCCTTACAGACTTCAACAAAACACAAGTGGATTGCTGCAAAATCTATTACTGATGACAATTCTTCTGTTTATTGTGAACTAACCTTGGAGAGACTTCTTCACAATGAGGAGGTCTGCTGCATTAGAAGTTTGTTTGGACCAATGACTCATAAAAGGACAAGAATCTTTCCTTCTAACAACAACCATAGAACACACAACTTGACTTACACAGCTGCTCCAGTGAAGCTGGTAATTGGCTAACAGTAGATTGTGTCAGCGCATGTGTGGCAGGTCCCAGGTGTAAACGTGAGAAAAAAACAACATCAAGCGAACACTGCGCTAAATCCCACACAGTCCACAACCTAACAAAGGAAGGATTAGGGGGGAAATGAAAGGTAAGAGGTGTTTAAAACTAAATGGATTCCAGCTCGCTACCACCCTCCCGATTCTAGTTCTTAAATTACAAATGCTGAATAACAATCATGGTAGTTTCACCAGTCATAACTACCGAGTCATAATTGCTCCCTCTGTGCAGAATTGATGGGGAGAGACGAGGAAAAGAAAACGTTCTTAGTTGTCAGTTGGCTGACGTACGCCGTTTTTGTGTTGTATGTACAAAAATCTGTTATCACTGTTTGTTTCTCTAGGACTATACGGATGAGGAAGTATTATGCTGTTGAAGGGAAGAATGTCTTTTTCCAAGCCAAATGACCCTCTTCCACCCTCGTCTTTGCCTTTTATAGTTGAGGATCACCCTGCTTACTCACGTCCTCCTTGGTCCCGGGTTACATAATTAACTTGAGCCTGGGATACTGGAAACCGGCCGTCTTTCAGTCTCACACACACATTGACTACAGTGTCCAGCTGCTGTCCGACTGAACATGTGTGCACATGCAGGCACACACGCACAAATATCATATACCGTGTGCATGGGCGTCAATAAGAATAAGACTTTCCCAGGATCTCACTCACAAGACACTTTTCAGGTCACTCTCCAGGGTTCATTCCTCCTGAAGAGCAGATGAAGATGTAAATGAGTTCACATAAAAACACGGCCATACTGGGAGCTCCACATGCTGAGAGAGCACCTAAATATAGTCATCCACATCCATCCTCTGCCAAATCAAGTTACACAAAGAATTTAACACGTGGCCTAATGGACCGAGCGTTCACCTAATAAATGATGGCCTGAAGCCTCTGCCAAATGGGGGCTGTTGAGCGGGAGTGCATGTCAGAGAGAGGCTGCTGACCCGAGGGCCAATGACGACCCTCGCTGGGGGAATACTGAGGCCCCTCAGCGGGAAGACGAGGGGAGAGAGGGGTAAGGGCTGTCCCCGGGTTATCAGCCATCTTAATCTGAAGTATTTAGAGCACTGCATGTTTGAGTGTGTGTTTGTGCGTCTGTTTAAAAAAGGCACTTAGTCAGGGAGTTCCCTGAATGTAATGAGGTAGAGGGGCCAGGCTGACGCATTAGCACACTCAACCTACCCCTGCGACTGGGACACGGCTCTCTGGTCCAAACCCCCCCCCCCCCCCCCCCCCCCCCCTGCCAGCGTATCTGCATCACAACTACTGTTATTTGACAGTTTAACAAGTGAATAACAAAAGTGAGGAATAACTTGAGTTATTTGGGAAAGACAAGTTACAGGAGAGCGGAAACAAATTAACATTTTTTAGGCCGAGAACAAACTGCATCAATGCAGAGCCGGGGCACTCTCCGTAACAGTGATGTAGCAAGTGGCTTTGTACGGGGAAAAGGAGTTTACAATAGAACTAGAAATCCTCAGTCTTTGCACACGTGATGAATATGTGTAGCTGAAGCCACCAAAGGGAATGTGGAAAAGAACATTTCTCATGGAGGTGATGGTGAGGAGATGGTCTCCGCGTCTGGTTAATAATAGAAACATCCCACCGGAACACTGGTATTAGAAAGACTTCAACGTCAAGGCAGTTGATTTTAAAAAGTGTTTGGACAAACCGTGGGTAGGAAAAGGGAAGAAACATAGCACAGATACGAGTGAGCCGGAGAGCAGCCGGTGTAAAAGGAAATACTGTTCTGACCGATGACCGCTAAATTAATCTCAACTGCTTCTGAAAACGGGACTTCCTCTTCTTTCACTTCTATTTTCATCAGAGCTCCTGCTCAGGAAGTAACACAAGCGTTGGGCTATTTTCAGAAATGAGATTTTAAATTTTCTCCTACTTAATATATATTTACACTGCATCATTTCTCTGCTTAGTTGTCCCATAACAGAAACAGTTCATACCAAAGAAGGCTATTTGAAACCCGTGCTGTAATATTCCTGGAGGCATAAGAGGACACAGCGAGTATCTGACTCAAGGCTTAGTCTAATCTTGGCATAAATGGATTGATGTTTCACTTGGAGGTGATGGAGGTAGGTGCAGGGCAACCTGCAAAAGCCGGTTAATTTGGGCATGGAAGTTAGGTAACTGCCCCTTTTGCGGAGCGATGTCTTCAGAGGGAAAATACCAAAATTATCCCTAAATTACTGTTACATCACAGACTCTGTGCGGCACTGCGCTGTGCGGGACCGCGCTGTGTGCGACGGTCTCATTTAGACCAGATTAGGGGGTCGAAGGTCTGCTTTGCCCAGCTACACACACACACACACTCTGCCGAGGGTGTTTTCGGGGCCAGGTTTGCCCAAACATGGTCAGAAATACTGAAGATACACACGCTCACCATATTCCGCTTGACATATGTGAAGTTTTTAAGAAGCCTCTGAATTTCATTTTAAAAAGGATTCCATTCTCCTCAGATGAATTCAGTAAACTTGTAGTTAACCGTTTGTGCTGGTTCCTGCAAAATGACCCCACAGGGTACCTGATACAGAACCGAAAGGGGGTTTAGAATGAATGGCGACTCAAACGAACTCCATTATGGAAGGAAAATGTGTCACATCTGAAATTCCAGCCATAAGAAGCAGCCTTCCACCCATTCGCCTTACTGGTGCCCATGTCAGAGGGGGACACGGGTGAATGAGGGATAACCCCGCAAAGGAAAAAAAAAAAAAAAAGAGTCCTAAATAGAGGCTTGAGAGTTTGAGACCAGGGGAACTGGGCAGGAGGAGGACAGTGGGAGGGAGTCGGGGTTGCTCAAAAATATGGGATTTCTCCCTTTGCCCAAATAAGTACGTATGAAAAGAGAACTTGTGCCCCGCTGAGCTGCCGATAAGGCAGCCAGGAGAAAAGGAGCTGTGGAAATAGAACATGTCCATATAGAGACGGGAGCTGTGAGGAGAGGGAGCAGGACGGGGGCAGGGGGGTTAAATGCTTCCCCTGAATTTGTGCTTTCCACTGGGCGCGAGCCCAGTGAGGAGTCCCCGCGTCCCCGCTGAGTGACAAAGCCACGACACCAATGATGAGGCAACTTTTTACAGCGAGCGAGGCTTTGACTAGAAAGGCCGACGGAGGGCGAGCGCGAGAAGACAGGAAGAGGAAAACCTGTCTTGACAAAACACTCCCGCAGATGTTGCTCCTGTCTGACACCACTGGTCTCCATGGCAACCCTGCTGGCCAGTAATAGCCTCCAGCGTCACGAAGACACACACACACACACACACACACACACACACACACACACACACACACACACACACACACACACACACACACACACACACACACACACACACACACACACACACACACACACACACACACACAAACCGGCAAATACCAGCCTCTGAATGGGATCCCAGTGTGTATTTTTAGAGACAGAGGGACTCACTATCCCACCCAGCCCAAGCATCCCATCAGGCCAGAGAACACACATGTCTAAACAGAGGCCATCTACACCCATCAGTAAAAGCCCTGGCCACACACACACACACGCACACACACCCTTGCTTCTAGTAAACAAGCCCTTTAATTGGCGATAACAGATAGCTGGGACTGTTACATTAGAGCTGGCTCGTGTTGTTGCTTTCCTGAGTACGTGCAAGAAGCACTTACTGATTAATAATAAGATATACACTCATTTCAACATTGATAACACGTCTCTACATTTTGCAATAAGATACAGAAGATGATTTTTTTTTTGACCAATGTGACAACTGGTGTCCACACACGGCATGTTCCATTTCTTATTACCTTTGTTTTGAAGCGCTTGGTTTTGTTCTAAATAGTGAAACAGATGTCATTTTAACTGACCTGAATCGGGGTTGTAATGAGAGAGCAACTGTTGTCTCCTTGGCCAATCTAAGATCTGAAAGTGGCATCATTTGATCCATGAAGCTGCTCTGTGATCAGTGAGAGAGGCTTCCCAACCCTTTCCCAGGTTTTTAGAGGCAGGGTTAGATTCAAGACATGAAATATTATCTGGGGGGAGAGGCTCTTTTGCCCCATCAAGAGAAAAACACACAATGCCTCTCCGTGTCCATTTACAGGAAACAATACCGTTTCATAAAAGGTGACGACAATTTGCAGGGCAGTGAGCCGGTGATTACGTACGGGATTGAAAAACACTGAACGCCTCTAAACTGTATACGTGGGAGGTGAATCTGAGAGTACTTACCAGGCGACAAACAGAGGGACAGAAAATTGAGGGGAGGGGGGGGTAACACTGGAGGACAGCACTGGACCACTCTAAAAAGAGACACACAGAAGGAAAAGGAGAGAGAGAGGAAGAACACAAAACGGATGGATTAGTGAAGTGTAATTTGCAGTCATCCACTGTGCTTCTGACTTCATTATTCATCTTGTACACTTACAGTAATATTACAGATGCTTGTTCTGCCTTCAGGGGAGACACACAAACACACGTCTCAGCGCGACATACACTGGGGTGTAATCACTCCCCCCCCCCCCCCCCCCCCCCCCCCCCATGCCCCTCATCCTATTTGGCTTGTGGAGAATTGTAATCATTCCTCTGGCGTCTGCTTAATAAACTTTTAATAAGAATCTGCTTCCCTTAACAAAAGGTTGCCTTCGTCAGAGAGAGAGTGGTGGAAATGAGCTGGCAAATTAAGACGAACAGCAACACCTCCGCATCTGCTCCGCCGTAGCTTCTGAGTGAGTAGGAATGTCACCAAGAACGAGGAGCGCTTCCTAAAAGCTTCAAACGTAAATGTAAAATTACAGACTGGGTTCAAAAGGGACAGACGGGGAGAAGGAGCGAAACAGGAACAAAGCGGCTATAGATGGAAAGGAGGATAATCCTCCACTTGGCAAGCCATCTTATATCCTTATGTCCGCACCGAGGACAAGACAGATCCCTGAGCGTTTCCTGTACTTAGCAGTGACTGTGACTCTGCTTGTGTCTCTCTTCACCTCCTCATCACCGCTCCATCTCGCTTTGACCAGTGCAGGACAGGAACTGTGGCGGTAATGGTTTGCAGTCACTTTTGCAAGATAAACTTTGGCAGATGAGCTCAGACAAGGCGGGATTTCAACCGCTAAGAGAGAGAAAGTTGCTGTTCAACAGCTGTTATATACGGAATGATCCTATTTTATTAATGTTGATTATTGTAAGCTCCGTATCATGTGACTGGCCCCTTTATTCTGTTTTGCACAAGGCGTTTAGGTATGTTTTAATAAGGACAAAACACTTACGGTTGATGTTAAGCTATATTAAATGACTGAATATATATTCTAATTTCAAAATGATTACATTTTCTGTCAGGTCTCTGTTGCTTTTTACGGGCATTTTGGAAACTGAACGAGCTGCATGTTGCACCGAGTACTGCGATCCAACAATGCATGTTAACAATGTTATCCTGGACACTTAACACTCGGTCATTTCCATTGTTTCATCTGTCATTTACACGAGCTCTCTGCCTATTACTTCCTGTATGGCTGTTTCCTGGAGGATATCACTTTCCCTAAGGAGCCGTCTTCATGACTATCTGAATCACATGTACACCCATAATAGGGAGGATATCATGGCACTGATCTTTTGTTAAATGTGGACCAATGTAGTACCAAAGATGTTAAATAAATACATCATTGAGTCCAAGTACTGGAAGGAAATTCTGACGATACAAACGAGATGTTCTTCATTATTTCTCGGACTACACATGATATAATGAACAGGGCTATGAATTAAACTGCTTGGTTAATATACCATCTTATTTAGATGAAGTTCAGCTTTCACAATAATGTGAACATATACAGCTTCAGTTAGCTTTTATTTATTAAAGGACTTCCGTGTCTCTGTGAGATTGGACACTTGGTCCAAAGGGCACTTATTAGGCTCTGTTTGAGGACTCGAGTAGATGGAGTGTGTAATTATCTATCAATGGTTTTAAATTGAACAAACCGTGCAGCCGACACATCAATGTGTATACAAGGACTCTGCAAACATTCAAGGAGATAGGAGATTATAAATAGTTTTGGATTACAGGCTTTCTCAGAGAAAAAAGATTTACTTCATTAGGGAATTTAACATATAAATAAATCAGAGATTAGTAATGAGAAATTGATTTAAGCTGTAACAGGTAATGTCCCATTGATCCGATCCATATTGATCCTGCTCCATCCATCCTGTCTTTGGAGTCCTCGGCCTCCTATTTACCCATCTGTCTCCCTCTCCTCTCCATGTGAATGGGCCTGTCCCACAGCGGCACAGCTTATGGGGATCAAATATATTCTACATGTCAAGTGGCCTCGCAGGCAGAGAGCCGTTCACAGGCCTCTTCAGCCAGGGGAGGGGATCAGTGGGTACGCTCCGCACCAAAAACAGGGAGGCCATGTCGAATATACACACACAGAGATCAGGATTTATGTTCTGATGGTGAGAACGGAAACAGTAAGATCCAGAGAAAAAGCATCTATAGGTGGCACAACAACAACAAAATCAAATAATGCGGTTTATATGTGATAAGAAATTATAAAAAAAAAAGCTGCTTCCTGATAAATAAAAAAATAAATGGAGAAACTTGGGAGCTCGTACATTGATTGTGCTGCTCGATTCCCTCAGGCAGGTACATAGCTCCAGCTTAGGCAGCCAAGGCCTTCACACTCTGTAGTAGCAACGGGCTGGCTTCACGTTTCAGATCCTGAGGTGGCCGCCTGGTCCGTTATGAGTCAATAGTATAAAATCTAAATAAATTCTCTGCCTATGTAGCACAAAAAATATGATTAATGTGCTCGGATTTGTTTTTCAATCTGGGACGTTAACCATTAACCTTCTAACCATTAACAGACAAATATTGTTGACAGATTAATGCAATCAATGACGTAAACCCTGACAGACACACAGCTGACAACCTCACAGCCTAAATAATCGTATCGAAGGACATTTTTGTCCACAACAATGCACACAACGTTGTAGCTGCTAACTCTCCCAGACGGGTGAACTTGGAAACACTGCAGCTGGTGATAAATGATGGATTCAACAGTTAATGATCGGTTAACAAGAGTTGTCCAGAAAAGAAATATGTGCCAAAAGTATTTCTGAAAGTAAGAATGTTTTAGTCACACAATAATGTACTTTTCTGTCCGGTCTCTGTTGCTTTTTATGGGCATTTTGGAAACTGAACAAGCTGCATTTTGCACCGAGTACTGCGATCCAACACTGCATGTTAACAATGTTATCCTGGAGACACTTAACACTCGGTCATTTCCATTGTTTCATCGGTCATTTACACGAGCTCTCTGCCTATTACTTCCTGTATGGCTGTTTCCTGGAGGATATGACTTTCCCTAAGGAGCCGTCTTCATGACTATCTGAATCACATGTACACCCATAATGGGGAGGACATCATGGCGCTGATCTTTTGTTAAATGTGGACCAATGTAGTACCAAAGATATCAAATAAATATATCATTGAGTCCAAGTACTGGAAGGAAATTCTGACGATACAAACGAGATGTTCTTCATTATTTCTCGGACTACACATGATATCATAATGAACATTTAGATTAAGTTCAGCTTAATCTAATAATATAAATGTATACTGCTTCAGTTACCTTTGACTTTTTATAAGAAATAACACATACCGTAGTAACCACTATACAGAACGTCACTAGCAGACTAGAACGCTAAAGTGGAGCCATGCACCTCCAGTATAGTTCAGCGATGGACAGACAATATCAAACATAGAAAGGATGTACTTTGTTACCCGATAGGCTCCCTCACTCTACCCTTTTATTGTGTGTGTATTTTACAGTATGTGTGTATTTTTAGAAGGAGCTATTCTGAGTAACATCCAGCGGTGCAGTCATAACTCCTTTGATTAGGACAACAGGTGAGAGGCTGGTAATCTCACCCCCGCCTGCCGGATTTAAAAGGTGTAAACAGCGGCAGCTCTGCCGTCATCACTCAACCAATGACAGCTCTACGGGAGAAATACACAGGGGTGCTGATTAAAAGGACAGCACTGTTAACGCAGCCAACCACCCCCCCCCCACACACACACACACACACACACTCCCACAGGTATCACAAGATGGGATATGGCAGGGGAAGTGACATTATCCATGTTACCTGGAATAGCCTTATCTAGAAAACGACACACATCCTGGAAAAATATGGTTATAAAACAAGAGCATAACTTGTAATGTGCCGTCTGAAAATAAACACACATATACAAGAGTATCCACAATGAATGGAGGGGGGGGGTGACATTCACCAAAACGTCTCTCATAAGCTGGCTTAGACATGAAGAGAATGACCGGGTGGGATCAAGAGATAAAAGCATACGTCCCCGCTTCAGGATATTGGCCCAGCCCGTAGACAGACATGCAGCTCTCTGAGGGACTCACTGTTCACTGTCAGGGGAGTGACAGAATCACCCCGATGTCAGCTGTCTGCCTCTTCTAAATTGCTCTTTTGAGAGTCGCTGTGAAGGGGACATCAAACAACACCGAGCGCTCGGGAGAAAGCCCGCCCCCTTGTTTACCATGCAGCTGTGTCCCACGGGGCGGCGGGCTCTCTGAGGCGGGTCGAAGTCGGGTCACCAGATTGGAAAGTGATTATTCTGTGGCCTAAAAATAGGGAGGGTATTTTTCACTATATCGTCATTTCTAAGTTTTGGTCAGAGGGAAATCTAGAGAAACGGGAACACTAAAGAATGATTGAACTGCATGAACGAAATTGGACATCGTGAACAACTTGGTAAACATGAGAAGACAGACTAACGCGAAGCAGCCGCCAGCAGCCAGTTAGCCTGACTTAGCTTTGTCACTAATTAACACTTTACATCTCATCTGTTTCATCCGTACACAACCAAACCGTTGTGGTTTTACGGGTTACAAATTGTCTCGTCGTCCCTGTGAGCTTGTTGGGAAACCAGTTGAGACTCCAGGAAGTTAATGCGCTCCTGTTTTCTCTCATGCTTCTCTTTTGGCAAAAAAAGTGAAAAGGCGGATTTACCAAAATAAACGATTCTTTCTTTAAATTTTACTGCCCGTCAGAGTTCAGTGACATTCTGTATTTGCATAAAAAAAATGTGTTGACTTGGCATTGCATGTGTAAAGTACTTAAATAAACTGCAGGCCACTACTTTTGTACAAATATTGCATTATCTGCAGCTGCTCCTATTACCTGCAGCTGATATACATTTTGAAACATTTAGCTATGTGTCAAAAAAAGTCAAGGAAGTGTGAACTTATCCTAAATTACTTATAGACCCAGACATGTGGAGCTTCTCTGCATTTCAATTTCAGCCATAATTCACCAAAACACTATTATGACTGGAGAGGTTTCACTTGAAGTTTTGTTTTTATATTCAGTATGATGGTGTTATAGTTAGTTATTATGTGAAGTGTGCCATCTTTAATGACACAATAAAATATGTGATTTACATTCTTCATGCAGAGATGTATTCAAAAAACAAACAAACAAACAACCAACCATAAGACCAGCACTGACTAGAATGGATTGAAACACCATTTCCTTCAGCACTCAGACACACAGACACACACAGACACACACACACAGACACAGACACAGACAGAGAGAGAGAGAGAGAGAGAGAGAGAGAGAGAGAGAGAGAGAGAGAGAGAGAGAGAGAGAGAGAGAGAGAGAGAGAGAGAGATGAACACGCACAAAAACATTTCACATACACTTTGACTTTTCACATTTCTTTTTCTCTGTGATGCTGTCAGGAGCCAACTCCCCGAGGGCCAAGGAGAGAGGCAGCCAGAGAGAATAACATCCAGGCAGAGAGAAAAGGTGAGAGGGAGATGGGTTTTTCTACTTAGTGAGTCACAGAGTGACTTTCACTCTTTTTGCCTTGGAGAAGGATGAAAGGCCGTCTTAAAAAGGAGGACAAAATAAGGCTTGGGTCTCTCTGCTCACACTGGGAGAGCTCTGCTTCCCCCTCACACAACCTTCTGGCTAATTAGTGGATTACATTATTTAGCAGTGATGGAGTCCAGCGCTGTCAGGGAGACATGTTCTTTACTACCAATGATGGGAAACCATTCAACCTCAGCTAATACGGAGAGCTATTACACAGAACAATGTGTGCTGGTGTGACACGAAAACAATGTCGAGATCAGTGTTACTTGAGCCCTTCTCAGGCACGTTATGTGTGCCATCTATCTGTTTAATTGAAGCCATTGTGGCTTTTCAATTTAAGTCTCAAGTTGTTACATTAACATTCCATTATTACTCAAACACAACATGGATCACTACAGATGGAGCTGTAATTCCCACACCATATTTGGCATCTGGTCCAAGGCTGGGGAACAGCGGTACGCTGGTAAACAACACACAAACACACAAAAAGTGTCTCTGCTCTCCCAGATGCCGATGTTAGTTTGTGACTCAAGAAATTCATATATGCTCACTTGGGAATTTGTAAGATTTTCATTAAATCTAACCGAGCTTTTGACACTATGCAAGTTTGGCATTTTTGGATTTTGGAATAGCCAATCCACAATTATCTCCATTTATATTGTTACTACCTACACACAAGGGGTTCACAGACATGGAGTCATGTAAGCTACACACAAAGTGTTTCCTTCCCTCAGAGCTCCTCAGAGTAAAGTCGGTGCCACAGTAACCACAGGTGTTGCAAAAATCAAGCAGAACTGAAATATTCTAAGGGTTACAACTTTAAGTGCTTTGCTGTATTTTTTGATATGAGGATTGCTAACATGGAGTGACATGCAGGCTTATTTAAACCTGAAGCTGACATACAAAGGCCTCACTGACGGTGGAAATAACAATGTTTTTCATTGTACTACGATGACACAGGTCATACAATTTTACTTCATAGATGGTTCAAACGCTGGCGACTTGTATAACTGATATACTATAGTCAATTTTAACTGAGCAAACAATAACAAAGTTATAATGAATTCATCAACCACCTTTTGTGTTGGATGAATGGCAATTTTACACCTCTCTTGTTATTTAACTGCTTTCTACAGACCTGGTTCTTTATTGGGCACGAAGAGCATGTTGAAGCAGCTGGAGAGGGTTTTCACTGAGTAACTGCCTTTAGGATGAATAGGAAAAAATGTATATATAATATGTGATATATACAGTTTATATACATCCTTCCCTGTCCTCCTTTGTGTGCTCCAATAGTCGTGTCATTTGGGAAAGAAATGTCTCCCATTATTTACCAACGTAAGATTTACAAAACTCTTCTTATAATGTGCTTTGATTGTGACACTCTTCTAAACTTTACATTACTTCCACAGTTTGTTATGATAGCCTTCTAATGGATTCATGTGCTAAGCCCCGACGTTTGTTTAAATGACATGCGAGAAGTGTCTGAAGAGAAATGGCTTCGGGCCTTTGACAAATATCTGGCACTGGTCGGAAATCTTTTATACTGTGTGTTTATAATGTATATTTCCATCACTCAGAGTTCAGGGAGCCTTTTTTAAATTCATTTTACGAGTTGTAAACTAAAAAAATAAATAAATGGCATTAAAATCCCCTTTGTCTTTACAGAAATAAACATAAATAAGGCCTGTATAAAGCAGCATAAAACCAGCCATTACATTATGCAAGTCAAAGACTACATAGAGACAATTATGCCTTGCTCTGTATTCTGTATTTCTAAACATATCTGAGCAGGATAAGTTATAAGCTCAGCTGCTAAATGTTACAGAATTGCTTGGACTTTCTATCTGGTACAGTAGTGGGCTGATAAAAGATGCTTTTTTAGCATGTACTGTACACACACACACACACACACACACACACACACACACACATACATATATCTCTCATTGCCCAGTCAGACAAGAGCAGTGCTGTAGAAATGAGAAGAAGCAACATTCCTGCTGTTTATCTAGTCATCTGATCTGACCAGCGAGTCATGTGTTGGAGCCGTGTTGCAGGCTCGGCAGCATGCTTTAGGCCATCTCTAGCCTAATGTATTCTGCTATGTTTTCAGTTTTTATTCTTTCACACTGCGCTCTTATTTTAATGTGAATAATCTGCACCCCCCCCCCCACCTCAAAACACACACACATGCTGCAGATCTTTGCATGTTTGCTTATTGAAACATTTGTTGTAGAAAACCACAACCTGCTCCAAGTTAGAGATGGAAGATCTGACGATGGTTTGATCTCTCGCATCAATAAATAAATCAATATACACAAAGATCAATCAAAAATGTCTCAAAAGTGTCTCAAATATTGACGGTGAGATAAGTGCTGACTTCAATGATCCTCATCAGTGTGTAGCCCTGTTCTCTCTATTACTGGGCTGCCTGGGTAATAATAGCTATCCTGGAGAGGATGTTACAAAATCAAGTTTTGCATTCTGGAGCAGAGGTCGACAGTTTAATTGGAAGTGCAAATTGCGTTCACACGTATCCCCATAGTGGATTGAGCCATGGGTAGAGTGTGTGCATTTAAAAAAGACGGGGAGGATGGAAGCAGAGAAGACTCAAAGAGCGTAGGGGTGGCTAATGGCTCTCTCTTTTTCAGTTGCAATGTATTTTTAGAGCCACACCTGGAGCAGAGCAACAATTACCATCACTGAAGTGTTGTTTTTACTCTGCGGAGCCTCTTTCACACCAACCGGGACGCGTCCGCTGCTCGCTACTGAACCAGCTAAGCTAATGCTGCCCATTTCTTTGTTAAGAAACAGTAAATATTGACTTGATGGCGGCAGATCCCATCTGTTGGTGTCAGAGTAAGCGGCTCCCTCTCTTTCGCTCTCGACCTTTCCCTCTCTCTCTCTCTCTCTCTCTCTCTCTCTGGCTGAGCGTCTGCAGAGAATACCCCTGTCATTATATTCACCCTCCAGCCACACTTGCCCTTGCTGTGAAGACACACTCTCTCATCATTGATCCCGCTCTTTCTCAAAGCAGCAAAACACTGTGCTCACATATAAATCTGGACCGGTGAGGGTTGCGGCCGGGTTTTGATCCGTTGCATTTGAAGCCGAGAGACTGACGGAGCGGAGTTGATTTAATCAGAATGGAGAGCGGAAGACGGCGTTGGGCCTTTAATGAGCCGGTTAGTAGTGTCACAGGCCAGCAGAACTGAGCGTCCGTGCTGATAAAGCGTAGCATGTAGTAGACTTTATATGCAAGCGCTCACCCTATAGTGACCTAGCAATAACTATGTCCTTCTCCTACAAAACTTTAAACTAAGACTGAATCAAGTCTACTGTATTTAGTGTGACTTAAGTTGACTTTTTACCACAATAAGTCAGTAGTTGAAGCTATATTCTTGATTGAACTGCACACTTAATCAATCAGAAACATTAGACTAATTGGAATCCTTCATTCCCTTTTTTATATCACAAAACAAGCTGCTCCAGCACATTTAGATGAACACAAAAGTGTTTTTGGTTTTTGCTATTTTAGAGGAGCCATTTCCTCTCTGCTTCTGGATTACATTTAAAAGATGCCTTTCCTTTGATCGTGACAGCCTCCTCAGTCTGGATGCAGCCTCAAGTGACTGTCACATCCATATTTTCAATGAATGTCACGGTCTGAAAACGCAGCGGAGGGTAGGACAGCGTTTCAGGGTGCTGGAGCCAATCGACGTACATGTTGACTCTGCTGCTAGTACAGGTGCTGGTGATGCATGACTGCTGCTGCTATGAATAGCATTTAAGTTTTCACAGTTGGAAGGATCCAACGGAGGTTCAATGATACTTTTGTCATAACAGAGTTATCAACTTATTACAGGAATGATCTACTAAAAGGTTCTGTGTATGATATTGAGAGCATTAATACAGCCGTTAAAACATAATTTTTTTTAATAAAAAACTGCTCAAAAGGAATTTCTATCAAATGTAATCAAACTGATGTTGACCTGAGCTTTGTCACTGTATTGTATTTACAGATGTACACACATACAGATACACCATTAGAGGAGCAGATGCAGTTTCCTTGTTGTACCAAACACATGTTAAATAAACTGAGCATGAAGCACGTCCGTCGTCATTTTCTCCCTCGTTGACTACATCAGAACATAATGGAAAACAGCAAGAGAGCGTTACAGTGATTGACATTTCTTCTAAATTGACCCCTCGCTAAGCCCCGCCCCCCCCCCCCCCCCCCCCCCCCCCCCCCCCCGCTGCTACTCCGTCAAGCTGTCAGAGCTATGTTACCATGGAGCCACCCTGTCACTGAATAAAAATCATCTAATTTTGGGAAAAATGAAAAAGCAATTTCAGACAGAAGGGTGTGTGTGTGTGTGTGTGTGTGTGTGTGTGTGAAGGATACAGGATGTCAGACTGATTCAGCAGTGAGAAACAGGTTACAAAGATAAAAGATAGAAACTAAAGCTACAGATCACAGTGTAAAAGTCAACCACCACATCATCTGATGATTGAAATGGAAGAAAATGAAATTAGGAACACTGTTCCTGTACAGCCGGGTAGATCTTTATTCACCGTTACAATCATTACAAATGCATACCTTCAGTAGCTAGCATAGCATAGAAGTGCTAATGCTAGTTAATGATGTGCTAACGTACGCTGATAATGTTAGCTCCACAGGTTTTTACGTAGAAACGTAACGTTTTAGAAAAGTTTATCTCCTTCCAGCCTCTAGGAGTAAAGAGTACGACCACTACACGGTGTTTAACCATCACGAGCTCCAAATCCTCAAATAAAGCCTGAAGAACAGAGCTCTGACGTTTAAAAAGTCATCAGCAGAATCTCAGATTCACAGCACATTTATGTCAGATGAGATCATTTGTGAAATCTGTCGATACGGTCTGTGATGCTTTAGGAAATATTGTATTTTTGCCATTGATGCTTTGCTCTTCATAGACATAGCTGCATGTTAGTGATCTCGCAATTGTAAAAACGTGTGAGTTGGTTACTTGTAGGATTCAAGCGATTAGATTAGACTTATAAACCTTTCTAAAATAAAATCATCTTGTTTTTTAAAACAATAACAGCTCCGCCCGACAGTATTATAGTGGTAGTTTCCTATTCATCATCGTATGTCATACGCTTAAATACTTATAGCAATGAAGCAAATATAATTTGGGATGATGAAAATGTATACCGCTCTCCTAAAATAAAGCTTAGTGCTAAATTAATCAGGCCCAGCTAACAGACAGCCTGCATGCTACACACATTACATTATTAATACAGATCGCGTCATTACAACAGAACATATTGGAGGGAGCAATCACCTCTCAGCCCCGTTACAGCTTCCAGCTTGGCATGAGCGAGCGTGCAGCAGCAGCGGCAGCAGCCATGCAATCTACTTATCAATGAGCGATGTCTGGCTGTCGATCGGCCAAAGCTGCACATCGGTCTCGTATGAAAGATACGGTGAAACTATGGGACTCTTGCTTTCATCATTCATCGCGAGTCCAATAAAATGTCTGTCGTTTCCAGCTCACGATGCAACTCGTTTGCAACGTCGAACACTTTGAATGACTGAGTGGGCAAAGAGGCAAAAATAAGAGCCGGATGGATATCTGAGCCAAATATTATACGGCAGGAAAATCCGAAGCATTCCTCATCTCCTTGAGTCGTTTTTTGGTTTACATAACTTGTCATGGAGGCTTACAGGCAGGATGAAGCCATATGTTTCATACACATTATGCATGCACTAATCAATTACTTTAATGCAGACTAAGTTATAAATATGCAATAATGAACCAGATGCTGTGGAAACAAGAAACTCATATAAAAAGAGGCCGCCTGTGTTATCCAAACTTCTGGGAACGGATCCTTGTGATCAATTGCTACTAGATGGTAGCCAGCTGTGCTGTTAGACAAACAGGGATTGAATAAAAACAAACCCCGAGAAAAATAAATGTGTGTATCGCTGCAGAGACCAATAGCAGCGAGCAACCCCCCCAAAAAACTCACCAGTTCAGCATCAATAACGTTCAGTGGGAGAAGCTCATGTCTTGGCCTGCAGAGACAAAAAAGGACATGCGGTAAGAAGGGGAGAGAATTTCATGATTCCAGAGGCCTGTATCTGGACTTATTTGGACGAGGTCTAAAGCGCTGCCATACAGTAGGAAGAGACGAAAACCACACAGAGAGACGAGCACATACCACGTCCCGCTATACTCTCCTGCCAAGAAAAACATAAAGTAAATCACAATATCGACAAACAGCTTCACAGCAGCCTTCAACAATGAGGGCAGACATGTCGGGGGGCTGTGATTCAACATGTTTTTGACGTACTACCAAACACTTCGCCTGTCAGTTGGTGTGCCAGGCTGCTTCGTCTGTTGGCCTATCAATCCATCTGGCTGGCTCGCAGATCTCTCTGTGTGAGGGCTTCAAACATACGCGAGGGTGACGGACAGCTTCGTCAAGAATGCTGTGATAAAAACCTGATAGTCCCCGTCAAAACAGAAAAGGGATGAAAGGACAGCCGAGCTAATCGAGACCAGAGCCTCCTAGTTATGGAGAAGAAACAGAGGGAAATAAATGAGAGGAAACCAGCCAGCCGTCAGAAAAGGAACAAGCAAATCGAGATGTACAGTAAATTGGCAGGCAGAGCGATGGACTCCAACAAAGCCCCTCTGAGTGCAAACCTTTAACTGCCGAGCAATTCAATGTGAAAGCATACAAAGAGACAACAAGAGATCTTTCTCACTTCATTACTGTTTGAACCAAACCCTACAGCTACAATCAGCCTCCCCGTAGAAACACAAGCCTCCCAAAAGACAACACTGGGCAATGTGTGCCTGAGACAGTTCATAGCCAAATCCACCCAATACTGCATCAATGGCTGCAACACACTCACATGTGTAACACTGTAATAAACTTTCCTCCATCTCAAATCACACGATGTCATTTAATCCAAGATTCAAAAATCCATTTTTGTCGTTAGCCTCTCAGTGACTCAAAGCAAAGATAGTGTTATTCTTTCTGGCTAAATGCACTGAGGTATCGAAGAAAATAATGCAATTTCCCTTCAAGCTCTCCAATTCTGAGCAGTAAATTAA
Organism: Pholis gunnellus; assembly: GCF_910591455.1. Taxonomy (NCBI): domain Eukaryota; kingdom Metazoa; phylum Chordata; class Actinopteri; order Perciformes; family Pholidae; genus Pholis; species Pholis gunnellus. The sequence continues at coordinate 17,825,510 of NC_136546.1, forward strand.
ATCCCACTGCCACTGCCTGCATTGCACAGAGTACACGTACAGGCTGTACACTTTAAGCCAGACGCACCAGGATGATTTCACTCCGCTTGGAGCAGAACAGCAGCCACGCAAAACGTTCAAAGTATCAGCAATACCAAAACAACAATCATTTTAAAATGTAATCATTTTCCAGCGTGATACTGCCTCTAATCATTAACACGAATACTAACGGGTGATAATCATGATCATAATACAGTATTAGGTTAAAAAGTACCGGGATTATCATTAAAGCTCTAATAATGCAGCTATCCTATTACCAAAAAAACGTGCAACAGGAAGGCACTGTACTGTGCAGTGCCTCCTGAAAATAACCAAATAATTCTATCAAAGGCACTGAAAACTAAGTGGAGCACAAATGTAACACTTACGTCATCCGGTCCCAAAAACAAATGTAACAATAAAACACCTGCACACCCCTCGGTTTAGCCTTTAAGCTTCTTAGGTCACCGCTCTTCATCAAAATGCTTCACAGTCCATGTTTAAGCCTCAGGTAAGGGATTGTTATTTTTGAGAGGGAGGGTAATGTTTGCTCCTGTAATCACTAGTGAAACGTTTAAGCGGCAGTCAATAAGCCAGAGACGAATTTGTTTCTCTTCACATAATAGTTGTGATCTTTCATGAGCAGCGGCAGACACAGGTTTGAAGGAGAGGTGGGGGGGGACAACCTTCAGTCATTTTTACAATAATGACTCCCTCTGTGGTGCCTGACTAAAAGCCTTGTGAGATTAGATATGGAGGCCAAACAACATTAAAATGAACTGTAACACACCGGTGCGACATTTTACAAGAACAAAACCGGGTTCCTCTGCAAATATGGCTCATAATATATCAGAAGACACACCAGGTCGGTGTGAAGCAGCTCGTTAAGGCACCATCTACTGTACGCACGTTCATTAATTCATTTTAAAAGCAGACAAGTCGACCGAAACCTTGAACAAAATAAAACATGAAGGGCTATTTGCAGAGTAAATAAACTGAGTTACCTGCAGGTTATAACAAATAACCCTCTCTACCTTTTGGGTGCGTGTGATAAAACTGTTTTTTATAAATAGACATCTGCTTTCTGACTCTTAAACTAAGCAACGCTGTCATTTGTACAGTTTTTTATTTTTTTACAAGCATGTCTTCCGCTTAATAAAAAGGAACGGGAAGTCCCAAAAACAATAAACTGATATTGATTTAACAGAGAAACAAAGTCATGATATCAACGGTGAAATGCAATATTCAACCTCTTTCTCACCAATTAATTTGATGCAAATAGACTGAAAACAAATCAAATCTCATACTTTTAACATCCCACTGCTTATTTGTCAAACATTGATATTACCTTAAAGATGGACTTGTATGAATACAATGAACACAGTGAATCATGCATACATGGCAGCTGCAGCTCCCAGATTCACTGCCTGCACGACTACCAGCAGCAGTCTTTGAATGCACCAGTTGTAACAGATTTAATTAAACATTACAGTAAGATTATTTTGCAGGCCAATAGGGTGTGCACGCTACATGTGCAGCAAGCCATAATGCACGCACCATTTGTGTCAATAAAAAGACATTTGTCCGTTGACTTTTTATGGCCACGGTGCAGTTGTGGGCACCGTGGCTGTCATCTCGGCCGGGGCTGGCTGTCTGATCTGTCCCGCTACAGCTAGCTCCACCGGCTAACCCTCCCAGCCCGCTGGAAACACCAGTAACCCCGCTGCGTTTCACAGTCTCTGTTGTGTCGTATTTACCTGGAAGAGAAAGCCGCAGCGACGTGCGAAACGCGAGAGTACATTCGATATCAAATCGCTAAAGGGTCCATTGTAATGCGTCTGGCTAGCTAGCTAGCAATTAAGCTACTGTCCCCAGCTGTGTGTGTGTGTGAGAGATAGAGAGAGAGGGAGACAGAGAGGGAGAGAGGGAGAGAGAGAGAGAGGGGGGCATTGAGAGGATGTCTGAATGATGAGAGCCGGATTTGGAGAGTGAGCCTCTGCAAGAGCTAGCGTGATGGAGTTTAAATAATAAAAAGAAAAAGGGTCCCGTCTCAACACTGCATCCGTGCAGCAGCAAAAACAAACCAATTCTATTCAACAGCGTGCAGCCCACCGTTTAAACTCTGAATATTACGTTATCAGCTGTATGAGAGAGACATTTGCAGAAGGTCTTACGTGATGTCGGTGCTGGAGACGGGGACAGGGTTTAATCCGACGGGGCGGAAAAGAAATGATGCTTTTGCAGGATCCGGGGTTTTCCTCTCAGTGTCTCTTGTCTGTGTGTCTTCCAGCTGCTGCTGCTGCTGCTGCTCTGTCCCGTGTCTCCCTTCTTCCGACTGTCTGCTCTGTTTGTCTCCCTCCCGCTGCCGGAGTGTCCCGGTGCTCTTGTACCACTCGCCCTCCAGTGGAGAATGAACGGCCCTGGTGGTAAACTCTGATTAGGAAGCCCTCTTCAGCTGCTGCAAGCGCATCCCTCCTCCCCCTCCTCCTCCTCCTCCTCCTCTCCCCACACCACCACCACCACCACCACCAAACGTGCCTGCGCGTACGCGTTTGCGTGCGTGTATGTGCGCTATAATGAGTGAATGAGTGTGCGTTGACAGAGTGAGTCATCCAGCAGAACCAGACCCAGCTCCTCCCTGCTTCTCTAACAGCTGACTACCGAAGCCGCCATGCGTTGATCGGGACAAACACCGCCTCCCCCTCCGCCTCCCTTTATAACCGCTTCTCTGTTTTGTTTCTTTGGCGATTACTGTGTGTCTGACTCTCAGCAGTGACTTCATGTCACTTTATTTTATTTCTATCTATGGCATCACCTCATGTATATTAGTCTCCTTATTGTAGTAATGTAGCAGTGGGATCATCAATCACAACATGTTAATCTGAGTCGGAATAAAGTCGGTTATAAGAGGGTAAAGTTGGAAGATTTTTCTATATATATATTTTTAGAATATTATTATTATTATTGACATATGACTTTTGCTTTGATATATTTTTGTGTAAATCAGCAACAGGATGGACACATTAAATACAATACATAATACCACACATATACACTCACCTACATACATACAGTGGGCTATATACATGCCAAGTCGCCCCACAGATGCTTCCAAACACTCTCTATAGCCGGGTTTCTCACACATGTGACCTGCTTTCTTCTAATGCAGTTTTATAATTTTCAACACATTTTCAGCCTCTATATTGTCCTCTTATTCTCTTCCACCAGCATCATTATCCAGTCTACAAAGACTGTGGGTTGACATTGAAGTCTCTATTTCAAGTTAAATAATGGACCATGACGAGACTTGACATGTGACAAATACGATGGCAAACAAAACAAACAAAAAAGGACTGGAGAGGAAAAAAAAGATGAAGACAATGGACCTACTGAGGAGCTGTTTGATGATTGAACACAAGAAGGTCACGGAAAAGCAAAGAAAATAAAAGACAATAAAGTGATGTTTGAATGACAGTAATTAAAAAACATTCCACAAACACAGATTAAGCTAGAATTGAATTCTATTCAATGACAAATCAAAATTCCCCACTTATTATTTACACCGTTTTCATTGACATAAGACTTTTGCTTTAAAATATTTTGGTGTAAATCAGCAACAGGATGGACACATTAAATATAACTGCCAAGTGTTAAAGTGGCAAGAAAGTGCACTATGGGAAGCTATAGTAAAGTAAAAATATATCTTTATCAGTGGAAAGAAATGGTGACGCATTTTCCTTTCAAGGCTATTGCAGCGTTTTAGTGTTGCTCATCTATAAAATTGTGGGACTTAAAAAGAATGGTCAAAACCGATGCAGCAGAGGCAGAGATATCCTAAATTTCCCATTAGGCATTAGAACCTCGTGTCAGGTCGAAGCATACATATTTCAAATTATACTCCTAGTTTGTAGCACCGGCGTTGTGTTAAAAAAATCGTTTTTTCTTCCTCCAGAGCCAGGGAAGAAATGATACAACTAAGTAGTACCCCCCATGACGAGTAAATTGTGTTTATTTGTAAAATGGATGGACCCCTGCAACCACTACCTTATTAATGTATTGTTTTGCAATCCCTGTGCCACAGAATACGATAGTAGACTATCCATCCATCCATTAAATTTAACCGCTTATCTTTGACAGGGTCACGGGGGCGCTGGAGCCGATCCCAGCTGACAATAGAAGGAAAATCCCTCTGATACAGTGCGTGCTCTTGCATTTCTGTGCTTATGAAGATTGTCTGGAAAAGATGTGGCGAACGAATGGCGAGGACAGAAAGGGACACTGTGCTTTCCCTCATCCCTCGAAAGAGGACATTTTTCAGTTTCAGGACATGGTTTTAAAGATCATGTTTGAATAACAATCAGAAGGATTAGATTAGGACATTTAGGGCAAAGTGGAAGGGGCTAGGATTGAAGGCCAAGGACTGAAAGTAGTCAGTGAAGCTCATTTCAAGTAGTACTACAGCATGTTTGTCAATGTCTCCATGCATTTGTGCGTCTATCTGTGTATGTGTGTGTCTGCATAGTGTACCTTCCAAGCAGCACCCCGGGGTCCTCTCCTCTTCTTCTGTCCTGGTGTGTCTCATTAAAGCCCAGTTACTGGACACCTCCTCCTCCTCCTCTTCTTCCTCCTCTTCCCCAGCAGCAGATGGACAGACGCAGGGTGGTAATATTCCTGGGAGTTTGTTTATATAACCCTGGGAATGTTATTAAAAAATCGCTCTCCTTCTATCTTGAACTCAGGGTTAATTAGCTCACTTCCTAGTTGCCGGTATGCATGGAGGCCTCTGAATGGTCACAGAGGTTGTTATGGGCGACCGGGCTTGTCTTATCTCCTGTGTTGCCTTTTGGGATTCGGCTGAGGAGCTGAGACTGAGAAGGACACAGTGTTTATGTAGTCTGGAAAACAGACACACACACACACACACACCACCAACATATGCACTACACACAGCTGAAAAAAATTCCACTCTAAAGCACACGAAGGCGAGCTGTGGGGGCATAGTTTCCAACACTCACACAACGTGTAACAAGCTTTGTGTGAAAATGTGTTGGAGATTAAAAAACGTGTGATCACTGGGCATGCTCAAAGCAAAACAATGGCAGCAGACATACTTGCAGGGATTTTTTTTCCCCCTCCAAAATAAAGTGATTAATTTGACTTTTTTAGGCACAAGATGTATAATACAAACACGCCCACATGCTGTATATTCTCACTTGTTTAGTTATGACACAAATAGTCACGCATTGCCAGACAAAAAGTCCACACTGTGTTGAACATGTGAATGATATCAAGGCAAATTTGCATTACACTATTATGTTGTGGAATAATTACTAACAACCCTGATCTAGTGCTCCCTTACTTAAAGGTGCAGGTGTGAAGGATTGGGCGGCATCTAGTGGCGAGGTTGCAGATTGCAACCAACTGAAACTTCTCCCGTGTGCCGAGTGTGTAGGCTGACGCAAAATTGCGAAAAACGCTGAATGTAGATATAAACGGCTAATTCTAAGGTAATGGAAACGCGACTATTCCTGTGAGGAAAGAATACGTATTGATATGATATTCCATCTCTGCCAATAGATCCTGATGCTCCACACTGTTCCTTTAAAGCGTTGACCAGTGATTCAGTCATGGAAATGTTTGATTTCATGTTCCTCTAGGGTTATTTCAAAGAAACTGTTTCCTAGGAGATGATAGGAAGTAGGTCGTCGAGGCTTGCCCCCGCTTCCCTGAGTGTGACATACATACCGTACATATACACTCACCGGCATACATACAGTACATACTGTTCATGCCAAGTCGCCCCACAGATGCTGCCAAACACACTCTCTATAGCCGTGTTTCTCACACATGTGACCTGCTTTCGTCTAATGTAATTTTATAATTTCTCTATGTTGTCCTCTTATTCTCTTCCACCAGCATCATTATCCAGTCTTCACTGCGTTACAAAGACTGTGGGTTGACATTGAAGTCTCTGTTTCAAGTAAAATAATAAACCATGAGGAGACAATGACATGTGACAAATACGACGGCAAACAAAAATGCAAATGAAGAACTAGAGAAAATGATTGAATAAAACAAGGTGACGGAAAAAGCTGAGAAAATCATGAGATGTATGAATGACAGTAAAAACATACCATAAACACAGACGTAAAAGGTTAAAAGCTGTAAAAATGAAAAATGAAAACACAATTCTATTCAATAACAAATCAAAAGACACACAATTCCACTCCAGAAAAGTACAATAATAGCCACATTTATTTTAATTACAGGCAAATTCCCTTTACACTATATCTTTTTTTTTTTTAATCAACTTCATGTTTTATCCTTTATGTCATACATACATTTACATTTCCAGAGTGCATGGGGGGGGGGGGGGGGGGGGCTTTTAAATAAAGTGGTTCAAGACTAAAAAGAAGGAGGTCTTCGCATTTCTTATGAGACGCATGTCAAATACTGCTCATCACAAGCATGACTCAGTAGTGGTACTGTACTTTAAAAGTGCACACGGCCTATTCAATATCAGACAGCTTCATATTATATAATATGATGGCAATTTAAACAATGATGCATTTCACACATTCAACATCAAACAAGGCAAACCTATTCAAAGGCACAGGACTCTCACATCAATATCGTCTTTTTAAAAAGTAGTTTGTACTTAAATGTCAGGTAATCCTTCACATTCAACTTTTTTTTTTTTTTCTTTTTTCAGCTGAAATATGATTTGATATCAAAGGACCCGTGAGTTAAATGGCACTGGACAGTTAGGGAAGTTAAAAACACTTCCTCTTGGTTACTGAATGGGCACAGTTTCTGACATAAAGAGGAAATAGTGGAGTTACTCATTAGATCAACGCTGGTGCTTCACAGATACAAACGTTTGGGCGTCTGTTTGAACACAACTGAACTATTTCCACCGCTTCAAACTACAGCGACCAACTGCGGGCGAACGTTGTGAGAATAACGCCAGCGGGCGAAACAACTGCTGTAGCCTACTTCCTGTGATCCTCGGGCATCTGCTCTGTTTACTGAGGAACTGAACACACATTCCACTGTAGGTACACAACGAACCAGTTAAGAGGAAGGTTCGCTTCTATAAAACTACAGCAGGATCCTCTTCTTCTGTTTAAATATCTGATTGTTTTAGTTCACGGCGAGGAAGGCGAGGAAGGCCTCTCATGCCCGAGGCGCCAAATACCTCCGCTTTGTCACGACCCCTCAGCGTCTGATACCAACGCACAAGGCGCCCTTTGGCGTCTGTATGAGGGCTTTCTAGTAACTGCAATGTAACCCCACGCTCCGGGAGTAAGATAACGTAGTATAAAGACCGATAAAAACACGCACAGGGGGGACGGGAGGAAGGCGGATTAGTCAAACAAACACTTTCAACCAGGAGATTGGTGTTCGAGACGTTGTTTTAAGTGACGTTAGTGACGTGTTTTCCGTACTTATGTTGCACTGTTTAGTTATTTCAAGCCCGACCATGATGTCTTTCCTCAACCTAACTAAAGTGGTTTCGTTGAGGTCGGTATGTGATGAGTTGCGATGAGAACGTGTTTGTTAACTCGAGTCAGCTTCTGTTGGATCTATGAGAAGGGTGTGTTGTAACTTATTTTAGTGCCGTCCAGCGAACGTCAGTGATGTATCACGCCACACTGGGTCCACACTGTTTTTGCAGGTTTAGTTTAAATGTTTCCGAGAAAATAGATTTACATTTAATACACATCTCTGCTACAGAGCTACTGTAACGTTTACAGTTGTTCAAATACATGCAGATACTGTACAACACGCTTTCTCTTCACTTCCTCACCCACAAACAACGCAAACTTGTTAAAAACTAGCCAAACTAAAAAAAAAAAATTAAAAAAAGAATGACACTGCATAATATTACCATGCCAAATATCATAAAAAAACAAATCATGGTTAAAAAAAGTGATGGGTTTTAAAGTAAAATAGCAGCAACACATAGGCTTTAGTTCTGTGAGAACAAAATCGAGAACCAGCAAGCTACCAGGGCCTCTGGGTTAAAGTAAGAGAGTTACGTAGTTACATCGGGAGTGCAAATAAGTGAGGGGGGATCTAAATCTTATAAAGATGGAAGCTTTAAAGGCTGAATATGCAGTGGTTTCTTTACAGTACAAGTTGACTCCACTTCTATGACAATGTCCACTGTGAATAAATTCAAATCCTTGGCACCACACACCTCACTAACCACCACTACCGTCAATATCATGAGAATAAAAAATAATTAAAAAAAAGAAAACTACTCCCTCTGTGCAATAGTTCAAGTAAGTTATTTCCTGCAAATAGTTAGTGCTTTGTAACACATCCTGTGGCCGTACCGAAAGAGACGACAACATAACGGTAACATATAAATACACAAAAAAGTTACTATTTACATGAAACGGTTTTTCCGGACAAGACTGCAGTCTACGCAGAGAGGACCTCTACTCACCAGTTCAGGCTCAGATTTGATCTAATCCTCCCATTGGTTAAAATTAGGACCAAAGTCGGGGCAGTCTCATCCTAGAGCTGTGGTCACAAACACATCCACCAATCAGTGTCCCAGTGTGAAGCAAAGCGCCGAGGGTTGAATCTCTAAAGGGGCGTGTCGTAGACTCGCTCCGACGAGCCCTCCTCTGTGTCGTCCTCCGAGTGCGTCGCCTTGTGGTTGAGCTTCTCCGTCGTCGAGGAGGCGACGAGGTTTCCATGGACCCCGTCGTCGCTAAGCTTGGCCTTGCTGCTGTCCTGAACAAACTCCTGGATCTCCACGGGTAGCCGGCGAAATTTGTCCTGGTACTCCTGGTCCAGATCGCTCTGTAGCTGCGGAGGACAAAACACGTCAGCCACGAGTTATTACACAAACCCAACCATGAGATCAAAGCTGTCATTTGAAATGTGTTAAATACATTTAATGATGTTCAAGAAGACAGAAAACAGAGCAGATTGTGTCCATATGATCACACACCTAACGTTTCAGTCTGCTGGTCACATTAGCTGAGGACCGGAACACCAAATCCCTGCGGTGGCTGTGAAAGGTTAACAAGCTGCAGTACTGCCAATGTTCCCTTGAGCAAGACTTTTAACTGTCACCTATTTCAGTTGAGCTGCTCAACAGCCAAAAGTAGAAGATAGTGGTTGTACTGGGAAGCACACGGTGCTATTTATCTTTTAATTAAAATAATTTAGGCTCAATTTGTCCCCGACAGTTAGAAAGTATTGTGACAACACTAATATAAAGCCAGATCACTTGACCTTTCCAGTGCACATAACAGCTAAAAAAGCAGATTTGAAAGTTAAACAGCTCATTTCACTTATTTGCATCAACTCCTCTGCAGGCAAAGTAGTTCTCAGAGGATAATAACGTGAACAACCAGCCATGGAAAGCGCTCAGTAACCACCACCTGTCATGGACCTGTTGAAGCCGGGGACATCAGCTACAATCAGGCGGCTTTTATTGCAAGAAAAGTAACAAATATGTTTTCCATTTACAAGATATGCATATGCTAATTGTCTGTCTTCCTCGACAACATTGTTTTTAGCTAAATAGTTTCTGCTTGCAGCTACTTCACCAAGCAACCATAACCTGACTAGATAGACACACATACAGATGGAGGGAGCTAGATGGAGATACAGATTTAAATGCCATGCTAGCATGAATAAAAACGAATAGCTGCCTGGAATTCAGAAGAGCACTACTGGTATTAGAAAACCCACACGGTACCTTTAAGCAACAATTAGACATATCGAATCTAAACAATCTTAAATCATAAGGACTCCCTGCATATATAACAGTTACACAAAAGAGAACCATGAGTCTCATAATAACTCCTGTCATTTAAAATTATGCCCTTTTCAGCTTTTTCAGGTCACTCATCATGACCATATGGAAATTCACCACAATCAACTTATTGTGAGTGTCGCAATAACATCCTACATCGTCCCGTCCCTGTTAACAAAAGCATTCATTTTGAGCTGTGTTTCTTGCCAACAAACGTTAGACCAATATTCACTTTCCTTTTAGCGGATGTTCACCAGCTAGTTGCTAACTTTGTCTGTTTGCTGATTGATGCTAGGGTAGCATACAGTGCTGCTTATCAGAGCGTTTCAGCTGAAAACAGCTGGCTGCTGTGTCTGGAAGTGACGCTGACGAGGAGGGTGAAGCAAGCTGTTGGTTTGGTTGTTGTGAGCCATGAAACCAAAACAGTGAGCTGAGAGACGCTAAAAAAGGAACCGGAGAAAGCGAAATGCATAATATTTTTCCCTATGAGTAACATCTTCCACATTACATGAAGTCACGTGACCCATTGTCCATATAAAAATATTGCTTAGGGAACAAGAACTCCAACACAGTGCACATTGTTTTGCATGTGCTACGGAACAGTTCATCCTGTAAATTACTCCCATGACTGTTAGTTAAAGATTATTTGCATAGGAATTTGGCTTTATTCCATGACTTACAATAATAAATACACCATAATAAGGTCCTTCAGGTACCTCAGGTAGACAAGGATCCTCCCTGCATCCGTGCGGATATGAATACACTCCCCTCCCCTCACTGAGAAATAGAAAGGAGGACCTATTTTCTCCCAGGCATAGACGCCTCCAATGATTACAGATGACAAGATTGTATTCATTTCATTGTAAGCCAATAATTGCTGTAATGCCGATTTCTCTGTTTAACTACTCGGCTGGCTCCCACGGGAGAGCAGTAATTAAAAGAAAAGCCGGTAAGATGAATGGTGTCAGAGTTTCGCAGCTCAATACAGTCGCGTCAGCATTACGAGAGATCGAAAAATACCCGCGAGTTCTGGGAGGACTTTTCTGGGATCCATATTTCATCTTAGAGGCCTTTGTCATTCCAATAAGGGCCCACTTCAGACTCACACCCAACATCCAACTCAGAAGTAAACAAATCATAATAGAAAATGGATCACGGAGGAAAAGACAGGGTTGGATTATCGATGCTGTAAACTCCGGCACGAACGTCAGATAGAGAAAGCTACTAAACTCAAATTCTCATCTACACCCAGCCTCAGATCAATACAGCGGAAGCCTGGAATCGTCCTCGAAATATTCACGAGAACACTCAACAATGAGAGAGAGAGAGAGGAGAGGAGATGGAATGAAGGTCAAGGACTGTCCTCCCGCTCTTAGTCTACTTTCTAATGTTCTGCCCTCTCCACTTCACTTCATGAGATGGCACATCCAATTCGTTTAGGAGTGCTGCTTTGCAAAATGAGAAAACTTGATTGTTACAAAGTACTTGCCTTCACAGCATTTGAATGCAGTGCTGTACTGTGAATTAGATTGATGTTAAACCCTGTGGATTATGTGTGTGTCGATGAGTGTGGGCTGGGTATCCATCGCTCATGTCTGGCATCCAACGTTTGCTCAAAATCAGGATTTTAAAAATGTAACGTTTGTTAATGTTTATACTGTTGACCTGAGCAGTTTGGCATATTTTGCTAAATAGAATAAAACACAAAATAAAGCTTTTAAAAAAGTGTTGTTTTTAGTATATCATGCAGAAAACCTCAGTTAACAGAAGACCTCCCCTAATTAGAGCAGATCTTTATAGAGACTTCAGCCCAAATGGAAAAGGTTGTGAGCAGAATTGCATGCTGAAGTTCACTGATGTGCCTCGTCTGAGTCTGTGTCTGTCAGTAGCTGACTTCTAATTTTAGCAAAGCATTTTCACCTCGTACAATACATATCTACGTGAACATTCACACACAGATAACTCCACAGGGTCCTTCTTCCATTTTGTCTTACCACTCTTACTTGTCTCTAAACTAAAATCTCAGCATTAAACCGTAACTATATTCTCAAGAATGAAAAGTGTGTGTGCATCGACAAGTGAAAATGCCAAACTTTGAGAGAACTCATGGCTACTGACTGTCTTTGTGGGAAATGAAGGAGCTCTTGACTGGAGTCTTCCTCATGCTTTGAGTGGTTACAGCAGAGCCTGATAACGCCCCCACAAACACAGCATCTTAAGGTCACCTTATCTAGAACAAGTCTCTCTCTCTCTCTCTCTGCCTTTCTTTCTTCCCTTCTTTCTCTCATTCTGTCTTTCTTTCTTTCTTTCTCACTCTCTCTGTGGGTCTCACGGAGCGGACATCCAGCACATCACAACCAGATGGCTAAAGATGCACCACAGCTCGTCTCTCTCTCTCTCTCCCAGCTCTGCAGTGCGCATGACCTACTTAGGGGTGGTACAGTCTGCACACCGTGTGTGTGTGTGTGTGTGTGTGTGTGTGTGTGTGTGTGTGAGTGTGTACATGCGGAGCTTGTCTCTACCCTGCCTGCTGAGGCACAAACACCCTCTGATTAAAGCTGTCATCTTTCTCCCATCCGATGACACCCTGGCACATGTGAAGGAGGTGGGAGTGAGATGGAGGGGGCAGGATGAGTCTAAGGGGCACCAGGAAGATCTCAGACGTTCGCATGTGTCTATCTGCATGTAATCAACGGCTCTGAGGCGAACACCGACGGTCCTCTGTTAGAACTTTGGTGCTGAGCGATGAGGACGGCCCTTTACTTTCACCGAGGGGACGGCTGGAGTTATACCAGAAATCTCAAGGAATTAGAGAACAACCAGGGAGGACTTCCCCTAATTTATGACTTTATGATCTTCAACTTCCATCTGACATCTTAAGAGTTTGGCAGTGAGGAGATTGGAATACAGGAAAGCCTCAAGATTTGAAACTGTAATAAGGTTAACTGTGACGCTTTAACACGAGCCAACTAACTGGCAGAAAATAATAGTTGTTTAGAAAGTGAACAGCACCCAACACACAAAAGCAACGGTAGAAATCGAACATTTGCTCATTTATTCAGTGTGTTGCATGCATACAGTATATACATGTGTGTGTGTGTGTGTGTGTGTGTGTGTGTGGTCCAGTTTCTGTTTGGACTCCAACCAGCAGTGGTTATCCAGCCAGCTTTTAAATCTGTCCTTCATCTCTGAAGACCTGTCATCTGTCAACAAACCACACACACACACACACACACACACGCACACAAAACACACACACTTCTGTCTTTCTTAAAATACAGCATTCAGTGACCTTCTTCACCAGCTGTCCTCGTTTTGAGAAGCTATCAAGGGAAGCAGAGAGGGCCTCCAAAGAGCCAAATTAATTCTTTGCTTTGAGTCGTGACATAACGCCTGCTGCAGCGCCACAAAAAAAAAGCTTTCAACCGGCAACGGCTTCAGTGTGCGGCTACATTAGCTCTGCCTCGACGTGCAGTCACATTAAGGAGGTCTAAGGGAAAGGTGCTTTTCTGTCTTTGATACGCATGTTTTATCCGGCTGCTGCTCCTGCTCCTACTCCTGACCTTCAGATACACTGCGTATCCAAACACAGCCCAATTAGGCTAAAACCAAGATCCCATGTCCAAGAGATGAGACAGGGTCACCACCCTGTCAGCACCACATGCTTTTTGAAGAAAAAGGAGCTTCGCCGTGCTATGCATGCAAGATGTGTGTGTGTGTGTGAGAGAGAGAGCTGCAAGGAAAGGAAACGCCATTCCTTCATTTACATTCTTTCCACTGTATTGGTCATAACTATGAAACTGAACTGCGGCAGCCCAATGCAAGAGGAAGAGCGACACAGGTAATGAAAGAGAGACGCAAGAGTAGCTACAATCCCTAAACTATTACTCTTTCTGTGTGTGCGTGTGTGTGTGTGTGTGTGTCAGAGCCCTTTCCTGACTCCTCTCAAATAAATCATCCTTTGCTTTGCAGGAGTTTTTCTTTGATTCCTCACTTAAGATTCAGGAATTTAGAAAAGAAACACTCCTGCATACCTCCACAATGCATGTAGAGTAATGAGTGTTTCCCTTAAAAGGATCGGTTCGAAAGGGAAGGCCGGCTGTGAAATGTGTCGGTGGCGTCTTGATATTTGTATGTGGATGACAACTGAAAGATGCTACATGTTGCATTTGTATGTCATTGTGAATTAATATATAATTACGTGTGGACAAATAGGAGTGATTGGTAGTGTTTAAAGTGAGCTTTTTTTCATTTAAACCTGTTAATTGACTTTTTCTTTACCACTTGGGGGCAGTGGAAAAGGCTGAAAACGCAAGATTGACATATTATGACTTCATCATGTCCTGCAGACACAAAACAACATTAGTATTAATTTGGAGACATGTTTCTGGCAACCTGATGCGTTTATGTCCAATATTCTCGATCTTTTTAAGCTCTGTTTTGGTTTCCACTGGCTCCTGATGGAAATATCTGGCCTTCAGCTGCTAAATGCTCCACTATGTTCACCAGCTGGTAGCTAACTTTGTCTGTCTGTTGTCGGTTTTAGGCGAGCTCTTTTGCAAAAACATTAACCTGGTGCTCCTGTAAACGAGGTTGATGAGAGCACAGTAAAGAGAACAGTACAGGGCTGCTGTAGAGAGGAACTCAAATGCCTCCAACAAACTTTGCGATAAAGTCCAACTTACAGTACGTAGCCCAATATGTACCAGCTGTGCTTCAACACATTTATCTGCAACACTCTTCTCTTTGTCATTTTTCTGGCCTCACCTCTTATAAAAGGCTCAAGCGATAAACCTCAAATGCATCCTATGGAGGGGACAGTTTCCAGGGAATGTTCTGTAGACAGCGGATAACCCTGGAGAGCTTCTTTAGCACGTGTGGGCAATACATAACGATCACTCGAGCACTGATCTAAAACCGCAGCTAGCACAATAGAACAGAAGAGTAACCAAGCGTGCGACATGTACGCGCACTCACACATACAAGATGGATTTTACTTCACTACCTCTGGTTTGTACTCAGTGTTCCCTGTGGGTATCGTGTGTGTGTGTGTGTGTGTGTGTGCGCGCGCGTGTGTGTATGGGCACAAGTACATTATTGATGCAAACCCACCAGGCAGAGATGATGCAGATCAAAGTGTGTGATGAGGGAACATAGTGGGAACATAGTGGCCACCCTTACATCACCCAGTGAGAGGGTGAGACATAGAGAGTGACAGAGGGAGAGAGAGAGAGAGAGAAAGAGAGAGAGAGAGACACACACCTCAGTCCTCCACGTCACCCCCAACCTGTTTGCTCGCCCTCTCTTCATCCCTCCCTCCTCTTCCTGCTGCTTTCTTCCACCTCCAGTGACCATCCCTGGGATTGCGTCACGAGCACTCAGTTCCAAATTAACAGATTGCAGAGAGTCATGAAGGATAGAGGAGCAGAGGAGGGTATGGGCGGTGGGGATGGGGGGGGGACGACGAGTCGGGGACCCGAGTTTCCATGACGACTGCACAGGACTCCTGCTTGTCGAACAAACGAGCCTGTGTGTGTGTGTGTGTGTGTGGTTCAGTGTGTTGGTTCAAGGCTTGCACAGTGGGGAGACACCATCAGATTTATTTTCCCTTATTATCCAAGTAAGGAAGAATCAGGAAGTCTCCCACGTAATAACGTGCAATTACACCACACACACACACACACACACACAGACACACACACACACCAACGCACACTGCTGTGAAACATATGGCCTTATCACTATTTAATATTCTCTTTCACAGCCAAAAATAGTGTGTGTGAGGGGATGACTACTACAGAGGAATTACAATATGGCCCGGTAAGCCTTTAGTCTGGAGGCTGAGACGGAGTCCTTGTCGCTAGACGTCTGTCTTATCCGTCCCTTTTTTGGCTCAAAGAACGTGGGATCTGACCACATTTGGGATGGTTGGAGAAAAAAAAAGCCCAAACAGGTCGGATGTAAAAAGCTTAATAAAGTCAAACCAAAATAGCTCCTGAAAAGTCAAATTGAATGTAATAAATGGTTATGTTATGAGAAGATTTCAAACAGCCCTTATTCTAATCAAGCTGAGTGAACGATCTCAATGACTGGCTTTTCCAATTGATAGAAAGATATTAGCTTTATCCAGCCGGTAAAACATGTTTATTTCTGCGGTAAAGGTCTATGGAGATTGACTGGCGTTTGAAGCCGGCCTCGAGTGGCACAGGAGGTCGCCGCTTGGAAGGAACAGCATTGGTCTCCTGGTGGGCGTTCTGATTGGATGATTAGCACGACAGTGACACCTGAGCGCTCATGCTGGAAGTGACAACAAACCTCTCCACGTCTTTTTTTTTCTTTTTTATTATGTGATCCTCCAACCATCACAAGCTAGGGACTTTAAAATCTTACTAACAAAAGTCCGAGCTAGTTCTTTAGGTTGGTATAACACATGCACATGTACACACACACACACACACACACACACCTCTACCACTGTAATAGGCTGCTCAGCTCTCAGGGTCTCCACCAGGGATAGTTATAGCTGTCCATTAGTGGCTGCTCTGAGCCCAATGGAGAAACTGGGTCAGAACTGTGTGAGAGAAGTATGTTGTATCCTCCTCTCTCTGATCCATGAAGACTAACGCACACACCAAACGTAGGAACTCACAACAAAAGTATTTTAATATTAGCCCCCACCCTGGCTATTTATGCCCCCATTGGAGCGCTGTACATCCTGTTTTTCAGCCCATAATGCTTTCTATGTTTACATGTGAGTTGTTGTTTACGTTCATGCCACGTACTGAATGACCGATAGAGAGCTGGGTTCAACAACCCTTTGCCTCAAATAGAATTGTGAGGAGTTTCGACCATGCTGAATGGACTGCATTCACAAAGAGAGCCAAGTGATTCACAAGGGTTCATATTCATCACACTCACACACACACACACAGATGGTATCGGAGCCGCCACGCAATGTCAATGACCGGCTCAGTGGGAGCAGTTTTGGGTTCAGCGTTCTGCTCAAGGACATTTCCAAATGCTAATAGGCAGAGCTGGAAAACAGACTTAACTCGGCTGTATGTGACCAACATGTACGCAGAGAGCTGAGCTCCTGTTAGCTGACTCTCCAAAAGCTATATCGACTGACCTGACTGGGACATGTTACGAGGGGCATATTGTATTGATGACCTAATGATATTGGTTATGATATTGATGCACTTCACAGTGTTGATAGCAGCTAAGTTAGAGACACATTGGATGTGAATCAATAGGTAAATCTGTCAATTAGTAAGTCAACGTCTTTTCGGCTGCCTTTAGGGCATTCTGGGAGGAGAATCTGACGAGGTTAAAGATTAAAAAACAACTGAAACATAAACCATGACTAGCTGGTAAGGATAGTCATGGCCTTTGTATTCTACAGTAAGAAAACTGTTGACAACAGACACCCCAAGGAGTCGCAGTGATTACATCCTGGTTTCCTTCTTTCCTGAAAGTTTATTTAACATTGTTCCATCACAGGATTTCACTTTAATACTATTTAAAGGGATTTTTTGAAGTGGGTTTGTATGAGGTGCTTATCCAAACTCAGTGTATTACCTACACAGTCGGGGGCGGTCGGCACGCCCCAAGTTTGAAGAAAAAAGGAAGAAGTATCAGCACGCTGTCGACAGGTGGCAACAGCAAAACAAATCATTGTCAATTTAAGTTTCCACTATATTCTGAATATTTCACTGGTTTACTTTGCAGTCAGACTGCTCTATCTGATGGGGAACTGAAGCCGTTATCTATGCTCTTCTCAAAGCCACAAGACTTCTTTGACAAAAACAGCAATTTGACCTTGTAGAACACGGACGTTGCTGGTCTACAGCTGCCTTGATCGGTTAGTTTGTTTGTGTTATTGGGTGACTTTGGTGAATCCGAATGGACCCTTTAAAAAGGCAAAGAAAAAACATCTTGAAGGTTAAAGTAAAATAAAAATCCAAATGATCTCTTTAAGCACAAAATCCCACACAGAAGTGTTATCGCAGCATTGTGGGTAGCTTCCTGAATTTTGTAACGAACATAACCCTGGGCACTCTCAGCTGGCTGTCTCCAGAGTCGTGTTCTCTGACATCTCTTGCATATTTTGCATATAAATGAGAGTCTTTGCATGAGCACACATTTTGCAGAGATGGTTGATTACTATTTAATAGCCTTTCCTCGGGGGAATTCAATTTGCCAATGTCCGCATGTCAATTTAGAGAAGTGATTGCGACAACGGTTGAGTGATGGATAATCAGTTACAATTTTGTGGGAAATGACGGTGGCCGACATCTGATTGGAGGAGAGAACGGCAGCGTCTCTTCCTCTCGTCTGAGGTAAATCCACGCTGATTAGACCCTGATGGCAATCTTTCACACGGCTCATCTCACTTTAAAATCATTGCGATTCTGCTGTTATTGACAAGAATGCTCTTGTAACCAACCAAGAGATGATGAAAGTCCCCACAGGATCACATTACAATGGGTCAGCATGTTAGTCTCACTATTTGGTTCCTCCATATTGAATGCGAGGCGTTGGGCTGGCGGTCTGCACTGCACCTCCCACACTCAACAACAAGTGGTCTGAGATGGAAACAAGGAGCCGTCACTTTGAGAGTGAGCGGTTAGGGGGGGGCTGTCTCCAACAGAACACTTCCGATTCATGTCTTTAATAAAAAGAACTTATGGTTAGTGTGCGCTATGCAAGAGTAAAACATAACGAGGGGATCACACCGGAGCAGAGGTAATCGTGATTAGGCTGGCAGTGTGTTGCAATAAGATTAGTCCCGCATTAGATCATTGAGAGGAGAAAAAATGACTGTTACTGTCTTTGTGTTTAGTAGATGTACTAGTACCACATGAGATTATATTAGCGCTATGACTGTGACACACTACATGTCCATAATTAGAATAATGGTAACATATTACAAGTGAGACAACTATGCATGCTGATAAAGAGTCCAACATTGTGTTACAGCAGTGCCTGAGACATGTATGCTTTCAACAGAACAAACTTTATTTGATATACCTTATTGGTAACCCAAAATGGTGATGTTCTTTCCCTCTGGTTCTTCCTCAAGGACACATCCACACGTGGGATCAAATACGAGCCCTCCGACTGGGGTGTGATCTCACTATTTCCCAGGCCAATCTGCTGTCCCTGTTATATTGTGACGCTGCCATGCTGTGCAGATTACACCCACACTTACAGCCACGCCGTATTTGGCGTTCTTGCAGGAAAAAATCCATAATGCATTTGCAAAGATTCATAACAGTATTCGGCATTGTGGTAATAATGCTGGTCAGGTCTCAGCTGTTACGGAGATGCAATGCGCAGTCACTTGTTGCCAGTCAGCGTCCCAGGTGTGTAGAAGCTTGCATATTAATACGCCGCCGCACTGATGCTATATTAATACCGGGATGCAACGATGGGCTTACCATGCTCCTCAGCTGCACAGTCGTCCTACAATGACAGTCACAATGACAACGTTGGGGAACTGCGCAACTCATAAAAGGAAAAGCAGTCATGCTAAAACTCCCAGCAGAGAGGCAGGATGGTATTACATCCTGCGTCCAGGAAACACATTACAGCCAACCAACCAACTGATGCAGCCACAGCAAGAGAGCTCCAGCTTACACGGTAATTAACCAGTTTTCACTAATATACCACCAAACTACTCTTTCACATAGCGATACTGTTTCTACTGAATGCCACCACGTACAGTTCAGCAGGTATATTTAAACATGTATTCTGATGTTTAAGTGGGAAAAAAACTTTCTTTGATTTTGGAGGTCATCTTGTTGTTTTGCTCAAATGTACCAGAGCCATGTCTCACTAAACCTGGGCCAGGTCGCCCCCCAGTGGTGTGAATCCATAGAGCATAGATCATTTGGTTCCAGGACAATTTAGATTTAACCAAAGTAATGTTTCTAGTCGCAGCTTATGAAACATCCATGTTGTCTGTTGTTCTAAAGAGCAAAACACTGTCCCAAGATCTGTGTCAAATCCATGTATTCATTCTGCACCAACCGACCACATAAAAGGTCTTCACATGTTTAAATTCTTGTAATTTTTTTAAATGTCGGCTGCTGGATTGCCATTTGTAGCCACACCAGTTAAAGGGCAACTAATTCACGCAGGTTATTGGTCTGTGACAGTCCAAACATATTAGTAAACATGAACCAC
This sequence comes from Pholis gunnellus, assembly GCF_910591455.1. Taxonomy (NCBI): domain Eukaryota; kingdom Metazoa; phylum Chordata; class Actinopteri; order Perciformes; family Pholidae; genus Pholis; species Pholis gunnellus. The sequence continues at coordinate 17,845,497 of NC_136546.1, forward strand.
TCTCAAGATCTCAAAACTTTGAGTGGGAAAAAAAACGACAGCCGATTAATCGGCCGATACTAAAGTGGGCGACGTGCTGTTCTGTGGCTTTGGTAAGTCAATTAAAGAAACAGTTACTTTTACTCCCTGTGTGTTTTTAGAGATAACTTTCGAGGGGAGAAATAAACTCAAAATCAGATATGACATGAAAACCACTTGCTGCAAAAGCAGCTGTTAACCAGGACCTCAAAGGGTTAGCCCACGTTTTCTAACCTTATCCCAAGAGAGAATCATGCTATGAAGGTTTTATGACGCGTTTATGGCTGGAGCACACTGAGCACCAGCGCTCCCCTTCACTCCTGGTCTCAGAGCACGAGTGCCTTTTAAAGGTTTTTCAGATTATTATCAGGTGTTAATCACAGAACGCAGATGTTTTAGTCTGAGACTTACTTCTCTGGTTTCTGGCTTTGAGAGGCAGTTCGTCGTGTTCACAAATACTGATTGAACTTTCACAGCCCATATGAATAATATATTGGAATTCTTAATTTAGGTGGTGTTGCCCTTTACATTTCTTTTTTTTTTTTCTCTCTCTCTCTCTTTTGCACATGCAAAGGATTCAAAGACATGCTGGGCCGAGCACCCTGGACGCCCTGACGGTAGATCCTGCCATGCAACGGACCTTAAAAACTTAAAAAATGTGCTATGGTGAGAAAGTGATGGAATCAAAGAAACATATCAAGAGCGTACAGCATCAACAAACACATCAGAAATAAAGAGTTATTTCACATTTGAGTTTGCTTTAAGATTTCTTTTAAATAAATGTCTTACCTTTGGCCTTTCGTCCAAGATTTGCTGGCGGATATCCTTGTGCTTCTCCAGTAGTCTCTCCTGTCTTTTACTCTGAGCGTCTTCCAACTACACACACACACACACACACACACACACACACACACACACACACACACACACACACACACACACACACACACACACACACACAGATACTATCAGGTCTTGGCATATCACCGATAACATATTGCCATGCCCACAGATATTTAGTATTGTAGGCAGAGGTGTATCATGGAATACACATTTGAATTATTATATTACCAGCATATTATATGTCAATGATCATTATGGACTACACATCTCCTCTCTTACCCGTTTGATGTACTGCACCACCTCGTTGACAAACGATCTGTTGATCTCCAATTTCTCTCTGAGGGGGAGAATTTTCATCACCATTAAAACCAAGCAACTCGATCTTTAGTGTTTAGTGACATCTAGTGGTCATACACATATAACAACCTTTCAACAACTGTTGGTTATTAACGTTGAAAACCAGATACTTACTCCTCTGTCACATTCTTGTCTTTAGATTTAGCTTCATTGATCTTCTCTTGCCTTTTCTTGTCCATTTTCTTCTTGATATCCTTCTTTTCTCTGCAGATGGAGAGACGGAGAAAGAGGACGATGTAGAGAATGAAAACGTAGGAGAAAACGTTGCGTTTGTGTGAATGTGTGTGTGTGTGCACGCTGTATGCTGAGCACGGTCTTACTTCTCACAGATGTCTCTGAGCTTTTTAAGCTGAGCACTCTGGCACTCTTCTGCTATAGTGGTCAGCTTCTCAACCAGCTGGAAAAAAGAGAGACAAAGAGGGAATCATAAAGAACGAAGCAGAGTCAAGAACTGCCCCCTTTAAGTCGACTAATCGGCCGTTTTGGTCTTAGTTGACTAAGATTTCTTTAGATGATTAGTCGTTCTTTTTGCTTTTTATCATCAGGATAATAACACAATCTCCGTTAGGCTTGTTGTCTTTTGCTTGAATAAACCTTTCGGACACCTCAGCTGTGCTCACTGTGCAGGTGTGCTGGAGCAGAAGACATTCATTTTTCCACACCATACAACAGAACATGTGCACAGGCAGCAGCAGGATGGCTGTTATATCCTACAGGGGGGTGGCCTGGAGTTTACAGCAGCAGTAACTCATTCATATTAACTCATTCATTAGTTTAGTCATTAGTCTGTGAACGCCTTCGGACAGCAGGAGACAGTCAGCGCTTCATCCCGTCTAACACAAGTCAGGGCAAGTTTGTTTATCCCACTGCTACAATATGGACTTGTCTATATAAGTATATGTTTATGAATGTCAAAACAGTGACATTTGAGCAACATTTGAATGCTATTGCCTATTCATTGTTTTTAAACCAAGTATTTCCGCATAGTTGCAGATAAAGATCAGAAAAATAAACTGTTTTCTCTCCTGCTTGGCGCACACATGGGGAGGCACACGCCTGTATTAAAGGGGCGGCTTAGCAGCAATCTAACAGCACCATCATTTACATTTATATAACCACAAACAAACAAAACCCCAATAGAAGCTCTGACTGCCAAACATTTACATGTGGTACAGCCGTACTAACTGGTGTTATGAAATCTGTGAAAAGGCTTATAAGGATAAAAGTGAACTTTAAGTCCTTCATCCATATAATGTATATGCAGTATATACCTAACATTAACGAAGAAAATACTTTATGGGGCTTTGGGGATCAGCAACTTTTGGATATGATATGAAAAATAAGAGATACATCTTATTGTCTATTCTCCAAAATATCCTAATTATTAGGCCATTTTGCTACTAATTGCAAACGTAGTTGTTAAGGCCCTAAACTGAATTGGAGCTTTACATGTGGATGCAAATAGTAAATAAAATAAATTGTATATTGTCAGTAGTGCCAGTAAAAGAGGACACTAGAATCAGGTGCAAAGATATGAAATCTCTTGAAAGAGAAGGGAAAACAGGCAGTACGAGACAGATTTGTTGCACTGCTGTTACTCACCATTTGCTCCCCCGTCCCACATCTACAAACTCTACGTGACTGTGTGTGGCAACGTGTGTTTTTGCGCGTACCTGCTTGATGTGTTCTCGCTTTTGGTACTTTTCGCTGTAGTACTGTTCCTGGCGAAGCGTGAGGAGCTGTTGCTGCTGCTGCTCCTTCAGCTCTGCAAGCCTCTGGCTGTACTCCTGATCCAGCTCACACAGCTCCTGGTCCAGGGCCGACAGAGAGTGCTCGGACCGGCTAGAGACGCACACGGCCACACACACACACAAACAGAACATCTGCAAGATTAAGATAACAGCTCCACTTTCAGTAGAGTGGTCCTAAATCCTTCTATAACTGGGAATGTAAACTCATGTTTCTGATATGCACCTTTATATAAAATAAAACGTCTTTTATACCGTCTGACGTCAGTCCAGACATCAGGAGGAGCACTTATCTTCTACCTTGAAGTAACTTGGTTGAAATGTGTTATCTGTCTTATGCAGTGGCCCCTCTGCGGTCGGACTGTAATCTTTGCTGTGGGTTCTGATTCGTGAGTATGTGATGGAGTCCTAAGGGTCCTGAACGAGTCCCCGAGGCTCAGAGGAAACCTTATCCGCTCTTTCTAATTCTACACATAGCTCAGCCTTTTCTTTTCTTCCTGAAGAGGGCGATGCCTTGCCCACAGCGGATTTTTAGTCTGTATTCAAAGTGAAGGATGTTTTGTGTATTTCTGTAGATGGAGAAAGAAAGGAATAAAGAAGGAAAGGACGGAAGGAAAATGAATTCACCATGATATATACTAAGTGTTGTGTTTGTTATTTAATTTAAATGTCATTCCACTTTCCCTGAACTTGCCTCATATATTATTGCTTCAGACAGCAATTTACTTCATTTCCCAGAATTACTTTCAAACATCCCCAGGCTGCAGCCTCTGGGGCTGAAGCGTGAAGGCAATGTGGAAGTGCCTTAAACTTACATTCTTTCTCTGGTTGTAGAAAATAAGTCTGGTTGTATAGAAGTCTATGAGAAAATGACTCTACTTCTCACTTGATTTATTACCTCAGTAAACATTGTAAACAAGAGTTTATGGTCTCAATCACTAGTTTAAAGTATTTTTCAAAACAGCATTCATTTAGTAAATTATGGTCTATTTAGAGTCAAATAGACCTTAAAGCAGGGTACGCTTTAGGGCGGGGCTACCTCGTGATTGACAGGTCGCTACCACGGCGTTGTCCGGTCTGGGAGTTGTCTGTCTGTTTTGACTTCATAAAGTTAACTGTAATATTTTGGTCGCCTATCGTGTCACTTCTGAAAATGTCTATTGCTAACAAAAGCCAAAAGCAAATAGCCTCTTTGTTCTTCGTGGTGTTGATGTGTATTTGGGGGGATTTTTCTTTAAAGATAGAATGATCAAAAGGGAAATAAAGAGGTGAAGAGGTAAACCAATAGCAGGACAGTTTAGAAGAGGAGAAGAGGAGGGCTACCTACCTTTTCTTACCATCTCGTTTGTGGCTCTTCTGCAGGGCAGAGCGCCGCCGCTGATGCTGGCTCTGGAGCTCGGCCACGCGGGCTGTGTGCTCCTTGATCAGCTCGCTGGTCTTGCGGTGGTGCTTCCGAACCAGCTCCTTCATCTCCTTGTACTGCTTCCTCTGCTCTCGGACGAAGCCCTTCTGCTGCTTCAGCTCCTCCACTGTCTGAGCCTCGAATTCTAAAGGCAACGAAGGAGGGCGACAAAAGTGAGCGAGAGAAAGGGTTGTTAAAAACAAGTTAAACTGGCAAATGCAAATCATAAATTAATGAAATTGTGGACATGCAGAACATAAGCAGCAGAGATTATCAGCAGTTTTAGAAGTTGCATTGGAGTGATGAATATAACAACAACATCGTCACATTATACCGAGAGAACGTAATAAGCACTATGCAACACATATGACAACATATTGTTAATTTGTTGTTGTGAATCTTTAAAATTACAATTCATTTGCACGATACGAACTTATTGAGCTATTAAAATGATTTTTATGGTTATGAATGCTCTTAATTATTAACTCCAAAAAGTACTTTTGTCATGCAAACTTGACAGCAATAAAATGTTCTGTGATAAATCATGAACACATCTGCAGGGATGGTTCACTCCACAGAAAGCCAATGGGATTTTGGCATAAAATATGCTCCGTGGTAAACACAAGTTAATGATTCTTAAGTGTTTTGTTCAGCAAGATAATCTTCACAAATGAACAACAAGTAAAAAGCAAATGTTAGGCTATAAACAAACTACACCACGGTCACATGGGCGTGAGTATGGACACAACAGGGCTGCAAAGGCAGAATAGTCTGTGATGACGTTTTGTAATCTCATTGAGCAACTTGTTAGCAACCGCCTTTTTAAGACACTTAAGAACAAAACAACATCTCCTAAACTTGTGTTAACCACAGACGTTATTTCAGGCATTTAACCCTAACTCCATTCAAAAAACACCCTGACTTTGAGACAACGGAACCAGAAGTGCAGAAATGCCGAGTCATTTCCAGGTTTTAGGACTCATTCCTGCAGCTCTCTATAGTCACAGATATACGAGTCAATGCTCGAGGGTGAAGTTTGAAAACCAAACCTTACCAGTGAGGACACTGTGAATGATGTCTTCAGTCTTCACTGATGGTTTCAATGAGCCTGGTTACCAAAGACAAGTTCACATGTTGAGTTTCACATATATTAAGAGTAGAACGGTGTTTATCCCCCCAAAAAATACAAAGTTAGAGCCAAACCACATGAGCTATAGGTAAACAAAAAAAAGAAAAACTACATAATGTATCACCTCATAGGATAATATATTAACAATATATTTGAAGTTTCAACATAATTTACATTGTACTTCAGGTGACATTTCATCTATTGAGGGGTTCATACGGTACCTGCAGACTGGGGCTGGTGTCCGACCAGCGAAGGGGGCTTCGGGGCGATGATGGGCGTGTGGCTCAGTCCGTTCTCTGCAGGCAACGTCACCCTCTGGTCCACCTTAGATTCGGAGGGGGCATCACTTCCTGCCTCCACCTGTCCGTCACATGAAAGATTCAACACGCGGATAAATCCAGTCAACACATCGCCACATAACCGCCGTAAAATGAACAGCAACATATATACCTCGTCAGTGTTTATCAGAGACACACACACACACAATCAAACATTGCATAATTTGTCACAAACACCCACAACAAATTCCCTGAATATCTCCTCCGTCTTTGTCACAGAGCCATCAAGAGCCTGCTATAAAGTGTAAAATACATTCACTCCTCGAGCGGGGATTTCTGTTTTCGGAAGTCTCTTGTCGTACCTGTCTCCTGCAGGATAGTTTGTAGATATAGCTTTGGTAACCCACTCTCAACATTGCAGATTTTAATTTCCCTTAGGCTCCGCTGAATCTCGCAGTATAAACTCTTATCTCTGAAGCGTGAACGCAATTATAAATAATCTTTGTTCTAGTCACACTGGCCCAGGTCCTCTCCCTTCTTCTTCCTCCACTCGCTCTACTCTAAATTCATCTCTGCACACTGTGCTCTGCCTTTCCACGCTCGACCACTTTTGGTGACTGTTGCCATGGTCCCAGCATGAAACAGCGCCCCGCGGGCCATCCTCGCGGGTAATCATATCATCTGGCAAATCAGATAAAAGAAGCCCTTCAGGACCAACCCCCCCCCCCACCAGTCCCCTCTCGTTATAACCCGAGATAACCCCGTGTCCTGCCTTGCCTCTCAAATATCACCCTTCTGTCTGCTCCCTGTTGCACTGCGCCTACATTCATCATCGGCTACCTGTGCTCTTCCTCAAGTGCTTTCAAAATGACGCCATGAACAAAGATTGCTGCCACTTCACTGTCAGTGCAGCACTTTACAAGGTTGCCGTCGTCCTGCTAGTGTTGTAGTGTTGACGGCTCATTAGTGTGACGTGTTTTGCAGTGTAATCTCTCCTGAGATATGCCACTTGGAACAAAGCTTTGTGTAAAGCAGCCGGGACTTGAGCTGCTCGGCATTTAGGTGACGTTCAAACTGAAGCCTGTGATAAAAGTTAAAGGTCGCTGCCAACTGTAGTTGAAAGTCATATAGTTGGATAATTTCCAAAAACACAGCCTCAAGAAACGATGTGAATCACGTCCCATCACTTCAGTTAGTCATTGGTTAGTCAGTAGTTTTGAGATTCCTAGTGCTTGGCGGTGTTGTAGTCAAGACTGAGACAAAGTCATGACTGAGACCAGACCAGTACCGGTCCCACACATCAAGACATGTCTTGATAAAATAATCAAAAGGCCTGCAAAGGTGAATTGTATATGTGTGGGAATTTTCCTTTTGTTTTCTAACAGCAATCACAGTAGTGATGTTACCAAATGTTACTAAGTCAGGCAATGCATAGGCAGTTTAGTTGGTCCTGAGACCGAAACAAGACCAAGTGAAAATGTGTTTGAAATCTCCACAGGGTACGTTTAACATCGATGCTAAGCTTAAGTCAGGGTTAGACCTACAACCTCACGGTTACTGACCTATGTCCGTATGCCCAATATGATGTCTAGAGGATTTAGTGGGTTTGTGAATAGGGGAGCAAAGTAAAGGTTGTGCTGGAGTAACCATGTTACAGTCTTATCAGCTATCGTGTCTACTAATTTAGCTTTTCCACAGATTTGTGGAAAACGGTGTTGATTTTTGACATCTAGCATCTAGACTCGTCACTCCCCGTTAAGCAAACACGATAAAGCACACCAGCACACAATGAAACCCCCGAACAGCCTGCGGGTGGACGCTGGGAGGGACTTGATGAAATGCAGCAACCATCCTGCTACAGCTGCTGTGGCTGCAGCGCAGTTTATCGTGGAGCGACTGGGAGTGAAAAATGGCCCAAACAAGAGTTATCTCTGGGGATCTGTGCTGGAAACAAGCTGTGTTTTTAAAGTGTGGTGAAATTTAAAATTGTGTTTCTTTCTAAATTGCATCTTAATAGGGTTTTACTGAAGAAAGGAACTCCACTCTGTCTTCATCTTCTCATTCTCTCCACCATATGGTTTCATTTGTAAACCAGTTAGGTCCTGATGATGAGGCGAGTGGCCAGCTGGCTGAGGGGGCCGCTCATCTCAATCAGCGACTGATCGGTGGCACAAAGCTCTCCACACATAAAAACAAACAAATAAGAGCACACACACATGAGCTATCCAGCATATGTGATGGAGAGAAGCGCACACACACACACACACACACACACCTCTTTGTCACCCTCCTCCTCTCCTCCCTCCTCCAGGGTGAGAGCAGCCAGCTGATTGGCTCTCTGCTCCATCAGGTTGACATAGCGGATGGGATTGGATAAAGCTTCGATGACATCTGAGGAACAGGAAGAGAACAGATCAACTTTTTTGTAACACCGAACATGAACTTTTGTTATTTTTTTATATGTTCACCTGACTTACCTGCAAATGTGTCCGGGACGTAGTCCTTCACTTCCACATACACGAACAGAGTCGGCAAAGTCAGGGACTGGTTCTTCTCGTTCCTCAGACTGATGTAGTGATAGCCTGCAGTCAGATTAAGGGTCATAAATAACAGTAACAGAGCAGCATCCAACTCACCAAATCCTCTGCTAACATTGAAACATGTCACTGTTCTGATGGTGTATTTCAAAGATTGAAAGGCTTGTATGACTTTTCATTTTTCCTCTATTCTTAACCCGTCTAAGAAAAGTGGAACAGGTCATCAAGTTAAACTGTCGAAACAAGTTGAAAGAACACTTTGTCACCTGGACGGATGGCTGACACAGGAATGATGCGGTGGCCGATGAACTTCCCTCCTTCTTCAAACACAGCTATCCTTAGCGAAGCCAGCGTGGGCAGAACAACCTGAGGAGAATGTATAGAATGCACTCATTAGTACCTCAAAACGAAATATCTGATTCAGTTCCTCACAGAAAGGTTCAGGCTTCAGAACATACAACGATTACAAATGTGAGTCTGTATTTGTATTTGCCGTCAAACGTGTTACCGAGCTACTGAGAACGGAGTCTGACCTTCTTGAAGACAATGGCCTCTTCTTCCCACACGGGGTTGATGGCGTTGCCTTGAGATGTCTTGGTCTTAAACGCTTTCCTCTTGGTGTCCACCGGTAAGCCGAACATGTCGATCTCCACGTACGTGCCTACTTTCTTATCCGACAGGAACTGGCCCGAGATGATCTGGAGTGACCGAGCGGGAAACACAAAGTAAAAGAGAGAGAGAGAATAAGGATCAGACACAGAGAGAGAGAGAGAGAGAGAGAGAGAGAGAGCTTTACAGACACAAAAAAACCCAACACACACACACACACACACCTTTACAGAGAGTGTGTTGGCCACGATCCCGTCCACTGTGCTCTCAGTGAAAGGGTCAAAGTGTTTGTCCGGCCGCCTCATAAACTCTGGTTTGAGTCTGAAGCCACATTTCCCATTGTATTCGTACATGCCCAGGTTCAGCTGCATGGACAGATCTGTGGAGTGAGGACAGAATCACAAAAGTTGATTTGGGTGAGTCAACAACACTGAAATAAAACTTTAAATCGCATTATTTATTATCATCTGTCTCATCAATTTATCGTGCATTGAAATAATGAAGGTAAACGTGTGAGGGAATAAAGGATTTTACACGATTAAACTCACCGATGGTTTGGAAGTTGAGAGCCACCAGCTGACAGCCGGCGTTCCAGAAGAGTTGAGGGTTGTAGTTGGATGAATCCACTCGGGTGCCTTTAGGGTAGATCCTGCTCAGCTGCACTTTGTTGTACCTGAACACAGCTGGTTGAGGAAAATGCTGCACGACCTGCGTTAGAAAGCACAGCTGGTACTGTTACTACTACTAACTACTAATTACTTCCGAATAGTCAACTATTTTTCGACTGACGATCTCTCAATAGAATCGTCGCAGTGATGTGAAAATGTGGTAGTGAAACTGCATGGATGTTTCAAATTGAACAGAAGGGGATCAATCAAAGAAGAAGCAAAAAAAGACTTAACCAATCAGATTTGACAGTGTAAATTATTTTTCTTCTTCTGCTTCTACTTGTATTACAACTGTAAAACTAGAATTACGAACACTTTCCTGTTAGGAACGCTCTAATTCATCATTACCCTCAACCATTAAACCCACCACTGTTATGTCATCTGCGTCTCTTTAGGTATGCAGATGACATGGAAATGTTCGAGGGTAATGAAGAATTAGAGCGTTCCTACATTAATCTCATCAGCAATCTATTAACGTGGTGTCACGAGAGAGTTTTCGCAGGACCGAGGAACTCGTTGTCAAATATAAGGGTTGGCAACCAACTGAGGACCCAGCTGTAGAGAGAGAAGGTAGTTTTATATATTTAGAAATGATTTGAGACACCAACCTAAATCTTAATAATGAACACACATTTTTAAGAAACTAAGTAGCTTTGACGTGAGCGAAGAAGTCCTGAGAACAACACATGCGGGTGCAGAAATGTAGGCTCGGAGCAAAAGCAAGCTCACAAAAATAGTTAACCCTGCCAGCAAGACTATACGGAGACAGCTGGTGGAGCTCGACACTAACAGTATATTTGATTAATGAATTTTAAAAAACTTTACATTATCTGTCACCTTACTAAACAAATGGCAAACTAATTGTTAGCATTTTAGCACTTTCATCCCAGCCCTTCGGCACACTTATTACTCATTTATATATTTTTTTATAAATCTCAGGTATTCTAACTCTTGGCAGAGAGTTTGTTAGTGTACGTATGCCTGTGAAGCCAAAGACAAATTTCTCTGCATGTGGACAGTAAAGATGTCTTTTCGGACAAGATGAACTATATGAGTGAAGTGATGAAGCGCAGACTGACATAAGGAATACAATAAGAAGTAATGCAGTACCGTGCACTGCAGAATTCAAACGTGAACGCAGATAACATTCAAACATTGCGAGTATATGTAGTAGCGCAAACCACTGCTTCAGTAAAACCCAGAAGGATACTCCACAAACTCCACAGGAGATTTGGTCAGCTGCTCCAAAGCTTTGGTCTCCACAAAGGACGACATCTGGTAGCTGCGATTGATCTCTGTGGGCAGAGATTGAAGACTTCGTTTCTACGGCGCTGACGTGGTGGAGTTGCCATTTATGTTTCAAAAGGTTGTTTTCCAATATTACTAACAAAGATATTAAGCATGTTCATTTTGCAAACACACGTCTTCAGCTGAGTCTCACATACTTTTGGAAGCCTCGAAGCTGTTGAACTTGACTGGCTGGATGTAGGTGACCAGGTTGGACATCTCCTCTGTGGCAAACGCCTCGCTGCCTGCTGTTCCCTGCACATGAAAAAAACACACAAATATCTAAATGCAAAGCAGCACAATGTTTTAACAAAAGGTTTGGTTATAATGCTTGACAACAATGAAGAAGGGTGTTTCATGTGCTTCTCAAAAACTCAAACTCTCCCATACCATTGTGAAGGGTTCTCGCTTTCACAATTTGTTATTCCTTAAAGTCTCCTTGTAACCTTTAACAAGACATGGAGAACCTTTCTAGATGGTTCCCATGCTTATAAACTTGTGAAAAAATGCAATTAAGAGATTTAAAAAGAGCCCCTATGATTCAAGACTTTGGAGACACATTAGCAGAAATAAAATGCATTACCAAATGTGTACACTAGAGGGCAGCCTCAGCGCATGGGAGGCAAGTTACTGCACACTGAGCTGTAAATCTGCATTATAACTAGTATTTGAACTGACTGCTGAGTGTCACTTTCAAAATACGCACCTCATCCATTGAGCCCTTCTTACAGTCGTCATCATCATCATCCTCATCCTCACTCTCTGCCTCCACCTCACCTGAAACACGAGTCACAAATATGGCCATAGATCAGACACGATAAATAAAGCAATACATACTCAAAGCAAACAATGTTGGACAGACTATTGAGCAAGTCTTCCTTCTGGGATCAGTCGCCTCCATTACATCTACAGCAAGAACACGAACGCATTTTACACGGGCTGGCGCCAAGCCACCGAGCTCAGGGTGACTGAGGAAATTAATTTCAATATTCAATATATTTTGGTTGAGCTGACCCATCCCCCTGCGCATACATAATGAGAGATCTACCAGCTAATCTGAGGTCCCACCGACTGAGGAAATTAATTTTAGCAGAGTAATGGGCCGAACCGACCCACGGCGTCTCTATGAGAGCTCTGCTACAGCTCTCCTGCAGAATCTGAGGTCATGTACTATGTGTGACTCACCGATAGACTTTCTGCCCTGCGGCCTCAGGCTGAGCTCGGCGCACTCCGACTGCTGCGAGGAATCTGCCATCTCCTCTTTGGTTGAGCCTGTGCGGAAGAAACAGAGTCAAACGGCAACAAACACGCACCCTACAACCCTATAGGTCAAACTAAAGCCCCTGATAGCGTTTAGTCTAATGTCACGCAGCACAGTGTGTCATGTGACCCGTGTATGCTGTAATTAATTATAATGAATTACTGTACTTGAATGGTAATTATACAACATGCTTAATAACCAGGAAACATCAAAAGACTGTAAATGAACAAGCGAATGCCCTCCACACTTTTCAAAATTCTATTTATTTTATTAACTTCTAATAAAATCTATTAAAACAATGATCTGTTATTAGCCAGCCGACACAATTCAGATGAGAGGAGGAGAGAGGAGTTCATAAAAACGCTGATACACTCACACGTCCTTCATACTGAAATACCTCACATCATTAAAGTTCAGTGCATTAATAACACAGAACGCTTGTGCTAACACTTGTGCTGCTTATTAACTTACACCAGGGGGCAGTGTGGGTCAGAGTAACAATGACGCTTGCGGCTCAGCTCCCCCCCAAAAAACTAAAGGTGATTTACAACTGCATGAATCAATACTGGGAAATATATAATACAAAAGAAGAAGCATGCATGTACTAACACACACACACACACACACACACACACACACACACACACACACACACACACACAGACACACACTGAAAGGACACATATGAAGTGTAGCCAACAACAATGCAGACATGAACGATTAAGGGAAACTAAAACCAGAGAGCAGCTGCAAAAATATATAGAAATCCATAAATTGAAATGTATAAAAGTTCAACTGGACACTGCTGGCTGGTGTTTAAGACGCCCCAGTGAATGCGGCTGACAGGCAATGTATGCAGCAGCCAATAATACCGTCAGCTGATGGAGAGGGCCATGAAAATGATGAATGATAAACAATAGCAGTGTTTCGCTCCAGCGGTTCGGTTTCTGGACGGGATAGAGGTGCTGGCCCGTATTACGGATGAACCCAGACGGTCAGGCTGCTTTTTTTTTTTACATCTGAAACACCATAACTCAACGGCCCCTGTGAGGCTTGATGGCTCCGTTTGTGGGACTGCGATTGTGCGCGTGCTGTACCTGCGCTGGGGGAGGAGGGCTCACACACACTGGAGGAATCGCTGTAGGTGTTGGAAACCTGCTCCGACAGCTTCTTCTTGGTGCTTCCGTCCGTCTTGTGGTGTTTCTTCTTGTTCTTCACCAGGATCTTGCCCATCAGCTCCATCGGGCTCGGAAGAGGGACGCCGGACTCCAGCTGGTCGGGGGGGGCAGAAAGCGGCGGACACAGAGAGGTCATTCAAAATGATAATATGCTCATCTAAATAAAGAAAGACAGAGGGAGTTCATAGGGATACAATAAAGCTTTGTATGTTTGTATGATCTGGATGGAGGGGCGAGGAAATGTGGGGTTTGTTTTGGTGACAATCGCTCAACGCAAGACAAATTGTGATACAAACGAGGATTGCTCCATTACAGCCCTATATTAGAACAGTTTGGAGACAAATTAGCTAATTACAGGAAGGAAATACTACAGTTGTTTACTGGAATGACTCATTCACAATGTAAATTCATGGCAATTAAAAAAAATATCTCATTCTGCTGAGCAGAGCTTGTTAGTGACCGCGAGGATTGACCCCGAGCGTTACAAACTCTGTTGATGTAACAGCTCCAAAGTTTACACTTTCAACACTAAAACCAGCTTCTTCGGCGGGAAACTGAGCGTTAAACCCAAACATTCGCCCTCTCAAGGGAGCTGGCAAGAAGTAGGAAGATCTCTGATTTATTTATTCACTTCTTTTGGATCACAGTGTTTAGAGATATTAATAATGCATTATGTGATGTTGCATACACACACACACACACACCAGTTCACAGCCAACGGAGTTTACAACTTATCAGCTGTGAACAAAACTAAAAATGTTTTACTTCTCAGTGATCAAACTTAAGCCACTTTCCCAGCAGCCACACACGTCCATCTGCACCTTTCTACTGCGGTGGTTGGAAAGTGATAAAAAAAAATGAAGATAGACGTCCTGTTTGTCTTGGCTTCACTCAAACAGTTCCACTTAAATGGAACCGGTTCAACGCTGGATGTGGCACGTAATCCTGGCTGCACAGCGCTAAACCTGTTTGACTGAACTACAATTTACTTGGATGGATTCAATTAAGCCCCCCAAAGCCCCAGACGTCTTTTCTGCTCAGCTGTACAAAGGGAGCGAACAGAGGGCATCAATAGAGCAGTTTAATCAAGTACTGCACTTCAGAGTATTTTCTACTTTATTTTATGTCAGTCCACTACATTTATCTCACAGCTTTTCTAGATTTGTGTATTCAGATTTTGCAAAGATCAATTTAAACATAATTATGTCATAAATGCAGTAGTTAATTGTTTCCAACTACGGCAGTAAAAGTCACAATGATTTAATAATAAAATATATAATGATATAACGCTCACAGGAGTCATTTTCTGCTAAATTAGTACTTTTACTTTTGATACTACAATTACATCATAATTCTGTATTCCCCTGAAGTTTCATTTTAAATGCAGAACTTTTACTTGTAAACAGGTATTTTTATATTGAGGCCAATAATGCCTATTTATTTACAAGTAATAGTACTTTTATGTAACAGATCTTAATTCTTCTTTCAATTCGACAATGTGTTTCAGCTGTCTGTGCATCCTCTGATTAATAATAATTAATAATAAGGATTGCCTGGAGCGAGTAAAATGCAACGCCGGGCTTGTAAATCTAGCAACTCCAGTGGTGAAAAAAGAATTAAACACATAATTTCTTTCGGAGTTGATGAGTTGAGCATTTCAATTATCCTGTAAACAGGAGTTTAATTGGGTGGCGTGAGAGAATGTGGGCAAAACTAAAGATTCATTTACTTAAATAAAGATTAAACATGGCAATTAACTTTAGTCTTTGCTGTTATTTGATAACCTGGCAAGTAAAAATTGAGATTGAGAAAGTGAAAACCAACATTATTGTTGAACCCTGTAAGTATTGTTAATCTTCTTGTTTGAATAAGTACATGCTATAATGCAAGTAGAAGACTGCAGCCTTTAATTAAAGGTATATCATCCTAAATGTGTGGAAAGTTGTTGTCCTGCTAGCTACGCTAGCTCCAGCATCTCCTGCTTCCTCCACATTGTCCTCAATCCCGCCTGCTTTCTGCGTGCGAGTACATCTCGTCTTGCCAGTTCTGGTACGTCTGCGGCTTAAAACTAAGCCTCAACAAAACTGAATGAAATTGCAAGACTAATAGCTTTATCTCTGAACATATTTCATATCAGTTTTGGCAATACTGCTTCCATCAACATAATGAATGCAGTGATGGTGATGAGATTCATATAGCAAACGAGAAAACATGTTCACGGTGAATCCAATTTTTAAGTCATTTCAGCATTTCTTTTATTTTTGGAAAAGAGCACTGTTCTCAGTTTAATTGAAAAAAAACAAACAAACAGTCTCTCCTATTCACTACGAATGACAGTTTTGTGGAGAGCAGATAAATGGCGGGAGAGTGAATTTCTCAGAAAACTGTAATCCTCTTTATTCTCACCTACGGCTAAGCCGAAACCAATCGAGCTATATTACCCTATCTGCCCCCGTGGACTAACGGAGCTGATATCCCATTCGATACGCTGAACACACGCCTGTCTCAATGCCAGAGGGGAGTGGTTGTCATTGCACTCACCTTTCCCAGTTATTACATGCTCAGTGGTAGAACTCTGATTCCTCAACAGCACTTTCTCTCTCTCTCTCTCTGACTCTCCCTGGTGTCTGTCTCCTCATATCGCTCTCCTTCTTTCCTCAGCCACTCCATTCGAAAGGCTCCCCCCCCCCCAGATAATACTTCAATGTCAAATCCAGTCAGAATGCTGCTGGGATCTTAAGCTGCTCCACGGTGTTATATCAACAGGGACAAGGCATCCCGGGCGAGTAACGTGCAAAAGGGGGGGGGGGTATGTTTAAAGCAACACACGTGTGTGCAAAATTGTCCGTGTGCCGCGTTTTCATGCGTGCTTCTGCAAGATGAGAGTGAGCGCGCTCGAGAGTTTGTGCGACAAGTGTTCTAACATTTGCCTCGCTAAAAAGTGCCTGCGTCATTACACACAAAGACGCCTGTGGGAAGAGTTTTGGCCACAAAGAGACAAAGCAAGCTTTTGACTGGTAGCCATGGCAACAGAGGAGAGACAGATAGGTGGCTGCCAAGAAAAGCCGCGTTAGGATTACGGCGTAAAACACTTCCATTCCATCCTGCACGGCTGTCGTCTGCGGTCTCTCCCGTGATAACAGGCAGGGGAGTAAAAATGACTGCAGGGGTGACGAGCTAAAAGTTGGCTTCCATGGCACGTAAATAGCCACAGGTATGTGTGTGTGTGTGTGACTGAAAGTGAGAATGAAAACTGGAGAGAGAGAGAGAGAGAGAGAGGGAGAGAGAGAGACAACTTGTAGCGTGCCAGCAGTGACAGAACGAGGAAAGACGGCAGCAACACATTGTGCCAGGTGCTGGAGGACATGTCGATATGTTGCTGTCTGTGAGACAGATGCAGAGGGAGAGAGAGAGAGGACACAAATAAAGGGAGAGAGCAGTAGCATGCGAGCAAATGAATGAACATATATGTCGAGGCTCCTGAATGTGCACGTGTGTATGTGTAGCATGCCGGCCAGCAGTGTTCAAGGACACGTCTTTCGGTGCACTCATCTGTGTGATAACATCCGGTGAATATATCCTCACTGCTGGCCGTGTCGCATGCATCCGTGTGTGCGTGTAAGAGGGAGAGAGAGAGGGAGAGAGAGAGAGAGGGAGAGAGAGAGAGAGAGAGAGAGACCCCGCAAGTGTGGATGTATGTGTGAGCAAATGTGTGTTGGAGCATCTTATGTACTTACAGAATATTTCTCCAGGGGTTCAGTCAGTAGTGCGTCTCCGAATATTGACCGGCAGTACTCTGCCATCTTAGCCTGCTGCTTCGGTCTGGGAGTCATCACAGACGGAAACAAACAAACACACACACACACACACACACACACACACACACACACACACAAACACACACACACCATCATGGTTTGTCTACTGAATAACAAAGCACACTGGATGTTACTCCTAAGAAGCCCCTTTGGAGCCATTAGAGGACAGAACAACCAATGAGAGCTTTCTCCCCAAAAAGATGTTTACACAGCTGATGCACACAAAATGGCTGATCGGGGCCTGTCGACGTCGACCCATCCAATGACAGACAGCGCTGGTCAATAAGGTCGACGCTCTCCCTGTGTACTTACGAGTCCACGTGGTTCTCAAAAGACAGGATGATGGGGAAGGGCGAGGTCTTGAAGGCGCATTCTGATATAGCCTCGATCACCTCCTAAAAAAACACAAACAGAAGAAGAAGAAGAATTGATAATATATCTATAAAGCATGTGGAATACACACACTCCTCAGGGCAGAGTGTTGTTATTGTTATTTGAGTAATGTAATGCGCATCAAAAACAATGAATGTCGCTGTTAGTTTATGTGATAATATGATGTGGAGAAAATAAAGCGTTTGTAAAACTCTCCTGAGCTCGTATAGCAGCCAGAATCACATCCTTTTACAGTGATGTGGTTTCCTTTTTATTTCGTAGAATGGCTTTCCCCCCAGAGGACACGCCCCAAACCTTTTGACATCAATAACGACAGAAGACAGCAAGAGTGATAAGATAGCGTTGCACAAAATGAACGACACTCCTCCTTCCTCCAAATGCAACATGTTATCTGGCTGCGTGGTGCGTCGAGGCTGCTGATGCCGGAGGAATCACACGGCCGTGCGTCTCACTGTGTTTCTGGTTAATAACGTGAGAGGAAATCCGGTTCAGTTTATCGCAAAATTTCGATGTGCTCAGTCATTCACGTACAGGCAAAACTTCAGCGTGGATATGTTTAGGGAAGCCGAGCCGTGAAGCGGCGTCACCGCTCGACTCCAGTGGAGACAGCTCAACATCTGATATCGGGTTTCTAAGCCACTGATTGTCTAAGTCAATTACACCGTCATTAACAACGGTGTCAGTTCAGTTAATGCATTCATTTCCATTCGCTCCGTCTCCTCCAATAAAAATCTTTTGACTGTGACTCAGCCCTCTCCATCTGTAGCTCTCTTCCATCGTCTGGGTCTCAGAAGTCTTTTTGCATTTTCACTCTCAGGGTAATCCCATTAAGCTAGTTCTACTTCTTTTGTTACTCTCATTAGAGCATCAATCAATCCACCCACCTCGTTCTTTCTTTTCCCTCCTCACACCTCCTCTGCCCTTAGAGTTTCACACCTTCCCCCCCGCTGTGAATGCATTTTTCTCTCTTTGTCTTCTCATCTCCTGGGACTTCTATTAAGCGCCCCTCGGCACTTTGTTTTAGGGCCCTTCAGTGAGTCCCTGTCCTTTACTATTTGCCATCTGCTGGAAACATGACCCACTTTTGGTTCATCCCAATTTGTATCCAGCTTTGCTTTCCCCCATTCTCACTTTCATCTTCAGTGTCTGCCTCTGAACCGGTCTGCTCTTCTGTTTTTGAAACTAGTTATTCGCATTCACAGATGCTTGCATGTAATCCAGCGCTATGCTATCTTACCGATAACTCTTTTTACATCGTGTCAGAGCTGTGTTAAGTTACTGCTCATGCAAACGGAACACTTCCTACTGCTTCAACAAGCGAAACACGGGTCGGCTTGTTTTAGTGAAGCAGTCACATCAAATGCCATGTGTTTGTCACAGCAGCTAATAAACGTCAACGTGTTTCATTTTCAGCATGTTTTATTTTTGTCAGCTGGGAAAGTCGGCCCCCAATAACAGATGTTTCTCGCTAAAATAATAATAATTACAATATAAATCATTTTTTATGCTGGTAAAAATGCTCTTTAAATATGTAACTATTAATTATTTATCATGAACTGAGCGCGGCAGGCAGACTGACACTTTGTGCAGCAAGTCAGTGTGGCACGAATGAGTTAAGAAGAAAATAGGGAGGCAGAAACAAAAAGGCATTTCAATTAAGTAAACTTAACAACACGACATAGAAGGTGGGCCTGTGGCTCGATCACCATTAAGCTTACGTTTTGGCCACCTTTGAGGGGGAAAGTTTGGGCAGCCCTGCTGGAAGCGGTTACAGATAATAACATTTTCATTTTGGCACAGGAGTAATAGAACAAGAAGGAACAGCCGCTTCAGCTGTTAGACGAAGAGTTGCAGGTGACGGGCTTCACTCTGCCGTGCTGTTACGGGGGAAACTATTTGCCCCGCCTGCAGCATGAAATCAGATCCCTGTTGCAATTATTAATGGTTGATTATTATTATTAAAACAATGTGAGTTTGTTTGGCTGCTCTGTAAACGGATACATCACTGCTGTAATATTTAACTGCACTTGCTGTTATGGTGTCAACAAATAAATAGGATTACAATTTCAATACAGAAAGTTAACCATCTACAGTATAAAGATGCCATGTTTGAAGATGCAGATGTTCACATTGGTGGCTGCCAACACACTTGTATGTAACCTTAAAGTGTGCACTACGAGGAAAGATCATTTATATAAAATGTAATAAAGATGCAGCCTATTTTAATTCTAAAATATCTAAAACCACAAATGAAGTAAAACACAGAAAGCTGTGGGTGTGGGCCCAACACACATATGAATCAGTATTAAAGGCAGGAAGTGGATCATGTGTACAACATGTGGATTACACCATCCGTCCAGGAGGTCTGTTTACCCAGAAGCCCCCTCTCCATCTGTAGCGAAAGACATTAAAATGCGCAGATCGATCCGCTCTCCTTGTGTTACCTTGAAGGAGATTTCAGTTGTCATGGTGAAGCCGTGAGTGATGACCGGCTCTTCTTCTGTGGTGCGACCCTTCCAGCAGTCCAGTTCAATGCAGCGGCACCCGGACAGGAGGACCTGCTTGTACATCTCGACTGAAGAGTTCCCTGCGAGCTGGCCGGCTGCACTCCGCACGCAAGCGAGCAAAACACACATAAAACACAGCACTTCAGGTAAATGTTTATCAATCCCTAAAGAACCAGGACGCCCCCCCCCCCCACATACACATACACACACACCTTTCAAGAGCTCATTAACCGCATCACCTGCTAGCATACAGTAGAATAATACAACTGGAATTATCTGAAGCAGGCAATTCTCATCGTCACCCTGTCACCATTAGCGAAGCAATTATCTCTTCACATTAGCAGCAGGCTCTTCCTGCAACACGGCTGGGACTTCGTCAAAGTGAGAGGCAGATCTGTGTTCTCGCTTCATTTGGCATTTTTCATTCCTTTCCTACATTTTCCCCTCTCACTCCTTCTTTCTCTTCTTTGAAAAGACAACCTTGTCCAACACTTTCTTTACTAAATGAGGTCACGTGTTGTTCACTGCATAACACATTGCTTTAAGTTAGCAGGATGGAAATAACATCAGCACAAGCTGCTGTCTGATTATGTTGTGGGGATCTTTATTATAAAGTTGTACATAAACGTTGCAAGGACAGAAATGGATTCTGCATTGCCGTATGATAATAATAACACAATTTCCCCATCAAAATACATAATGAAAAACTGTGTTTGTGAGGCGAGAATCAAGGACCTGTTGTTTGTTTTTCTCATTTCTTCATTTCGCGGGCCATGAGTCCGCCCGGTTACAAAAATTCAATTTCTTTCCCCCTCGCTGTAGAAATTTGATCCACTTGAAAGATTCAATGCTCTCCAGTTCCCCTCAGAATAGATTTGAATAGATGAATTCTAATATCCATTGAGGGGAAAATGGCCTCTGCATAGAGCCTGCCATGCTTGTGCACTGCCGGGAGCCAGTTACTGTGACTACCAAGTCTAAAGAAATATTTAACTCATGAATATCAATGAATTGAGTATCATGGCATGACTTGATTGGATAACCTCTAGAGGGGTAACACAAGAAAAGGGGGCCTGATGTGCACAGGCGCGTTTGATTGACTGACCTGCGAGGCGTGAAGTCGGGTATTCACTTAAGAAACCAAAATGATGTTTCTAACTGAACAAGTGATCCGTCCACGTGTAGAAGAATAAATGATGCACGAGTGCAATCAGTCAGTGAAAATGGAGATGAGTGTATGTGAGCGTACCTGTGAGGTATGTGTTGTGTGAGGAGTTGATGAAATAGTGGGGGAGGGGAAGGGTCATGTCTTCGCTCTGGTCCAGCTTCTCAGGGGGCATGATGCTGTTCTCCTCCCCGTTCAGGTACCTGGCAAAGCCTTCCACCGAGATCTGACCTGCACGAAGAAAACACAGCACACGAGAGTCAAAATGATGGAGTCCAGACTCCTCTAAATCCTGTAACTAAGGGGTTAAAGGATAAGTCTCATGATATTCTTTGTGTTTCTTATTGATAATAAAAACACCAAAAGCATAAATCATCTAGCCTTCTATTAAATTGGATATTTGTGATCTGTTTTACATTTCTTTCTTTTTATGAATCTTTACACCTTCTGGAGGAATGAATGGGGATGGGGCCAGAGACCGGCTTTGGAAGTCGTAAGTGTATTGACAGACACACTAACACGTTGTTAGTTTTGATCTTTTCATTGAATTTGTTGGCAACACTAATCATATAGAATATTGCCAGCATTAATATTTACACTATACGACCAAAATATGCTGCATGGCATATGGTGGTGCACAACTTTGTGCCATTTTTAAAGGATGGAAAGAAGATTTTCCCTTTGAAATAAAACAAAAATATTATTTTTGAGTGTTTGTGTGTACACATTATACTGCGTACACATACTGCAGGTATATTTAAATGAGCAGTCGGAAGACTGTTTTTCAAGGTTACATTACAATAACGTTCATAAACACTAATTAATATTGAGATTGCATTAGTGGTTTAATTTAGCCGGAACCCTAATTCGCTGTTTGCCGAAAGCCTTTGTGGTTAATCCTTAAAGCCTGCACCTCAGTGTTTCAGTTTCCTACATTCTACTGTGGGTGTACACTGTCAGTTATTAGCCTTCATTAGAAATATTAAAGTCTAGGTGGATAAATGCATAATAAATCTCCTGTTTTCACAGTTCACATTACAAACCGGATCTTCTAAATTTCAGGCTCCACTAAGCTTTCTGCCCATAATTCAGTCGTACAGTACAGGGATCTGAAAACTGCTCTTGACGTTGTTATTCTTCTTGTTCTGACTGTACGTCAAGGTCACTCAAGTTAAGCATGTTGCCTTTATCATCACTGAGCTCATGTCTCCTCTCAACGTGCTTGAGAAAGCAAATAACGCTGAATAAATAAGTAATAAGCAGCAGAAGAAGCGCTCCAGTCATCCAGAAACGAGATAACAAAATTTCCATAGACATTACCATACACGTCACACACACCACACCTGCATGGATTACATTTTGTACAACACATAGCAAGCGCTCAAAGCGAAACCAAAACATTCCTCCACACACACACACACACACACACACACACACACACACACACACACACACACACACACACACACACTTGAGCTAAATATGCTAAGTGATGCAAGCTCGACGGGTGCAGCAGGTCCCTCCGGACGCTTTATGCTAATTAATGCGGTGCCGCCCTCTGCAGAGTTGCTGGACTAATTAACGCTGGCTGCTGTCTTTAACATGTGAGACCAGTCGCACTGAGCGTCTTAACTCCCCGCTGGCTGCCGGGACATCCCGACCACCAGGCGGAGGCTTAACCTCTGTACCGCTCGCACTCACACAGACACAGAGTTTTCAACAGTTACCAAGACATTTGTCGGGCCAATCAGGGAAAATAGGTGTTAACATGGCTGGGATTAAAGGTGCGCTTGAGCGGGAACCTACAGGTTATTCTAACGGTGGAGATTGTTCTCCTCTTGTTTCCTATAACTTCACTTCCTGCCTTTGTGTGTTTTTTACCGCCACTGTGGTTGCTTGCCCCGCCCCTGATTGAATCCAATTTAATCACCGACACCTCCCAGCGTATTTAAACCCTGTGTTCCCCCGTGTCTGTGCCAGTTCCTCTTCGTGCTCTCCTTGTGTTATGCTCCTGGTTTTTGACATCTTATCCTGTGTCTTGGTTGTGCATTTGAGTCCTGTTTTTCCCCTGTGGTTCACCAGTCGTAACACCTACATTATCAGCGTTGCGTGTATATACTGCGTCCGGTAGCTACTATAAATTGTGCTACATTTTTGTCTTAATCAGTTGTCTTGTTACAGGAGCACTTATGGCATATGACAAAATGCACACATCAACATCAGAGAAGGAAGCACGGAGAAGTGCACCAGCCGGACCAAACGCCACTGAAAGTGGAGTCGACGGCCCAGGAGAGGAGGAGGGGAAGCTAAGCTAGCCCAGCTAGGACCAAAGGCTACTCCACTACCCAGCCTGCTCCTGGCTATCTGATGTCCGGTTGCAGGAAAATATGACAGATGAAATAAGACTTCAGGCGAACCCAGCAAAGGGAGGACGGTAACTGTTTGTGCCCACATCTTTACAGAAACCCGGCTCCATTGAGGCATCCCGTATCAAGCTGCACTTAACAGGCAGACGGCAGGACGGAGTGCAAGAGTTTTTACATCGATGATGATTGGTGCTCAAACATATTCAAAGTTGCCATGTCATCTGTGCAGATAATTGGTTTGTTGCTGCTGTTTGCATTTTTCCTGATGCAAATAAAAGAAATGCACGACTGTTTTTGTTTTGTTTTGTGTTTTTGAATGGGCTAAAACGGCATTTTGTTGTGAATGCCTGTGTTGCATGATGACAATTAATGATCATTGAAACCTTTACACGAGAGTTTGTTTCTTTGTCCATAGTAGGTAGTTGTTTGCTGCTATATTAATGCACTGAATCCCTTATATTACACGTTAAATGATAACCTGTCAGACTAAAATGGAAGCAGACTGACAAAGGGCCTCCTCTCTGCAATCAGGGAAGATAAACATAATGATAAGCCACCATCCACTCTTGCAGGCGTCTCGTTTCATTTTGCATTTCCATCTGCATTCAAACAATGACGGAACGTTTGAGCGAGCACAGACTAAAGCGGTGAAAGACAATGATGGTGCGCTAAAGTGACGAACGGAAGGTTTAATATTCACAAAATCAAAGCTGGAAAGGGATAATAAGATAATAAGTGCAACAAATCAAAGCGAGTAGAGAAGAAAAACAAGTTTTTTTTTCCAATTCCTCGTGCTAAATCACACGTAAGGTAAAGGAACCCAATCCATTATCTCTGTGATCTACGAGCACATGCTTAGTATGCACAGGGTGTATTTCTATATGCAAGAGTGTCCTTGAAGAGAGGAAAAAGTGTGCGCGAGTGTTCGCGAAGGTAGCATGTGGAGCCCTGGACCCCTCTGCAGAGCAGATGGCAGCACTTCCTCCGGCTAAATAAATACTTCACACGGGGAAATCTGTCACTGGGACAGGGAAGGGCACGCTTCCAGAGAGCCTGGGACAGGCTGAACTCACAACATCACAGTACGAGCACATCGCTGTGATCAGAGTCAAACGCCCGAATGTCCAACGGGATATTTCAATGCGGTTAAAAGAATGATTTGATCTAATTTAGGCACCCGTGATTAATTGTTGTCCCACTTTAAAACAAGGTAAAGTAGGTACTTTAGGAGGAGAGACTATTAATGCACTCATGCTCTGCTTAAGCCAGTTCAGGGTCAATTTAGTTTCAGCGTAATCAGTAATAAAATGTGCAAATGTGATCGGCATAATAATGATCCACTGAACAGGTCTTTAGATAAACAGCCTCTCTTGGCACCAACGATTAGCATTTTTTAATTTGAAAGCAGAACCTCCATTTAATAATAGCCTCCAGATTATTTGTTTGCTCTCCAAATATTTCGTAAATATATATTAAAACATTTATTAACTACAGACCTGCAGCGTAGTGACAAAGGTTTTTCATGAACAGCTTGTATGCGGGTAAATAATCCAACGATGCTACTATAGAGATAGAGCAGTGCGAACATTTTACAGATCAAGTGGCACAATGTGTATTGATCGGCTGGACACAAATATCATGTAATCAATAAGTCCTATTTATTTAAATGTTTGAGCACACAGATCTAATCTTTCGATAAGAACAACATTAATACGAGAGGTCCTGACTACAACTCTTTAGGACCGTTTTTTGGTGCTTTCTAGGCCATGAAGGGGGGAATAAACTGACACTGGGTAAGTATAAACTAATCAAATACACATAGATTATTTTGTTTCCATTATTTTCAAAATGGTTCGGCTTTACAAAATGGAAAAAGAAACACCCCGATGATTTGCTCGAGACAGACTGTGGTCACCCACTTTGTTTTCCAGCAGAGATCACATTTGAATTGGCACACAGCCGACCTCGGTGCCGGATATCTGGAGTGAGATGTTCTCCAGTTTTGGCAGCGTGACACAGCGCACAACGTGTCCAGGAGTGTTGGATACTCTGCGCTCATCCATCTTAGTTTGTTAGTGAATTATTCCAGGGCACTGGTTGACGCTCCAACACGTGCATCCTTACTTTCACTATCATTGTTTTGATGTTAAGTTTTAACACGTAGACAGACGACACTACCTGCAGACGCGACACATGCAAACGGGGGCCAACATGATTCAACAGTTTAACAACACATACACAGAATAAATCAAATACACAAACACCAAAAGTTGCCAAACTCCTACTGGTTGCCTGGCAACTGCTCCCGGCCGCAAAATAGTTACACCCCCCCCCACGACCGGAAGATTGAAGTACAGCTTAAACTAAAGAGATATAACGTGTTCGTTTTAGAGCTTTAGAGGTGCCAGTAGGCGAGCTTTGTTACTACCTCTGGACAGAGCGAGGCTGGCTGTTTCCACCTGTCTCCAGTCTTTATGCTAAGCTAAGCTAAGCTAACTGGCTGTAGTTTTTTGAGAGCGGTATCAAACTTCTCCTCTAACTCCTAAAACTACAGTTTGGCTTTAAGTTGCAGTGCACGGAGCTCTCTCGGTCACCAAGGCTGCTCTTATTGCCCTCTTACTGCCCTCGACCAAAGAAATTCTGAGTTGACCAACATTCATTCTGACTAATTGATTAGTCAATTTAATCACACCAAAGCACCAAGGGGGCAGCCCCTCTTAGTCTTCCACCAATCAAATCATTGGTCTGTGCGCATTTTATGAATCTAATATGTTGTTGTTTTTTTTGCCAAGATTTGTGAATTACACTATGAACAAAACAGGAGCAGTCAAGAGGAAGATGTATACGACTCCCTAACAGACGTGTTAACACACATGAATCTACACATTTGAGTACAACAGTGCCAATTAGGTTCTCTGCTGCACTCCGTTTGTCACTTGCTCTTTTCTTCAAGTTCTCATGAAGCACACACACACACCAGCATCTCTCTCTCTCTCCCTCCCTCCCTCCCTCTCTCTCTCTCTCTCTCTCTCTCTCTCTTCTGTTTTCACTCTTTTCACACACCCTCTCTTTCCACTCAAGGATTCCACTCTTGTAATACTTTTCTTGTCACTCAAATGGCAGGGAATATCCTCTGTTAAGCTTGACTGTGTTTGGAGTGGGTTAAACATTTTGGTGTGTGTGCGTGTGTGTGTTATTTACAGACTTCTAACATTCCGTTCCTTGGCACCCCGCTACGTCCTCTCTCTCTTTCTGAGGGCTTGGGACACCAGGCAGCAGCATTGCTATGGAAACACCCCTGCCAGATTCATTGTTGGTGGGGCCTGGAGTACGAGGTCAGCGGTAGGGTCGGAAGAGGTTTTGTATATCTAGGTCAAATGTCTTAACATGTCTTAACCTATTCATGAAGTGTAAATAGTGTGTGTTTATGTGTTCGTTGTGTTTGTGTTCTTGTGTTCGTACTGACAGTATCTGAGCCACTGACCATTCTGCGCCAGCGGAGCGTTGTGTTCATACTTGTCCACCAGCACCTGGACCTGTTCTGGTTTCAGAGGAGGGTAGAGTATCTCATTGAGACGAGGGTCTCGCTGTTTGTTGTTGATGAACTCTGTCATCTGCTCCACACTGAGGTACGGACGACTCTTAGCCCCCCTGCGAAGAGAGCAGAGGATAAGCAAAAAGGGAGCAAACAGGGGGGGGAGCACAAGAACAGAATTCAAAAATAGAAATACGAGAAAGTGTAACGAGGAGAAGATGATGGGGGGGGGGGGGGGCGGTAATTAAAGCAGCAAAGAGATCTGGAGAGGGAAAGCAACAGAAGCGCAAAGGAGCAGAGGATTAAATCTTGTGTCGAGTAAATTATGAGATTTGATTAAAACGCCTTTCATATCTCAGCCTGTTCCACTAAATTATAATCTCCATATCCTCCTGGCTCCCATGCCATCTCACTTAACTGAGATTAAAACATAGATTCATGAGTTGGAGTAGGCTTGGCCTGCTGCCTCAGCCGATGGTCTGAGTCCCTCGGGGGCCATCGGTTGCAGCACGGCGCGAGGGGGCCACACCGCCAGGCTCAGCCGGGGCCATTACAACACGGTTCTCTACTAATCAACCGCTCGCGACGACTCTTAACGGTTAAAAACAGGTTGCCCTATGAAGGATGGCAGCCATTGTCACGCTGCTGGTCTGAAACGAGCAACAGATGGCTGTGAAAAAAACAATATTAAATGAATCACTCTCACATTGTTTCGGGTTTTTCAAATAACCTTTTGTCTAAACTAAAGAATTAATGCATTCTTTTGAGGCTGAAAAAGATGATTACTTCCTGACATACTTTTAAAAAAATTGTTAAACTTATTTTTATTAGTTTTCTTTCTATTACTCAAAGAATGCCCTCCCTCCCGCATGCCCGACAGACCTTTTTTTTAAAGGCAAATGCAACTGAGGGAAACATTCTTACACGTCAGAGAAGATGTGGTCCAGCTCGGACCGGGGACAGATGTTGGCCAGGAACATGTTGTAGACCTCTGGAGTGAAGTCCTCCTGGGGGATGGAGTCGTTCTGCAGCAGACAAACAGCAACATGGTCACATACGTACACGGCCTACGCATACACAAACATACTGTACTCACACATCACGGGGCAGAAGCTGTCCTCATGGATAGAATCTATAGCATCGGTAAATTCAGAATCGATCCACTAGTACTGCTACAATTCTATTTTCAATGTAGTGTTAGACCATCACAGGTTGTGCGTATAGGCAGCTGTGACGTTTGCACACAATGGGCCTCATGCAGGAAGATTCTCTTAAGTCTCTTTTACTTTTCTGTGGCTTGGGTGCAAGGATTCAAAGTTGGATGATGGAGCTGCAAGGATGGATCTTTCTATGTGCACAAGTCAAGACATGTCTTTCATCCTATGGGATGTTCTACAGCTGACCCAAACCTTAAAGTCTCCCTCTGGCAGCCATTAAACGCTTATAAACTTCAAAATGCAAATAACTTTGGCCAGGGCTCCCGACATGGAGCTATCAGAGCCAACGGGTCTGATAAAGATACGGTGCAACTCAGCAGCAGGCGACAGCATTGTGCCAGCAAGAAGCAGAGCAGAACCAAATACTGAAAGAGATGAGGAAGGATGCACAGAGGGAGAGAGAGGGAGGGGGGGATAGATGGAGGTCAAGCCCTGCCAAAACTCGAGTCATTCTGAAGGCCTCGGTGCGAGCTCCCTTGTGCGTGTGCTTTTCCCTGAGAGTGTGTGTGTGTGTGTGTGTTTGAGGGATTAACAGCACTACCGTTTAGCTGTAATTAACTTGCGCGTTGCAACAACAGCAAATCCCACCAGACCGTCGTACGGCAACACGTTCTTACCTCCTGCTCTCTCTCCCTCTGCTAATTACTGTACGTATAGCTTGTTCTGTGTGTGTGTGTGTGTGTGTGTGTGTGTGTGTGTGTGTGTGTGTTTCTAATTATCGTGTGTGTATGTATTCATTCTGTTTGTATTCTGGAACCATTCATTACAGCTATGGTGCATCTGCTCTACTGTACGTGCATATGTTTCAGCACCGCATTAAACAGGCATCTTCACACATGTAAACATGCAAATTGCTACTGCTGGAATGTGGAGATTGTTGGCTGTGTGGTGGGGCTGTTTAGACCCCTATGCGTGGCGGGGGCAGCTACTCTCTAGTGATATTGGTGAGAAGTAAAGATAAAACAGCTTTTGTCGTCTCTATTGCTCCCACTGGGTCTATTTGTTCCATTACAACCAAGGATAAATCGGTTCTGAGTGGGAAGTCATGCGGACATCCAGAAAATTAGGCTCCAAACAAATGAGCGAAGCATCAATCGGCGGCTGTTTCGGGAGAAGAAAGAATGAGCTGAATGGTGAGAGGACAGCCTGACGGATGGATGGAGAGGATGAAAGAGCTTGGAGGCTGAGATAAGAGGCAGAGACAGAGGGACGGACAGGAGCCGGTTCAGAGTCATGAGAGGGAGAGATATTCAGTATTTTGGTGTCGTACTCTGACAGAAGGAAGGTTACAGTTTTCCAGGGCCGTCTCCACTCGCTTCCTGTCTGCTGAGAACATCCGGAAGATACTGCGGGGGGACACAAAAAACACACCCGCATGAGTAATCACAGAAAATGCCACACAGACAGCGGAGTTTTCACTCTGATCCTCTGTGTCATACTGGCGAATTCATCGCAAGTTCTGTTGCAGCAAACAGTGAAAAAGATGGAAGGAAAAACAATAAACTAATTAGGAGACAATACAACCGCAAACGTGCAGGGAAAATGACATAAAAAGACAAAGGAAACGCCAAGATGAAAAATAAAACTGTAATATATGCAGAATGCAAAAATAATCGAAATAGAGACAATGTGGGGGAAAACTAAACCAATTCAGTTTAATACAACAGCCCTGCAATAAATGCTTTATTCATGAATGTTTTTGTTATATTCACCCTGTTTTTTTGGAGAGCTGCTGCGTCTCTTTTCTGTGTATTTTGGAGGCTGTAGTTTCTGGTGGTTTCTATTTCATTATACCAAGAGGTGTTTCTATTATATTTACACATACGCTGTAAAGAGTGTACAGTTGCATTTAATGAACTTGTTCTATTGTAAATGGGACAATGAGAAGAACACGCTGATGTGAATACTGCTGTTCACACTGTCTCAACTCCAGATGGCAAAACCATATGTACATCAAAAGTGACGATGTTTGCAATCCTTTATAAAAAGACGATATCAGCCCAGACATGTTTGCAAAGATGAGCACATAAATGTATATTGTGGTCATCGCTTCATATTATTATCGTTACATTGACATTGCAATGACCATTATCATTGTCGTTATCACATTTCTTAGACAGTCCTTATGACTCCACACATCCCATCTCTCCAGTCGCAAAACTACGCTTTTGTCTTGTGTAAATAAACATAACACATACGGATAAGATGTTTCCACAACACAGAAGTGTGTGTGTGTGTGTGTGTGATTGCGAGCCTGTGAAAACATCTCATCATTTCAGTTGTGACACTGTGTATTTTTTAGATATCCCACTGTGTTTTTGATTTTTTTCTATTTATCTTTGGAGATACACGGTTTTCTCTGGACATGCCTCGTCCGTCATTCTGAGTTCAGAGGGAGACTTAAATGAGGTGTACTGCGATGAACGACTGGCTATTTGGCTATCTGGCTATTTGGGTCTGTGTCCGTTGGCCGCAGCCTGTTTTAATTAGATGCAGAGGTATTCCTGTGCAGACCCATGAGAGCGTACTGTAAGCTCAGTGGGAGAGCAGAGTCAAGCTGACATTAGTCAAGCTGACACGTCCTCCCAGCTAGAGGTTAATTCCCTAAACGGCAAGGAGTGCCTCTCTGCGTTGACACCCACTGTTTTACTCTGCGGCTCTGAACGAGGTTATCGCAGGAGTTCACTGTTACTGCCTGAAAAGCTCAACTTGACTAATGGAGACGGAGAGAGCTGGATTTTCAATGAGCCGACGACAAAACTCCCAGATAAGTGAAATTCATGAAAGGAAATTCTCCCACACTTTGGCAGTTTTGAGCTGAAGTTAGTGACAGATATAAATGGGGTTTTCTAAGGGCATCCTACACACACACACACACACACACACGCACACACACACACACACACACACGCACAAACCATAAGTGTGGACTCTTTAAATGTAGAAAAAGCAACAACAGAAGACATAATGGAGCGAATTTTTACTGCAGAGCTGAAGAAGAAAAAGCTGGTGTTGTTACGACAGAATGCAGAGGTAACATATTTCAATAAAAGCAAACATATACACAGAGAATGTGTGTCTACTGAAGCGTGTACATAACCATAGTAATGAGAAAAGGCAGAGGAAGCTACGCATTGATTCAAAAGAGCGGAGAGGCGGCTGGGGAGAGGAGGATGAGTCAGAGAGACTTACTTCTTGACGGGGATTCGCCCCTCAGGGTTGAGCTGCAGCTTCAGCCGAGTGTATCTGCATTGGACAAAAGCACAAACACACCTCACACAACATGAAATCAACAATTTGTCTGTGTGTGAGTAATGTATTTGCTCAGACATTTAATTCATGTGTGTGTGTGTATGTGCTTGCTTGAGCTCACATGTGTGACATACACAGACATTCGTCATGTCTGTCTGCGAGCGAGTGCATGCCAATTCGCTCGTGTCTCCGCAACGCCGAAGCGAGCGACGGGCCTGCATGTGAACGGTTCTCTGAGCACGCCATGAATATTCGGGCTGTGTTTACGTGACATGTTTCGATCGGCTAATGCCTGGAAGTCTGGCATTGGCAGCACAGAGCCGTGCGGCAGCAACACACGGGCAGCGCAGCCTGGGCTATAAATAGCTTCGCTGCAACAGGAGCCGTCATTACAGGCTGGGCTTTAAGTGGCTGCTGGCTAATAATTAATATCCATTACAGTGTCCACTTCATAGGGCAGGCCGGGTGCCACGGGCAAAGTCACCGATGACTGTAATGGTTAACGGGGACAAAACTGGGTTTGAAAAAAATGTTGTCAGGGAAAAGGCAAGTTGACAATATTTGATCACTAAAGCGAGGAAAGAAGGGGGCAGTGTGTTTCTTGATGCCCTCATCACCTTACAACTCCCTGTATTATTCATTAAGACAGGAAAACAGATCTCTTGCATCTGTCTCTGTTTTGCTCACCACTTCTTCTTTCCCTGTCTTTCTCACTTTCTCTCTCCTCACTACTAGGTAATGCTGAGCCAAGGCGAGGTCACTTTTAATTCACCTGCAGTTACACACAAAAGACCTGTTTCTGAACGGCCACTTAATCTTTGCAATGGGATGAAATGCTAAGCATAAAACGACAAAGCACAGACAGGTAAAGTGCTCTTGCCTAGTCACAGGTCATCCCATCGTTAAGCATGCCGTTCTAACACTAAGGCAACCTTTTATCCAAGGAGTGGCCTCAGACGTACGCCATTGATCTCAAAAGAACATCTTGCAGCAAGCAGCCACTGTTTTATTTCCTGTTGCTGGGAACATTGCCCGTGCACCTACACCCCAACATCAGTGGAGATGATGCTGTAGTAGTGGATGCTGTAGTAGTGGTATGACACAGAACTCATTGGTAAGCGAGCGGTGCACAACAACAACTGCTGCTGCTGCGAGCAACCAGCGTGACTGCGAAACCTGCTCTGTTCAGTTCTATTCATCTCTCTGTGTACTTTTGGTCGATGGCAACTTTTATTGTCTCATAAGTCAATTAGACTCCTCAGGGGTGCGAGTTAGTGGCTTCTGTTTACTGATAAACATCAAGACGGCTGGGAGTTGTCACCGAGCACAGCATACGGCATATTCTCTCAATGCAACGCGGCAGATTCATTTTTCTTTGGTTCGCTCGGTCACTCAGCGCTCGCATAAATCAGCTGTGAGCCATAGGTCAGCGTGGGTGTTCCAATTGGATCAATGCGAGCGCGGAGCTGTTGGCCGTTAGACTCGGTTATTGCACTGGATCACAGGTGGTGTGAGGTCGATTGATGACAACTGTCTCACTGGACAAAGAGCCACTGATGAGGGCTCGGGGTGATTTATGAAAGAGTCTGGAGCCAAAGGAACGGTGACTCCTCTTTAACATGTTGACTCCACCTCAATTTCAGGTCAGCGACTCGGCCTCTTTAAGGATCTGTCATCATGTCATCAATGCAGGAGGAATATAGGCTTCCTTATGAAGGCACACTCACGCACGCACACGCTGTCTCACGCTCA
The DNA here is from genome assembly GCF_910591455.1 of Pholis gunnellus. Lineage (NCBI taxonomy): Eukaryota > Metazoa > Chordata > Actinopteri > Perciformes > Pholidae > Pholis > Pholis gunnellus. The sequence goes on from NC_136546.1 coordinate 17,878,817, forward strand.
CTCCTGCACTGAGAAGCCGAGTCGGGTTCACGAACTTATACATATTACCAGCTGTTTTATTTATCCTCCTTCGTCCTTCCTGTCTGTTTTCTCTCTCCATTGATGTGAGGTGAAATGACCTTTATAAACTCAAACCCCCAGGCGGCCTTGTGGGAGCTGTGAAAAGCAACCTCCTGTGTGTGTGTGTGTGTGTGTGTGTGTGAGTGCAGTGCAGCCCACCTTGGTCTGTGCATGAAGGTGTCTGTGTGTTAGCTGCAGGGTTTGTGATGTTCTATTGCATGCTCTGCGCAGCTATGTGCGTGTTATAAATATGTTCTTGCTTGCATTTGTAAGTTAACGTAAGTATTGTATTGTTTCTTTTACACAAGCCTCATATGCTGATGTGACACTTGTGGTGACTGACATTTTTTGTTTTGTTTCTAGCAGACTGAATTTTCACATTATTCTCGGAGGTTTACATTGTTTGTGTGCTTGTGAGTGCGGATGACCTACGTTTTCTCCAGGCAGTCCTCTCTGGACATGTTCTGTACCAAGAGGTTGGATGCCAGGTTGAACAGCTCCTCCGCCCATTCCTGCAGTAACAAAGAAACACACACACACACACATACAGAGTCAAGTGCAAACCAAAGTGCTGAGAGGTTGGAATGTGGTGGTCTGATAGTACTGTTGGGAATAAGTGAAGACGTTAGTTCGCTCATGTGGATATGCTGATAACGTCCACTTGGATTCGGAAACACGCTGTTGCTCGTTTAAAGGAAACATTTCCATAAATGGAACACTCGGCTTATGAATTGTTTTGTTGTTGTTCTTGTGCAGAATATTTACCTTCGCCGTCTCCTCCTGGAAGGCCATGAAGTTCAGGTAGGTGATGTTGACCATGTCGGGGCCGCTCACCACCGTCAGCATCCTGTTCTCCATCTTCCCCGCCAGCGTGCTAATGTCCAGCTGCTCGCGCAGCTTGGCCTCCTGAACAACGACACACAAACGAGACACAACAAGCGCGTTATTGACCAAGATCAAAACGATGAAAGTCAGCAAGTAAAAGTTTCATTTTGTCAAAAATGTCACAACAGCTTCGACAGTAAACCAGCCCAGCTTTACAACAATGGAATACAGTTCAGCTGAACCTGCATCCAAAACCTGGCAGCACAAACAAAAAAAGGCAAATGACATGAAACAGACAAGGTACGCTTTGTTTCAAGGAAGTGAGTGTCATGGGTTTGCAGTTTAATGTTGCTTCACAAGAAGCCCTCTGAATGCACTGAACTGAAAGCGAGACCTGCCAGCATTTGGGAGTTCGCACCTTGTCTGCCAGCTGATTTATGTGATTAATGAGAGGTCAGCTGTCTGAGGCCGGGCGAGGTGAGGAGCGAGGTGAGGCGCTGCAGCCCCAGTAGATTTTGCAGTCTATGAAGGCAGCAAACAAGGTGCAGCGCTATGATAGGAGACATTTCAAGTGTAAGCTAATTAAAGGAGGCTGGAGGTTTGTACTGATGCTAAAGGAACGACACCGGTGAGCTTTCTGGTAGAATATTTAGACTTTTTCAAAGCACAGAACGGCACTAAATATCTGCAGGGGATTTATGGGGATATTTACTATAAATGACCCCAGTACAACTCTACAAATCCTGAGAGATTAGTGGTTTTCAAACATTGCTTTCAAGCTTGTTTTCAGTTTGGAAAACATCCTCCCATTTATATTATAAAATTCACAGTTTGACTGTGGAACACGGCACCAGGAAGAGCAGCCAATGCACGGCGAAGCAGGTATAATCAGTGGATTCACATAACTTAGGAGGATCCCACGAGGATGCTGTGTTCGAGTACTGCAAATTCATTAGAGGATATTATCTTCACCGCGAGCGAAGCACTTTTCATATTGAATACAACTTTAATTCCAGGTAACTGTCTTCATCAAATAAACTCAGCAGGTTAAATGAAACAGACGGTGAAACAGAATTTGCATTCAGCGAAGGTAACTCCCTGAGGAAAACCAAACCAAACAAATTTGAGCAAATACACATTGAAGCAGCTCATCTTTTGGCGCGATTGGTGTAAAAAAAAAAAACTAGCCTCTGAGGCGCAAGAGAGGAATAACAATGATCTGTTTCTCTCCTTTGCGGCCCAGTGCGCAAGCAGCATACAAAACGGGTTTCTTCCGGCTTAATTAACACAACAAAAAAAGCCCTGGAAAGGATTTTGCAGTGAAAGCAAATGAGCTCCCACTAATTTAACCAATCAAACAAAGAGCATTGTGTCCTGTGTCACGCTGATAAATGTCCTCTACACGTCCCTCACGCCCTCCAATCAAATTGTGCGGCTTAGTGGCGCCCGTTATTATCACGCTGAACTTATCTGAGGCAATGCATTTTTCCCCCGAGTGAAGAATCTCTCCCCTCTGGCAAATAGAATGGCAGCATGGAGAGCTACTTTAAAAGAAATATGCCTTACTATAATTTCCAGAAGAGAAGAAGACACAACTCAAATCGCAAAAATGACTCCCAGTGTTTTGGGATTGACGCGTATAAGGTTGGAGTTGCGAGACGCTGGGCTTGACCACCAATCAATTGCACCAAAGTGCTGATTTGAACGGGGATCCATCAGCGTCCATTTACGTAATCTGAATGCCACCAGCCCCATCAATCAAAGCGTAAAAAAGCCACTTTCAATTTGCTAACACACACACACAATGCCCGAGAAACCTTTGAGGGAGGCTTTGGCATGCTGCCGAAGATGAAAGGCTTCTGAGAAGAGACGAGACGACAGCGAGATGCATATTTCATTCATTACAGAGCTTGAACGTCAATATGATTTGGTACTGCCTTGACATTACATGTAGCCATTAGCCGAACATACAGCTCATCTCCTTCTACGCAGCCAGCGCAGGGAGCTGCAGGCGGTCACAGCACATAAACCGGAGAAACATCGGCAGTTATGATGGAGGAAAAGAGCTGATGTTAGGGGGGGGTGGACCCTGCTGGACAGGATGAGGAGGAGGAGGAGGAGAAATGAAAAGGAAAAGAAGCAAAGCCATGAAAAGAGAAGAACGGGAGAGATGAGAGGAGTGGGCTCGGCCATGTGAGTGAAATGCAATTTGTGCTGGTGCATTGTGGGAGCCGTTGGGAGGCATGCCTGAGGACCCAGTCACCACAAAGATGGGAGATTTAGAGCCAAGCAGCCTAAAAGTTGGATGTGATTTGGGATGACGGCGTGGTTGGAGCAAGAGGACACTTCACAGTCTTTGACCACTCGTGTGAACGGCTGCTGTCGTCTGAGCGTGCGTGTGTTCATTCAGGCATACGTGGCGCACGTTAGCAGCTGCAGTGTGTCGGGCGCCGGAGCTCCTCGCAGTCACTTAGCATTCAGGTGAAGCTGCAGCCCGTCGAAATGCACAGAGCTCCTCTTCCTGCCTCAAGTGTGTCACAAGGCCCCACCTGTCATCAGCCGTGCACTCAAACCACACTCACGTTGGGCGCAAGGGAAAAGGATTCAGATTGGCAAAGGCGGGCCGGGCCGCGCCTCAGGTCGTTAAACCTGCAGCACAGCACATGTCTAAACTCAAACGCACGCCAGCTGGGACGCACACGGTCACAAATGCACGGTAGGAATACATCAAGATGCACACATGTATGAATGATGGTGTGTGTGTGGGCATAAACACACACAGAGGGACATCACATCAAAGGAAATGTCAATATGAATGATTGATGTTGGCCCAACTACCCACACACATGCCACTCAACACTTTAACGTGCTGCACCACTGATGTGATGCCAGGAATGAAAAACCTGAGCCGACCCCAACAACAGATTCACTTTAAAGAGAAGACAACGCTTCACAAAGGAAGAAGTGTTTTTTTTGTGAAGCGTTTCCTTAAATAAATATGCTGGTGGCGACAAGTTGAAATAATTGATTAGACGTCAAGGACAGCTGCTTTAATAAGTGAACGGTGCCTCGTTTAAGGCTGGTGTACAAATCGATGTCCCAGATACTGCAGAAGAACTCCCCCCCCCCCCCCCCCCCGTAATGTGCCAACTCTCGCAAGACGTACAGTTCACAGACTAGTGTGTTATAAAAAAGATAAGAAAAGAAAAAGCCATCTTGGTTGGCATCTTGAGGATGGCTGCACTCTCGCTGACCCTGCCAGGCTGTGCAGTTTGTAGCAGTTCACGCTACATTTTCTTTTAAAGCATCTGCACTTGTGAAATGAAGCACAGAGCTTCATCTTCACGGGGTTTGAGATTTTTGGGACTCAAATATTAAATATTGTACGATTTATATAAGCAACATTTAGCAATTGGAGCCTGATGTAAACAGTCAGATACTATCATCATCTGCTGCGCGTCACCTCATGTGACCTCGCACTTTTACTCGCTCCTCATGAATTGCTAATCCCTTCATCCAACAAAACACCCAATTATGGCCGTCTCGACCCCAGAGAACCGCAGGTAGAGATAAACATAACCTCTGGAGGGCTTGAAAGCTACAAAACGACTTTACATCAGTATTCAAAGGAGGGCATGTTAACGCATGGAGCTGTGACACTGCAGAGCAGCACCGCGGGTTACGAGCGGGGCTTTCTCCTGCCGGTGGCTCGCCTTGTTAACTAACAGAGCGGCAAGACGCTGCTGGTGGGTCCAGAAAAGAGCCTCGGGCATTTGGAAGGAAATTATGGGATATCAAGCCGGGGGGGGGGGGGGTGATGTGCTCATTCTGCCACACATATACTGTGCAGACGGGTGTTTTCTCATTTTTACGCACCCGTGTGTGGGCATAGATTTGTAGTGGTGGCTGGATTTAGTCAATTACCTTTATGTCATTTTACTGTTGCGTGAAGGGGTTTGTTCAAGTGTGTTTTGTGTGTGTTTGTGCGCGCCTATTTGCCGTTACATGCGCTTTCTTCTTTAGAAGCCAGTATGAGTCACAGAGTCTATACGGAGCATTTCACCCTCAGCAGAGCTAATCCTAAAACGACTCCCTCTCCAGTCGTTTATTTAAGAGGGTCACGCTGCATCTGCAGAGCATGTTTTAAACATTAGCCACATCGTAACCGACACACACAGAAGGAATTGAAACACTGATTCCATTAGAAGAAAGACGGCCAAGCGCAAATGAGCCTTCCTCATCATCCGCACGCATGCACACGCACGGTCACCGGAATGTAGACATCCTATTCTACAACATACGGATTACCTTGAGTTGCAGTCTCAGTAAACACACACAGGCACTGTGTCTGTGAATATATTTACCCTGCAGATGATGCGCTGCACTGTACATGGAGATATCAGTGACGGTGTCTGCCTTCTCTCCAATATAATGAGAAATCATGGCCGGGTCACTCAAGATGATCCACAGTTTCATGTAAGAACCGTGGTAGAAAGAGAATTGTTAAGAAAAATATGTATTTTGTTGTGAAATCTTGTGAAAGGTCTCAGCATGGTGTGATTATGTACTGTGTATATAACAAATATTTGTTCCTTACACATCTTTGATCAGATCCTCTGTATAGTCCTCTTTGTATCTACAGAAGTTGGTAAAAGAGCTTTTATGTTTCAGGCTCCGTCGGATGGGAATCGATGACCTTTAAATATCTTTTAAAGTGTTTTGTTTGCTCATCTTACCACCGACTGTCAATGTGTTCAGTAATGAAGCTCTAGTGTAAGTCCAGTAAAGAAGACTATACTCTTGCATGCCTTGGCCCGTAGTGTATTTCTCATACGTCTACCATTCACTCCTCACGCATGCTCGCTCATAGTCTCCTTTAGGGCTGCAACTAACGATTGTTTTAATAATCGTCGAATCTGTTGATTTTGTTCGATTAATCGATGAACCGGATAAAAAAAACAAAAAAGCATTCATTTCCAACCCTTTATTCAAAAACAGAACTGAGTGCAAATTCACAGAGCAAAAGATCTTCAGAAAGTGCACAAACAGGTTGCTCAAACATCCCTGAGCTGTTAAAGTAATAATTAAAAAAAAAAAATGGACTAATATCAGGAGTGGGGTTCAGCGGGTTACCCACGCCTCTCGGGCGAAGGGTAGAAACACGCTGTGTAATGAAATTCGTTGCCAACTCTTTTAATAATCGATTTTATCGATTCGTTGTTGCAGCCCTAATCTCCTTGCTGTCATTGCTCAGGGCTGTCAATCAAGATATCAGCTGTTTAGATCAGCTGGTCTCTTCTATCCAATCGACAGCCTGTCATCGTGCTGCTGTCTCTCTTTAAATACGATTGTATCTCTACCTTCAGTACGTCCGTGCTGCTGTTACGCACCCCTCCACCTCCCCTTCACCGCCCGATCTTTGCAGGTTCATCAACTCATGCGTTTGGTTATCTGTTGTTGGTTGTGTTGAATAACATCGAGTCTGATATCGTTCAGCTTTTCATTTGTTTAGTGAGTCCTTGAAAAGCAAATGATGCATCTCACAGAGTTTATTCCAAAGTAACACATTTCTTCATGTACTGTACATTACATCAAATACATATTTTAAAAAAAGAATTCTCCAGAACGGTCAACAAGCAGATACAAAGATTCAGTGTGTGTTAAACCCTGCAGAAGCTGTATGCAAAGACACACAAACAGAAACATACAAACAAAGAAGCCAACAACTTTAGTTCTAAGAAGAAGAAGAAGAAAAAAATGTTACACTTCCCACCCTCACAGTGGGAAGCTACAGCAAGGAGCATCTCTGCTACAGGGGGACACCATGTAGTTCAGCTTTAAAGCTTTTCTGCTGATCAAACGGCCTGTTTGATTCTGCCTCGGCAGCAGCAGCCTTTCATTTAAAGGATGGCAGAGCTGTCTGCTCCCATTACAGCTCTGCAGTTTTATATTTTTTAAAACTTCCTCAGCTTGGAAGCCGCCTCGCAAATCTTTTTCCAGCTCCAGGTTGAAACTCGGCCAGGGCCACAGTGCAGTGTGTACAGACAGAGGATGAGCCGCGGATGAAGCTCTCACAAACAGCTGCATTGTAAACAAGATCAGAGAGCGCGAATGAGAACAGAAGACGGGAGGTGCGCGGGAGGAAGGAGTCTTTGATTCTGGGGCTTCCTATCCCCATCCTGCTCTCATCTGTAAAGCTCTTTGTCTCTGCTCCTGTTTCATTATTCTCCTCCGCGGTCATAATTCATTTGAGCACTCAAGTGTCAGTGGATGCCGACCGCCACAGTTTCATGAGGCGGAGAATTGCCCACAAGGCCAGGAGTAAAAGGTCAGCGCTTCATCAGTCAGCTGTCAGGTTATGCGTCACTGACTATGGAAGTGTGCACACATTTGGAGTTGTGTGTGTGTTTGTGTGTGTGTGTGTGTGTGTGTGTGTGTGTGCCCCTCGCTGTCGAAAGCCAAAAAATACCTTCTCAAAAATGGGAAAACGGTTGGCTAGTGGTTGAGTGTGCCAAAAGGATGCTGATTACTTAAAAAAGATATTCATTTTCCTTTAAGCCATCTGGCTCACTTGGCTGTAATGCATATGTATTGGCAACTGTCCACCAATGAGGCATCAGTAAACACAGTTTGTGAGTTCAAGGACACAGGATGGCCAGTTAGGCCGTGCACAAGTGCCAAAGAAGATGTTAAACCTCCTCCTTTAAAACTCTCTCTTTAAACGGCATGGGTTTGATTGAGGGGTTTAATATTTAAGAAGGGAAATAGAGTAAAGAACTCACAACCTGATTGAAGCAAAAGCTTAAGATCATCATTATCTCTCCGCTGAAACGCCAGCAGCGATGTGTCGTTGGCGCTCACGCATCGAGGCACAGGTTGAGAAAATGAGTGGGAGGTGGTTGGAAGCTCACGTGGAACTTAAAAAATCCCTCGTTCCAGCTCTTCAAGAGGGGCATTTCATTAACCTCCGAAGCAGTGACACATGAAGCGATAAGAGAGGTGGACGGAGAGGGCACGGAGAGCAGATATCACGCCATTTCCAAAATGTCAGCACGTCGGCAAGAACTTGTGTTGACAGGCGCTCAAGTTTTCTCGACTTGGGGGAAGTGGCCGAGCATTCACACCCGATGCTGATCGTCCCATGATGCCCAGTGGAACTGAACTGAGCATTACACACTTTTAGGGGAAAGTGAAAAACGTCATATTTCCTGAATATCACATTTGTATCATGAATAATCTAACCGCAGACTGCAGGAACTTATTACAGATCCGACCTCATTCTACCGCCCGGCCAGACTTCTGTCAAACCTTCACTACGCCTGCAGGGCAGCTGGACTCCAAACCCTCCGGGCAAAGACGTGTTCGAAAGAAATTGAAGGGGAGCGAGGTGTGTTTGATGCATCATTCCAGAAACTTTCACAATTTCATAGAACTACTCCTAATTCCACCCGGCGCACTGAACTAAAACTATTTATTGGATTTTCATGCCCGGAGCAGCAGCCAATCTGTATTTTGCACAAATGTGACGTCATGCATACTTGCTGACGACAGTAAATACAGTTTTTTTTTCGTTGGGCTCAAAACAGATTTTGAGGGAGCCTGATAGGAAGTCAAAAGTCCCCCCCGCCCACTATCAGTGTTTAAGTGGAGTAAAGCTGCTGTTGACAGCTGTGGCTGCAGCCCGGGCCAGAAAATGGCAGAAACTCCTAATTTAGTCCGTGCGCCAAACTCTTGACATCTCATGCAGGCTGCTGTGTCGCTGAGGAGAAAACACATTCTTCTGGAAGCAAGAGGAATGCCCGACAGTATTTGTCTGCAAATCACATCCCTCTCCGTAACTAAACCGTCTGACTTAACGGTCACCCGACAGAAACTGTCACAGAGAATCGGCCTCACTACGTTTCCTCCGCCACATTTATTTCAATAACTCATCTCCTGAGCTGAAATAAGTGTGTGTGTCTGCTTTTTACACCTCATACAAGAAATTGCACTTCATAACTGCTGCAATATAAATTCATTCATCTGTACCACTTCTCTTTTCAAATAACCTGTGATATTAAAGCATGCTAAACTCACGTTTTGTTATTGTATTTCACGCTCAACGTGACCGCAATCTTTCCAAAAAACAAATAACAAAAGCGTCTCTATTGACTGCACATGATGACCGCAGGGCTTTGAAGAGAATAATGCTCCAAAAACTGGGAGGAATTTGGACAATCTTGCTGAGAAATCGGTTTTGCAGCGGCACCAAGAAGCATGAGGATTTACTAGAGTCCTGATTATACGACACACACGTTACAGCTGGAATAATTCTTACAGGCCAAATAAACTACATTTTCATCTCATAAATTACAGATATCAATGAAAACGATAACAGGGACGGCACAGAAGTTGTTGGGGTTGGGGGGAGGGGGGTGAATATATTTCATTTGACAAAAAACAATATATTCATGGAAATCTAAACAAAATGGCAGTGGACAACAGCCGCTGCCAAATTTGAAACAAGGCTGTTATATCATTTATTACAGCCACTGAATGAGCCACCTGACACAGAGAGCATCGCTGTGCCTCCAAATCCCATTTTGTATTTGTTTGTTTAAAGATACAAGGACTGTTCAAGGACTTCTCGTATTTTTCTGTTGGATAAATGCTGTTATTTTGTGTATGGACTGGTTCATGTGTATCGGCCTTTAAAAGGTGCGACGTGTAACATGTAGCCACCCGCCCCAAAGGAATAGGAGGCAGCATTTCACCTCTACTACTGGGTCCATACAATAACCTGTGCAACAACAGCAACATCTGGCGGGCAACCACATCTCCCATAAACCTAAACTGTACACTCAACTTTCGTTTTTTGAAGGAACTACAGCTGGCGTTACGGTGACTCACTATCGCCTCGCCAGGAACAAGTGGCATTACAAGAAACTCTTTTACCGGATGTTGTGGCTGTAGATATCTCTGCAGCACAATACATGAACACTCTTTGTTCTTTTACATTCTTTGGATAATGTTAATTCATCTTTTGAATAAAATAAAAACAAAAATTCTGGCCAGATTTTACACATTGCACCTTTAAAGACACAGACGATGCTTTGCAAATATGCAGAAGAGGAGCAGAGCCGCAGAGTTTAAATGTATTATTTATCTTGAAGAATAAATCACACATGGAAAGGATGAAATTAAGTATAAATACAAGATGAGGGAGAAAATAAATGTTCTTATGTTTCATATCTGATCATATCTGATACCATAAGCCTGTATAAAACAGTACTTGTTGCTCAATGAAAGCAGGTTTCAATCCTGCTTTTCTTGTCTCAATAACTAAAAAGTCCTGAGGACAAAATGTGTTGCGTAGTTGTCAAGCCATATGATGGGTACAGACCCAGAAAGTGGCAGCCATAAAGACAATGGATGTTTTGCACTAAACTTCAAGGAGGAGGTTTGTCAGTGAGGTAATCTCTCTGAATACTTCATCATGAAATAGGTTCTTTAACGGCTTAGTCTTCACGTGCACATTCACACCCAATCATAACAACACCTGGACGAGACACCGGAGAATACAAGATAATACTGCCATTAACGGCCCAAAACAGACTTTTGTAGCAGATGCCGGAGTGACAGAGGGAATAAGAGACCTGTAGGGAAGCAGACTGCCAGAATGGATTAGGAGGGAACATAAAAGCTTGGAGGGCAGGACATAAGGATAATTATACAGAGGAGACTAACCGTATCGCTGTCACAGAGAGTCCTTTTGCACCTCAATTCCTGGGAATGTAACCTGCATAATAATCTGCTACAAGGGCACGCATCCCGTATTCAGTGGTAAAATGAGGTTGTAAATCTTACATGTGTTCGTACACTTGTGCACTCATGGGTACTCGCGGAGCTCTTAAGAGCGGGTCGGTGTCAGAGGGAGAGATAGTCGGACGGAGTGAGAGAGAGGAAACAAAGAAAAAGAGGCGAGAGGACGATTCACGCTGCGTGCGAGTCATTGTGAGGGAACAAACGGTGAGACAGAAAGATGGGGCAAGGGGGCAGGTTTGATGAGGTGGAAGCACTCTACCTGGCATGCGCTCTTCCTCTCGCTGGCTGAGCTCACATTGGTCAGACAGGAAGGCAGAGGCACAGACAGGAGGCAGCCGACCTCAGATACACCGCACGAACTCCAGCAGGAGAAAAAATAATCAACCGCTGTGACTCACCAGCTCGGCAATTCTCATTACAGCGAACCGCCCAAACAAAACCGGGAAGTCGGTGGCGCACAAGTCAAATAGCCGAGCTGGAAATCGACTCGAACGCGTGGCTCACTTGGATGAAGAATTTAGTAAAGCATGAGAAGTGTGTAATAAGATGATAGACTGCCAAAAAACGAAGCTGAAAAGGCAATTGTCAGGAAGAGTAAAAATGGGCTCACCGGTTTTGGAGAGCTTTTGAGTGTAGCTACTGCCAATTAAGAGAACATTCAACCAGCTAAATGAATTAGATAGAAAGGGAAGTAAACCTGGTTAAGTTAAACACAATCTCAAACCAAGGCCATTCAATCAAACACATGAAAAACTGTAAAAAGAAAACTCTTATGAGAGAATAAATGAGTCCAAAGGTGTCAAAAACAAGGTGGAAGGAGCTTATGATAAAATGCCCCATTTGATACCATGTCATTTGAAAAACAAAGACAAAGTTTTGTTCCCACTGTTACTTCGAAAGTACTTCTTCCATCTCAGCGTGCCCCAGGTATTCTGGTCATTACTTCCACCCACACTCTGTGACTCATTCGCCTCAATTTGTGAGGTGGATGAACCCCATTGTGTTCAGGCTGTCCATCAAGTGGCAGTCTTTCAAGGGTGGCACTAAAAACAGCTCCCGGGTGCCAGATACTGGCAGGTACATAACTACAGTAATTATCCTGTAGTCATTCCAAAGCTCTAATTCAGTGCGGGCAGACTTCTGGAAATGTAGAGAGAAAACGCTAAAAGCAAGTGGTGCACAGTGTACATGTACATGCACGCATGGAGGCGACACAGGCATGTGCACTGGCATCTAAGGAGGCACAGATGCATAACCGCCCACACGAAGATTTTTAATCATGCGTAGTGCAAAAATAAACACGGAGCAGAAACGGTCACGGGACCGGTGGAACCAGCATCCTGGAGCTACAGACACTGAACTTACACCTGCTGTATTCTCCAAGTGACCCCGAACCACAGACTGTTTATAAGAAGGGGACGCAGTCATCGTGACGTCACCCGTTTTGAAGCCTCGAGTTAGGCGATTTTGCCGTCGCCATTACTGTAGTTACCACATTTGGAATGTGGACATACTGTATATACGTCTCTGGTATCAACAGAGACCTGTCAATCACAGTGAGCCCGCCCTAAAGCATAATCCACTTTATGGTCTGTTTGACTCTAAATGGACCATCATTTACTAAATGAACATCATGCTGTTTTGAAGAAGACTTGAAACTAGAGATTGAGACCATAAACCCATGTTTACAATGTTTACTGAGGTAATAAATCAAGAGAGAAGTAGAGTCATTTTCTCATAGACTTCTATACAATTGGACTTCTTTTTGCAACCGGAGGAGTCGCCCCCTGCTGGTCAGTAGAGAGAATGCCCTGATTTCTTACTTCCACGAGGAGGAAGGATACTAAGAAGGGATCAATAATAAAGTAGTATTAGAAGTTGTGTAAACACGTGCTTAAGGTTTACAAATCCACCGTAGATAATTCCCCTGATTTGGAACTCTGAATTTCACATTTGCAAATGTTATTGCTACAACGGTGGATTGTATTTCCAGCTAGCAGCAAAATCCTGGTACACAACTTTTCACATTAATAAAAGTGACAAAAATAAAAACATCCCAACACCCCAAGAATCCAAACCATCTAAAAAATAAGTTGGTGCCGACAAGCTTCTTTCATGAAGTGCACTTTTATGTCTTCCCCTGATTCCTCAAAGCAGCCTAAAAAGACTCGCAGTATATCAGGCCATGTGTTTGGAAAAGAGGACCATTTCCAGCCTTCGGTCCTCCCTCTGGCACCCTACTCGGGCCCTCTATGGAGCCTGGAGACCCGCGGAGGGAGGCCCCCGCAGGGGAAAATGTCCACAATGGGGTCCGGGAGTAAATAATTTATACAATTCCCTGTTGGCACAGTGCAGCCTCCGGGGCTGTAGATGCTCTACCACTACTGCTGCTGTAAGGAAGCAGCATATGTCCTCTCCCTCTAGCTGTTTCCACATTCTTGCCATCTTTTACTTACACCCCCCCCCCCCCCTTCCTTCCTCACAAAACACTCCAATATGCTGGGCTCCTTGCTGCGTAGAGGACACTAAGCAGACTCCAGCCCCAATGACATCTTTAGTAATTCCGACCAGAACCAATCGGGTTTATTGGGGGACATTCCTGCAGGACGGAGGGGGGGGGGGGGGCTGTGCAGCATCAGATGTAGCCGCCATGCTGTGTAAAGTAATAGTGAAGCTGAGGAGAAGGGGCTGTGCTTCGTCTTTCTGCTGATGGAGACATACGCAGAGACCTGGCTTTATTCGTCCCAGAGACGCAGGCTAATATGAATGACGCACGCAGCAGTTGTGCAATAATGTGCGTGGCCTGTAATTCATAGAAAGTGTACCGGCCTCTCATACAAGGCTACAGAGACACAAAATGTATCGCCAGCGTCCTGCAGGAAATGAACCGATGCATCATCAGCATTTCTTGTTTATACATTGACTAATAGTTAGTCAGAGTCAGTCAGACAGGGTAATGATATGAGCTCTACGGGACATAACGTGGCAGCTGTAAACTGCAGGAAATCAAACAAATAGGAAATAAGGATATCACGTTTCTTGCCCTGACTATTAAAAAGCTATTTATATCTGATAAATTACTGACATTATACAAGTGAGAAATTTAACACAGCATGCCTCTTCTCAGGTTGAACGTGATGTTACGGGAGGGATTTAAATCAGATCTTTCAGATTTGAGTGAACGGCTCAAAAGTGGGGTGGCTTAGCAGAATTAACTCGGTTTCGTTACTCTCTTAACTTTTAGTTTCTTTTAACTTGTCTTTTTTCTGTGTTTTCTGTCTGTAACTATGTGTTTCTGATGCTGCTGCCTGTCTTGGCCAGGTCTCCCTTGAAAAAGAGATTTTTAATCTCAATGGGACTCTCCTGGTTAAATAAAGGTTTGAATGAAGATGCAGGGCTGTGCTGAGATGTGCAGTAGAAGAGGACTGTTGGCCTCCACCCACGCTTCCCCCACCCCCATTGTTAGATCAGGAGGACGAGGGAGAAATGAATGAATTAGACCTCAACCTCATTCTTTGGAAATGAAAACCATTTTTTGTTTAAATTTGAACTTGAAACATGTCTTTTTTTTTATTTCACCGTGTCTTTTAAAGCATCTCAATACTCAAACTTGAAGAATATCCTAAAGTGGCTTCACAAAATCAATGTTACACTCTTGAGGCATTCATGCCATTAAAGTGACTCTCATAGGACAAATCCATAATCTACAGCATTGTGCTTTCAAGGCAGATCTTGAGGGAAACAGAATGTTCCTCACTTCAAAGCTCATTATTTCTTTTCTGTGAAATCGCAGCAGGACTATTTCATGAGAGCACCTTATGTCAGGCGGTGTGTGCTTCAGACAGCAAGGTCTGCTGGGTCATTCAGGGCTTCATAAAAAATGTAAAGAAAAAGTCTGAGGAAACAGTTGTTTAGCGCCACGCTCTCATGCCAGTTCACACACTGGTCCCGCCCATGGAGAGCAAAATGTACTGGCCGACACGATTCTGTGCATAAACAGCCCTAATTGGGCCTCCAAACCCCTCTGCAAACATCTGACGATCCTTGGTAAGCATCGTGCAGGGATAATTGTGATCTATCCTCTGTTTGTAATCATCGTTTAGCCTTTTGCCATCATTAACATCGCCGTGACACAGAGAGCCTGCTGTCCCAACATCCCCAGACCATCTGCCGGCCCAGGCCATGCCAGCCACCAACCGACTGGCCACCTACCACCCTCGCAATAACGCCCCATTTGGTATGGCATCTGTGTGCTCCAGCGATCTGCCAACAAAGGATTATGGAATGTTCAAACAAGCGCTTGGATATTTAAAGATATTCAAAAGGCCGTGTGATCCTCTGCTCGAGCTAATGCACCGAGCTGAGAGTGATCTTGGGGGGGAGAGACACCCCATTTCAAGATGCCACGGTGTTAATGACACAGGTGATGGGAGAAAATCAGCACCCCCATGCGGGACTACAAACCATATCTGATTGGCTTTGATTCGGTGAGACCGATCTCTGATAAAAAGATGATTTTAAGTTCACGGCTGTTTAACAGACACCTATCTCACCTACAAGCCTAATTAGACAGTCTCGGTCTCTAATGGCAGTGCAGGAGATGCGTCTAGACAAAATGCCTGCCTGCTAACAAGACAGACAATCCAAAACAGCTGATTATCAGATTTTGGATTGTCAGATATTATTTTTTTTTTCTTCTTTTCTTTTCTGTATGAGACGGAAAGAGAGAGAAGCATTTAAAATCCTCAGCTCTCACTAGAGTCGCTCTCCTTGTTTCTTGGCCGTCCTTCAGGTGTAGAAACAGAACAAATTAGGAAATACAGGCTAGAAAAGGGTTTGATATAATCAATGTGTTTGTCAATCCTCTTATTCACTCCAAAAACATCACAATTGACAGCCGCAACAAACACACAGCACACAGCCTTAACCGTATCAAGAAACATGAAACAAACTATGTGGTAACAGTGGATCAATCCTTCTAGGATATCATCCTAACCCCCAAATATGAAGTGTTTACTGTCATAACCGACATAATCTCAGTGCCTTTTCCACAACATTGTCAGAATACAGTACCATGCCGAGTCAAAACACGTCGGACAAATCAAATCAGACATGCCTCCTCTTGCACGCGCCTTTCCGCCCAGAAGTAGAGCATGTGAAAACTGTCATCACGCTTGGTGGACATCATTACAAACTGCCTCAGAAGACTGAGAGTGCATACATCAATGTCATGACTTTATAAATATCATCAATATACACGGAACAAAATCGGCAGAGGGAGACTGCACTCATGACTTTACTGGCAGAGGCCATTATATCCTACGAAGGCTTAATGCCCGCCAGTTGCTCTATATAGTACAGCCTCCTACAGCGTAGTACAGAATGTAACAACAACACTTTGGGAAGCAAAGCTTGGAGGAATGTTTCAATAATTGCAGTACGATACACAACGGGGTGACATAATTGCACCTGTTTTAACTCTTAAGATATTTCTGAATCAAGTGTGTTTTTGTTGGAGCTAATTGAAGGGTCTGCTTTAATATTAAATGTTAACAAAAGATATTCTTTCAAAAGGCTGGTATAATGATATGTGTAAGAGTAAAAAGAGGAAATTGCTGGGCTTATTCTACTGACATCATCATTTACACTTGCTTTTAAATGAATAGGATTTATTAAACTGCACGAGGCTACAATACGTGTTGAGTAGACATGTTTTTCCTGAGAGCATCTCTGGTAAGTGTTACACTTGTGAAACAGAGCCTGCAGTCTGTCAACTACAAAAACCATGCGGTGTCCAGAATGGAAGTGGCCAAACAAATGGCTCCAACAAATGTAATACAACTTCCTGTGCAAAACAAATGCACAAAAAGTGAAATCATTCAAGAAGAAGAAAGACCCGAAGTCTCCCAAGTGATTGGAGCCAAACTCAGTTTGTCCCGTCGTCATTTAACGGAGAAAAACAAGTGAGGGTGAAGAAAAAAAAATGTGGCTTCCATCTCCATTTGCTCCGGCTCTTTGGAGAGGAAATAGTTTGTGAGAGCTTTGTGGTCTCTGGAGCAGCCACATTAAGAATCAGCCATTTTCTTTACTGACCCTCCTGAGATTTACTATCGAAAACCAATTAAGGATTCGGCGGGCGAGTGTGCTTGGAAGGGATCTTTAGAGGGAGGGAGAAAGGTCACCTGTCTTTTTTATGTCTCGGCAACGAAAAGGTCCCTTAAATACACACGTTTATACCTACAGCTACAAAGAACACATCTCATGGGCGCTATACGTCCCCCCACCGGTCTCACCTATGTGATTAATGGTGTGAGGAGCTGACTAGTGTGACCGAGGCGGCAATCAACACAATTCCCAAGAGCTGCTTTCTCATCTCGTCCATCCTTAAATCATCCGTTCACCGCATATCCGTTATGAGTAGATGGATGATAACAGTATGGCGGGGAAACTTGGACGAGATACTGATCAACCCAATTAAATCCGAACAAATTAGAGAGGAAAGGGGAGAAACCTCCTTCTGCCTGCCGGCTTGTCTGGATGTTTATTAACTATCCAATTGCAGAGTCAGGTTTCAAAAATGAGATATCTACAGCTCGAAAAACTATCAATGATTGTTAACGCTGCTTCATTAGCATTCCTGATCATCAGCAAAGATTATATTTTCCAATTAAAGTTATGAGTCATTTGAGACGTTTGCTCCCAAAATCGTCAACTTTTAAAAGGTGCAATCATTTCTCTAAAAATCTTTCGAGAAAATTAACATTAAAATGGTCCTGAAGCTGTTTCAGCGGGGCTTCATATCCCCCAGACCGTCTAACAACTTACTATTTCGTGAACATTTAAAAGGTCCACAGAAAAACAAGCAAGCGTCACATTTTGCTGGGTTTGAATCGAGAGCAGATGCTGCCATAGACTGTGTTTTGGAGAAGTTTTGATTCTCACTGAAACTGAATCAAGTGTTCAGTCGAGCAGAAAAAAAACAACTTGTGAGTTTTTAAAACTCTCGTCTCTCAATCACTTTGACAATCACTCGTCTGGAACCGCTGACAGATCTCAGCAAACGCTGCTCCAATTACTGCAGTTAAACAAACTCCCTAGACTGACGGAGACATATCAGCCAAAACAGACTGGATAGAAGAGAAGAGGTGTGAACGTTTCTGGGCGAGAGGGGACTTCATTAGTGGCTCATGCGATTGCTCCTATATGCTCTCCTGTCAAACGTAAAGTTACCGTGTGTCAGGGAGCCTCTCCTGCCCTTGTTAGCTCTATCTTCGTCCTCTCCTCCTTATGGTTTCCACAGCAACAGACCCATCAGACTGGTCATAACCCCTCATATTTCATGCTCATCAGCAAGGTGGGCGATGTATGTTGGTGTGCATGTGTGTGTGTGTGTGTGTGTGTGCGCCAGTGCGGGGGCCCCTGAATGTCTCTACTGGAAAGTTAATTCCATTCTTCGTCCAGAGATAATTTCCTGATGTACAGACGCTATTTGAGAAGACTGATATCACTTACGCCTCATTTCAAGCTAAAAACCAACAAACCAATCAGGGCCTCTAAATAAGAATCGTGTCGTCAAATATCTGCATATCTAAGTAATTATTGGGATCCCTATTGATGGCTGAAAAGAGCAACCAGTCCCATATATTCACACTGATTGATTGTTCTGCATTGAAGAACAGCTAAATCCAGACAGAGACCAGTCGATAGTAGCGCCGCTAAGAGCCACTGATTGTAGGCTTAAGTCACCTGGCGGTGGCAGGCTAAACGAGCTACAGTCAAGATTCATGGCTGCTAGTCAGATCGATCTGATACTTGTATTTAGTAAATGTACCTTTTTATCTTGCCACCGGCGACAATATGCCACCTGCACAGTAAACACAGTTAACCTTAAAGCCACTGAGGGTGCATGAAACCTAGTTAGAAGGCTAGCACAGAGATAGTTAGCGGATAAATATTTAAAGATTAGCCAAAAGCAAAGATATAGTGGAGTACTGTCTACCTGAGCAGAGAATGAAGTCGTTTTTCCTCCTGTTTGTGTTGTTATCTGAGTTTCTCCTTAGCGCTGTTAGCACCGTTAGCTATGAGCCGCGGCTCAGCTGTTGCCATGATGAGAGCCGCTGTCAATCTTGTATTATGCCCCCATAACTAAAAATAGTAGATACACATTTGAAATATTTAATTAAAAGTGATGGATAAATAGTTCAAATAGCTAGCTAAAAAAAAGACATTAACTGTTTAAATACGGTTTCTGTCAATCCAATGGACTGTAAATATAAGAAGCGAAAGTAGTGACCATGATCTCACCCATTGGTTCGTAAACTACCGTTTTGCAGCCGTCGCCATCTTGTTTTTCTTTGCAACCAGACCAATCAGACTTATTTTTACAATAAGAGGATGGCTATTAGAAATAATGTAAATTTAAAGCACAAACTGATTTAACATTTTCTTATTGTATGAAAAATGGGGTTCCATGTTTACACCGATTTGTCTTTACCAGCTTAAATGCAGACAGACTTATTTGATCAGGTCCAGTTTCACTTGGTAGACCCTCGCTGCGTTTATACCTTTATATTTGTATATAAACATTACATTGTTGTTCTTTTTTAGATAACTCAATTGCAATACTTCTGCCATTGTTTAGTTATATACTGCTTCTGTTTTTGTCTTCCTCTCCTGTTGCCATGTGTCTGAATTGCTTTGTGATTCAATGAGACTTTGTGATTCCATCTAACCAATAGTCTTCTGTTTGAATTTCTTTGATACAATGTGCAGCGCACAGAGTTGACTTCACCAAATTCAATAACAGAACTCTGTGAACGTCCTATATTATTGGATGTAACAGCTTGTTTGTGACGCTAAGGGTGAACAATGATTCTTATTTGTTTTGGCTGAAACATAAAGCAGACTTAACTCCCATGTCGTTGTTTTTAGTTCTTATCATTACCAAGCTAAAAATAATACAAAAGAAGAAGGAAGAATAAGCTTTTCCTGAGTAAATTGTTGAGACATTCCAGATCATTGGAGATCTACTGAAGGAACTTTACCTGCACAGGTGCGCCATTGTGCTATACCTCTGGCCTTTTCACCAAGATAGCCATCTCCGGACGCGCTTGGGTAACTCTCCCCTTTGCGACACAGGCCGCTCTGTTCATCACAGTCTCTATTTCATCTGTTCATTCATTCAGTCATTATTTTCCTCAGTCATCCTCATCCAGCAGCTCCGGTCTCACGTTAGCTGGGAACGGGAAGCCGTTTCTGAGGCAGCCCAAAGAGAGAGACGGAGCATCGCCTTCAATTCCTCCATGAGCGGTAATGAGACGGCCAGCTTCACACTGGGGGAATTCATCTGTGTGCGGGGATAACCTAAGTAATTGACTAAAGAATCAAACCCAAACCCATCAGGGTCCATCATGCTTACCTTCTCTTTGCTTCTTTTTGGTTTTCTCTCTCTGCTGCGCCTTTTTTCAATCCCTGCAGCTGCTGCTGCTCGCCTGGAGGTTACATCGATGCGTGACGCTGATCAATTGCTTGTCTGTGACTGATGACAAATGGTGCTGCAGTTTCTTTTATAAAAATCAATGAGTCCATATACCCGTTTACTTTAATCACCTCTTACTGCGATCTGCCATTTGCCCTGCGGCTAATCCCCCTGATGAAAACCCTAGTTAGGAGCAACGGGATTGGTATCCAATCTCTTCTGCACATATTGGCGCTGACTGAATTGACTGAATTGCCTGATTGACTAAAAATAGAGCGAGAGAGAGGATAGTGCAGCAACCTACGAGTCTAAAAAGTGAAGCAAAAGTGCCTTAAGCTTGCCTTCTTTCTAATGGCCATCAGGGGGCGACGCCTCTGGTTGTAAAACAGGTCAGATTGCATGGAAGTCTATGAGAAAATGACTCTACTTCTCTCTTGATTTATTACCATCAGGAAACATTGTCATGACTTTATGGTCTCAACTGCTAGTTGCAATACTACTTCAATACAGCATGATGTTCATTTAGTAAATGATGGTCCCATTTAGAGTCAAATATACCATAAAGCAGGGGATGCTTTATGGCCCTTTCACAGTGTGTTTTCAGTCCATGAAAGTTTACTGTAACCGTTTTGGTCGCCTTAAAATGTTTTATTCAGAGTTCGGTTGCAAAAAAACAAGATGGCGACAGCCAAAATGCCGAACTCGTGGCTTCGAAACGGTGACTACATCTCACACACGGTGATGGCATGTTTATTTCAGTGATCGCCATGAGACAGAGTGCCATGAGTATGATGCTGTGTGCTTGCTTGCTTGTTGTGTGTGTGTATGAGTGAGTGAGTCTAAAATGGGAGTGTGTGGGAGTTCTCTCTCCAGACCCTGTCAACTGACAGACAGTTCAGTCATGCCTCTGTGCACTGAAATGTCTCTGAGCCCGCTGGGGAGGAAAGACGAGCCACACTTCCATTCATTTACATTTACCACATACAAATAGCTCCTTTTTTTCCCCATTCAATTATTGTCTTTATTTATTCTGTTCCACCCCATGAGCGTCTTTTATGAAAATAAACTATAAAAGTGTCACATTCATCTTCAGCATAGACATTTCATAAAGTCTTGATCGCTTTTTAGCTTTGAAATAGAAGAAAATAGCGAACATAAGTCATGTCATTGTCATAACTATGGTTGGTAATACACTTTTCTGTTTTTTGTCACAGACTTAAATGTGTATTTCTTTGAGCAAAATTCACCTTTCAAATCTGAATCCTATCTTGTTAAAAATGCCCATGATACCCCCTCCTATTCATGGTTATTCATTCATATGTTTTTATGAAATACCTTGACATCAATATTACGATCAAAATGTATTGTTGACGATTATTGTTTTTTATCTCCAAAATTAGATCTTTGATAAATAACCAGCAGTGTGTTGATATAATGACTATAAGTGGGTAAAAAGGCAAATAATAAGACAGCCAGAACAGTCTGGTAGGTTCAGAAAGCGACATCAGTTTACTGTTATGCATATAGAACATTTCCGCTCTGCTCTACTGGAGTACAAAAGCCAGAGATATTATGCCTTCAATCTCTTTGTCTCTCGAAACACACACACACACACACACACACACACACACACACACACACACACACACACACACACACACACACACACACACACACACACACACACACACTCTGTGTCTCTCAGCCTCTCTGACAAAGGCCTTGGTGGAGACTCATTATCATTGATTGTCCTCCCACAGTTTCCTTTTACATTCAGCTGCTCATCTCTCAAACCATCAGTGCTCGTTTTGCCCAATTGCCATTCTTAAGGATTTGATCATTAATATGCTACCAAACCCTAATGGTCTCAAGTCCACTATTTCAACACACTGCTACGTGACACTAATCTACGGCCAATCAGTGAGAGGAAGACGTGCTGCCAAACATCCGTCGGAGTAAATCTCATAGCACTGATCCCTGCATGTCAGCCAGTAAGCAGGGATCAAGTGCTTTTTCTCTTTGACTACATGGCGACTGCGTAGCTGTGCAGCAGGTGAGACCGAGGTTTAAATTGCTTTTGAGACGATGTTTTTTTGCATATATATTACTCATGCACACATCGGCGTTGAAACACAGTGAAAATAACACCTCTACGTAGCACAGGTATTATCATGCTCCACACACACACACACACACACACACAAATAAAGCACTGGCTCTGTGATAAGCCGATACGCGGCTCAACTGGACTTGCTATAAATGTAGCGTAACGCAATGTACAATATGCCACCAGCGGCAGATGCACCTGCATACTCATCAGAGCGGTTATGAAGCTATGTTTGGAGCTTTTATTGCTTCCAAAGGAATCTCCCCTGCCGCTGTAATGCAAACCAGAAATTAAAGCTAAGGCGGGGTGTTGAGGAACGGTTCACATATCAGCAGAGGTCGTACATCTTGACCAGCTGCAGACACTTCCTTTGAGAGCGTACAGCGTTCGTCACAAGTCGACTGGTCACTGAATTCATGTTGCATAGTATTTTCCATGCTTTCTCAGCTATTCATCTTGTCATACGGGAGCGTAGCTGTGTTCATTGGTCAGACAAAGGCCCCTTGCCCCACTGTTACATCGATAAACTCGAAGGGCTGTGATTGTTGCAGCCGGAGCGCACACTGTGACCCCCATCCTTCATCGATACACACCGGACAGCATAGATGATGGAAATAAGCACTGCCACAGCGAGAGGCTTCGTGCCGCTCAACAAAAAAGAAAAAAAGCCTTCCTCGCTTGTACTATGACATTTAAAGAAGCTGTTAATATTTATTTATTTTCACATTTGTTGCAGCTGTAAGTGACGATCTGGGTCTTTTTTTTCTGATTTGTAACTAAAGAAAAGAATAACTTGATGGTGCCTGAACAGTTTTGTGTTTACTGTCTGAACTATGTAATCGTCTCTGTAAACTCTGTCACAACACAGCAGCCCTGAATGTGCATTGGATACGCGGGGCACATCTAAACCCCACAGTAGCTCGCTGTGCACTCGGAGGAGGTGTTTAGCACTTACTGCTGCGGGGAGACGGAGCTTTAGCCGACTTTGTTGGCCAGACAGGGCGGTGGTGATAATGGCCTGCTGGCCTCTCCCAGATCCTGTTACACTGCTGGGGACACACAAGCTGCTCTGCATTTAGCAGCAGTCCTCTCTGCTGCGAGCTTAAGACTGCAACAGAGCTGGCGGCCCCTTCTTCTCACCTCACAATGAAAGTCTGAAGGAACAGATACCTCTGGAGGACATTAATATCGTAGCCTTGATTCTGCTGCCAACCTCACTTCATTCATTACATTTGTATTCACTTTCAAGACAACAAGGAACGAGGAAAGCCAAATAAGAATACATTTTTTTCAAATCAAGAGCTGCTGTTGAAGTTAAGCACCTATAGGATAAATTGTCCATCTTTTAGAATCCTGTAGCAGCAGGATTGTGGTTTGTTTTTGGAGATTTCAATGTGTTTCTTTGCTGATAACACCCCCTTTGTTAACTATCCCCTATGAAAACAGCCCAGAAATCCGTTTGTTCCCCTCTCAGTTGATTTTGATTCATTAAACCTCCAACAGCCACCATGCCTTTGTGTGCGTGAAATCCACCAATACTGCGACCAGAAAATGCTATTTTGAGGACAGCCCCTCTGTGTCTGTGCGTGAGCATGCAAGAGTCTATACAGCCATTTCTGCTACACTCAGTCAGTCAGCAGTGCCTCAGCCTGATTCTATGCATCATGGGATGGATGAGCTACGTGATGCACGCATCATGCCCTCTATTCTCTGCGTTGAATATGGCAAATCTGCTAAAACTATTTGGGTCTATATGAAGTGGATGAATATTAGCGCTGTGCTTTGCTCACTGGACCCAAGGGTGTGTGGTTTATTTCTGGATCCATCCGTCACACAAAGGTTGTCATTCTGACATGCGGCCAATCGAATCAGCCTGAGCTGTGATGGGGTGGACACATGCTAATTAGCATCATCATCGTGAGCACAGTAGAACAAAGGCCACTGGTATCGTGCTCCGTTGTTCTACTCGGCATGTGTGTGTGTGTTCAGTACGTACATCACAGCAATGTGCAAGTGGTAAGTGAGCGTTCGTCTCCATCGAATGTATTTGTGTTTAGTGCGTGTGTGTGTCTGTCTGTCTTGACAGTGGAAATGTATGAATCACAACTGAGGAGCAGGCGCCCGTGGGCAGGGTGGCATAAGTTCATCAGAGGACAGACATGCCGCCCACACGCTGTGACGAGCCGATGAACACAGCAGCGGGATCAGAAAACTTAACGGGGTTCAGACAGAAATTCCGATATGGCGCTCAAAGACAATATGAAGTAACTTGAGCCGTAGTGGAAACAAGCCAAAAGAGCCTTTCCATCCGGAGTCCATTTCCAGTCTGTTGAGGATGATTGCATCGGAGCCTGACAACATTGGGCTTAGACGCGGGACTCTTGAGTGGCACAATAAAAGCACTTCTGAAGCTTTTTACCGTCATGTCATCACGAGTTCCACATCTCGTCTCGTCGAGTGTGTTGGTTTCCAGCAATTTGTATGAATGACTGAGCGCTGCCAAGGCAGCTCTTGAGCGAGAGAGGAGAAGAGTGGTACGGGCTTCAAAGAGGAGAGAGCATATCCATGTAAAATCAACAGACGCAACAACGAGACGGTAAAACACCAGAGCTGTATGTGCAGTGTGACTTGAAAACTATTACATTTAAACGTGAAATATTGACTGGAAAAATATTTTCCTCTTTCAATCTGCGTTCCTACCTTCCTATTGGAAGGAAGCATCTTTAACTTGGGTGGATTCAAATTTGTTTAAAATGTTTGAATTTGAGCTTGGCAATAATTCCATATGGTTCTTATCATCTCTCAATGGAATAATATTGTGAGTAATCATATATCGAGATATCGTGATACACAATTACGTCATCTTAATTGATTGAATAAAAAACCACGTGGTAACTTCATACGGACTATTTATTTATTGACCTCCTAGAAAACATGCTATGTCGTGATATAGAAATGA
The DNA here is from genome assembly GCF_910591455.1 of Pholis gunnellus. Classification (NCBI taxonomy): domain Eukaryota; kingdom Metazoa; phylum Chordata; class Actinopteri; order Perciformes; family Pholidae; genus Pholis; species Pholis gunnellus. Next base: position 17,904,050 of record NC_136546.1, read on the forward strand.
AATTATTATTATTATTATTCAGATTTCTGTACTTGTCTAAATCAGTATTTTGTGTTCTGCATAACCAACACCATCATTTAAAAAGCTTTTTGTTTGACTCGTGGAAAGAAATGATCTTTCAGCTTTTGTGCATTTCTCTGAGGCTGAAGTTAACAGCACAGTGATCGTTGAAAAAAACAAAAACCTTCACCGTTCGGGCAAGATCCTTAAAACGTGTGAAGGAGAAATACTTGAGAAGCAAGCCTTGAAAAGCAATGTCCACTTACAGCGAGTGCTGTCTGGTATTATCTGTGCTTCTCGCGTGACGTCTTCCTTTGAACATCTCTGTGTCCTTCCTCTCATCCTTCTGCAGACCTTACATAAAATCCTCCCCTTGCTTTTCCCTCTCCTCTCTCTGCTCATCCCCACAGTCTCTCCATCCCTCTCCCCCTCCCTCTCCCCTTTCCTCTCCTCTTTCCTCTCCTCATCCCATCAACTCTTCAGACAATGTGTCTCACTGGTGCTCCCATTACAATGCCCAGGGTGCATCACCGCTCCATCACCCAGTAATGGATTTCCAATGCTTCGACCATCTTACCTGTCACGTGGCCATGTCTTCTCCCTGGGTAGCATCACTCTGTAAGCTGTTTAGAAATGCATGAATCCTCTCTGTGTTATTGTACTCATTCCATCATTACTCACTCCCCCGACAGAGCAGCAGTGCGCGACCCCCACTCGCACTGAGTCTAAACGATGAAGACTGCCGCTGCTATGTAACAGCAGCTCATCACAAGACTAAATATCTCCAACAGATATGTGGAATTTTGTCATTAATAAGCAGGTATGTATGAAGAGAAAGTGGAAAAGAATGCAGGTTATTGTTCTAATCATTGCTTGGCAAGTAGGGAAATTAAAAGCGAGAACAGATTTTGGCTTTGTTACGGCACCAGAATGTGCCAAATTCATTTGACAGTTTGCAGCGTGCCAGATTAAAAAAGAAATATGTGTACAAATTCTTCTCTCATCGCTCACAATCAAAAACCTTTTAATTAGCTGTGAAATAGCAATTTGGAAACCATCCATGTACTGTGTGGGTTTGAATTCAAATCATGTTTGTCAAACTTAATTGTCATTTGAGCTTCACTACCTCGCTTTTGTCTTCACATCGCTGTCTGAGAACTGTATAAAATGCATGCAGATGAATTGTGAACACCATCCATGGAGCCGCACACGACACATATCAACCACAAGTCATATCCATGCAGAATATGAAGATCTGAAGGTTGTATGAAAGACAACTACACTAACTCCACCTCCCATACAAACAACTACACCCATGTGTGAACATACAAGTCTCAACCAATACAACCACCTCAAACAATTTCAATCCTGTCTGGAACCGAGTTCACGGCTAGATGGATGCAGACAGTTCGTGGTCGGGCTCACACCCACTCATGGCTTTCATTTCTGTGCAAAAATAAACACTTACAAAGCATATCATCGCTCAAACAAAGCCCTCCTCTGTCTTCTCGGTACACAGCTCATTGCGTTTCCAGAGCCTCAAGGGACCAAAACAGGAACAATATTGAAACTATTGTTCTTCATTGAATACAAAATATTGCGTAGAAGAACCAGATTCACTATCTCGCAGTAGTATCTCTCCGCTAACCAGTAAGGTTCACTTTATCATTTTATCTGATCGGAAATTTCGATTCTAAGCATATGAATTATTGAGTTATGGCCAAAAATGTGTTTTTTGACCACCAAATTCTAATCAGTTCATCCTTTGTGCTAAATTTGAAGACATTCCATAGAGCTTGCATTCACGCAAATGTGACGGCACAGAGACAGAAACATATTCAAGTACTCTGGGCTGGGCAAGCAAATAACTTCCGTTCATTGCAGGCTTACCTTTGGCGTTTTGGTGCACTTTCCATTTCTGGCATCTTTTATGTACGCTATATCCAGTAGATCCGTATCCTGTTCAAAAAAAAAAGAAAAACAGCTAATTCAGTATCAATGCCAACCAATTCAAAGGTTTCACAGGCAGTTTGGGACACAAAGACATTCAGAGCCCAAGGGAGCTGTTTGGGATCCAGGCTGGAGGAAAACATTCTAGCAACCCTGTGTGTGTGTGTGTGTGTGTGTGTGTGTGTGTGTGTGTGTGTGTGTGTGTGTGTGTGTGTGTGTGTGTGTGTGTGTGTGTGTGTGTGTGTGTGTGTGGTTTGACTGATGACCCAGCAAAATGAGCACACACAGGTTCTGGATCTGAATTTCCTCATGAATTCATACACACGAGGCTGGTGAGACGTGCCAGAAACCAAAGAAAAAAGCGCAGGTTGGGTTTCGTGACAAACAATATGCTCAGCTGCAGCACGCCGCTGGAATCTCTGTTGGCTGGTCGGCTGCAAAACGCTCCACACATAGACAATGCTCTGCTGCTCTGCCATAGCACCGTGCCACCGCTTGGATGCAGTCGGCTGTGAGACTGGTGGTCAACTGGTAAAGACACATAAGATGGGACCCTAATGACGACAGCCTTGAAAACACCATCATTTAACCAAGAAAGGGAAGTATTCAGCATTTTCAGTCAGTGGAAACCATGGCTCCACCTCTGATTCATTATTGATTTGCATTGTGGAAAGCCGTGTCAGAGCTTCTTGTTCCATCTTACAGCTCCAATATTTGCGCCGAAGTGATGCAGAGGAGAAGTTGGAACAAATTCAAAATAAGAGACACAACATGTGACTCAGAACAACTTCCTGCTAGTGATCTGAACTTATCTCCCCTCCTGTCTGCCAAGTTCAGGAAAGGCAACCTGTAGACACATCACGGATATGCATCCATGAACTCCTCCGTCTGTCTGTGCATCCACCAATCCACGGACCAACTGTTTCATGCTTAAGTTCCTTAAAGAGCCAGTAACGTAGTCAGCGGTAAATACACATAAAAATCTATCCTGCAGAAGACCAAGTAGCTGTGTTGCTAGCTAAACCTAGAGTTGCTTCTTGCGAAGACGGATGTTTATTTTGAAAAGACCATATGCATGTAATGACACGTGTTGCTGGACTTTCTTTGGAAAACACACAAGTATTTTTTCTTCGTAAATAATAAGTATCATACGAACTGTTGTACGAGGATACGTTGATGGCATATTTAAGCCAAGGAATCAGAACGCCAAATAGAGCAGCATTTCTAGACGCAAACTCTTGGTAAATAGAGGTCGTTAAAGAAATGTGGCCACTTTGCTGCGGTAGATGCACAGCCACTGTCTGTCTCCATAAACTGGAAGCGGCGGGAATTAAAGCACTCTAAATGGCTGCAATCCACGAGGACAAGTTATTCCTTTTCTGCGGTGCATAGCATCAATTAGGATGTCCCTGTTTGCACAGAGAGAGCCTTTGAGTCAAAGGTTAACGTCATCAGGTCTGCGAATGCGAATGCCTTTGAAGTCTCTCTGGAGAGACGGGGCTCCACATGGGGGCCCGGGTGGAACAGAGGGGCTACAGGAAGCCGCTCGCTGATGGGATCCTTTTTAGTGCCCTCCAGCCATGCATGGTTAACACGGCTCTAGGCTGGTTCAGCGTCATTGTTTAACCTATAGAGCCGGCCCATTAAAGGTAAAGCAAACTGCCTGTTTGGGTGACAAGCTGCTTACACAGTGTGCGACTAAAGACGATACACGTGTAGCGATTACTGTGACATCCAAAAGGCACGTGTCAGCGTTTGGGTGCGCAGGCTTGCTCGTTGTGCAGAAGTACACTAAAGTTGATGCCAGTTTTTATTAATACTGTCTTGGATTTATATGTGCAGACACTGGACAGTTAGTCAATTAAAAGTTCTTTCAGTCAGGCAGTCCAGCCCTTATTTCTCCTGTTCCACTGACACCTGTTCTCTATCTGTTCATTTCTTTATTTATCACCCTGCATCTTGCGCCACCTTTCCCTTATTTCCCTCCCTCCCTCTCTCTGGGCATTTCTGTGTGCATCATAACAGCGAGCAGGGATCCAAAGCCTATTAGGATCCACGGCACGTCCAGGAAACAAGCAGGGCCAGCAGGAGAGAAAGTACCGAAAATTAATGAACATGCTTAACATACGCTGGCCCCGGGCTCTGTTTTCTGTGCCTGATTGTCTCTACCTGCTGTGTAGCCGCTGTTCACGCAACATCTGCAACATGCTGTCTTTCTTTTCAAATTAAACCCATTCCTTTTTCCGAGTAGCAAGTAAGGAGGGCGGTGTTTGTATAAAACTTTGCAGGAAATTCATCATTGATCTGTGTGAGTCATTTTGTTGTCAAATACGCCTCTGCTTCAGGCTCTACATCTAATACAAATAGACCATGTTCCTTGTGTTGGACTACTCTTTGTTTTCCTTTCATTTGAAAACAAAACTTGACTCGAGGCTAACTGGGAAAAGGTCTGTACCAAGGTGCTTTGAATAAAACAGTCCTCACTGCGTATCGACGACGGAGCTTGCAGAGGAGGGAGGGAGGTGCCCGGTGTGAGAAGCAAGGGAGAGGGCCAGGGAAACATGGAATGGGAAGGAGAGACGGGGAAAAGGATAAGTGGAAGTGGGGGAGACTGAAAGCCACAGGTTGGCTTGCTCATTTACCAACAGCATGCCTGACAGCCTCCGGGTTCAAAATGGATGTGCACTCCACAGGGCACAGGGCCTCTGCTGAGCAACGGAGACAAGAAGCAAAGAAAGTGAAGGCAGGAACAGGGGGGGGGGGGGGGGGGGGGGGGGGGGGGGTGGACACGCACAGGGGGAGATGTTTTGAGCCCGGACTGTTATGTATGGTGTGCCATGGAAGGGTCACATTGTCAAGAGTGTTCTGTAATAATAACACAAAAAAAATGATGTTCTACTTTACCTATTTGAATAAAAGAAGAAGAAGAAGGAAAGAGATCAAACAAATCATCAATCCACCAACAAGCTTTTTAATGGTTAATTCCATTGCGTCACGTTTCATCTACAGCAATGCATGTTAATGTCTGGAGTCCCGTTTGCTGGCCAGTCAGATGTGGTTTGCTTACAGGACTGCTGACAAGCTGCTGGTTTGTGTCATGAGGTCACACAGACTGTACTGGTATAACATGTCAGGGTGGCCCCTCACCCCTCCGTGCCATCTCACGGACCAAAATAAGCTCTCATATATACAGCATGTATGCCAGGACTCTTTGGGAGCCTCGGCTCCGTGATGCACAGCTATGTGAGACTATTGCATAATGAATTACACTGCTGCATTCTTTATATTAAGAGTTTTCAAAGGCCCACTGACTCAGGGTCAGAGGACTCTGGGCACGGACGAGTCAACCTAATCATGTTCATGCGGAACAAAACACACTAAACAGGCGCTGTGCCCGTCCCTGTGAGTGGCCCTCCAGCGACTCTCAGCTGCCAGGAAAACACGTCCCGTTACGAGGGAAAATGGTTCGCGGAGAGCTGTGCTTGAACTCGGGTTGAGAGCCGCATCCGCTCTGCCGCTCCCGTCCTCATGGTTCCTGTGGAGCGACTCTAACAGCCCCACTGTGATTAAGTTACAAACCTGAAAGAGGCTGACTAAAGAGATGCAAAGAGATGCAAACATTCAGACAAAACAAGGGAAAAGCGTGTATGTAGGAGGAGAATGACTGTGGGGACATTTTGTTTACACATTCCTGCACACATATGTGTGTAAAGACGTTGCACTGAGGTTCTGATTGACCGCCTCCTGTCCTATCAGTAGTCTAAGATGACGTAGTATCTCACAGGAGGCCCTATGACGTCGTAAATCATTTATTTTCTCCTTGGAGTAAATGCTTTAATATGTGCTATGAAGTGGAGAATGACAGCAGAAGTGGGAGAGAAATGAGGTATGGCATGCGACAAAAGCCTTGAGCCAAATTGGAGAGTCTGCCATTGCCATGAGGCCGCCCAAGGGCCTATTTCAATCGAGCAACTAATTCACTCTGTTTTTCATCCGTCCACTCAGTTCCATGTCTCCAGTTTTTCTCTCTTCCCTCTCCTCCTCTGCAACATCATAAAAATGCAATGAAATCTTCAAAAACCAATCAAAGCTCTGTCATAAGCAACCGACGAGGGACAGTTTCTCATCACAGGCCACCTCGGATTAAACACGGCAATAGAAACAGCTTGCAGGCATTGGGTAGGGTTCTTTACAACATGTGAATACCAACACTTGTTTTCTCTGGTGTGTCTTAGTATGTGCACATCAAACTTTGTTTCTTTGGTTTAATTATTCTACGCAGTTTCTTCTGCAGGCGTGTTGGACACTTTGAAAACAGTTCCCACAGCTCCACCATAAAATTGTCTTAAAACAGGAGCGTCCGTTCCTGCCAGTCTTTCACCCGCTGTCGCCAACCTTGTCATCGCGGTAAAAGGCCTTCACTGTAACCTTCACCGCTGCAAAATCTGGGCTTTCAAAAGGGTAAAGTCCTCTTTTGACAAATGTGGTGTGCGGATGCAGAGATCTCAGACAGGCATCCCTATCACCAGCCACAATGTGGGAGCAACACTGTCGCTTGTCTCAAAGTTTGAGACATGCTTGACTCCAGTTTCATCTGCCCCCAATTTTACTCTGACATTTAAAAGATGTGAATGCAGTTGGGAGATTTGTGACATGAGTGAAAGTGAAAAGACTTTCGCACTTTAGCACTCTAAAGCATTAAATACGGGTTGCCGTCGGGGCTGCAACTGACGCTTGTTTCCGCTGTCTGTTCTCAATAGAGATTAGTCACCCATTATTGTATTATAATTATTCGTATCATCATAGAAAGAGTGACTTCTTTTGTAGTCCTGAGTGTGTCACTTGTGTTCTCCATCCACTTGTCACCTTTAGCGGGGGGGGGGGGGGGGCAGTCACCCCTCGTCCACACACGACTTTCCAGACTCGACCCAAAGAACGTTTATATTGAAACTCAGGACTTCCTTTTGCAGGCTCACCTTTTAAAGGTACATTCATAGGGAGGTTTTGGTGCAACCAGTAATTTCTTTATTTTGTCTTGTGTGTTGAACTAATGCTGTTCAGCAGTCCCATTACTTTGTGGTAAAATTGCATGTCTACCCTCCTGGACACCAACTACAGCGCAGACTGCTGAGCCGAGCTTTCGCGGGCTTAATGCAGGTTATTTAAACGCTAGCAGGTAATGTGGTGAGGATAATACGCAAGCAAGCTAGAGAGATTAAAGGCTTTGATTTCAGAATGTATTTCCCTCGCAGCTTAAAAGATCTTTAAGTTATGTGTCGAGTCAGAATCAGGATAACACTCAAAGTAAGTTTAATTTCGTTATGGATTTAGATTCACAGATTCCACCATAACCTCATTGTCAAGTCACAACGCACATAAAACATGAATCTCCTCATGTGCCTTTTTCAGTGGGTTGAATGAGGACAGTTAGAAATACATGCAGAGTTAAGTCATACAAATTTGAATTCAGTCATAGCTATGCATGTAATCACTTTGAGTCTCATGGTCACACAGATGGGGAGAGGACGCAGAGATTAGAGGTCAGAGGGGAGGAGGGAAGAAAGGAAGAAGAGGCGGCAAGGACGGTGTGAGGGAGAATCGGTTATGTGGGGAAAAAACAGTGAGGCCGAGCCGTGGAGGAGCGTGGCGGCGGCTGATAGTGGCTATCAGCCGCCGCCACGCTCCAGAAAACAACCAACGCGGGAGATAACGGCCGCAGGAAGCTTTGTTCTATACATCACCGCGCACATTCACACATCAGGTAAAGCACACTCTCACAAACATAACTCTATAGGCGTACACACTCAAACTTGTGCACGCACACAACTCCCAACTCCTCTCTATCATCAATTTGCAGTGTCTGCCCTGTTCAACCATCATAAACACTCGGGGGACTGAGAGCGATGATGTGACCGGCTCTTCGGCTCACGCTGGTCACAAATTTTTCCCTCGGAGCATGCGAGTCCAATCAAATGTTGGACACACGCGTGCGGACACACACATGCATGCACGGTTGACGGATGGAGCCCGGTGAGGAGGACACTGCGGGGAGTGTACTCCTCGCTGATAGATGGCACAACGTGGGATGACAGAGAAAGCAAAGCCGCTTCCCTCATCTGTCCATCATCATCTGATGTTCTCTCTCACTCCTGTCTTTGTTGTTGCTTCTGGCTGGATTGTTTTCTGCTTCCCCCTTTTCCTCGCTCACTCCAGTCCTCTCTTGTACGTCCCTGCCTCCGCCGTCTTGGACATGTGCCGATCCGTCTCACTCCGTCTCAGCTGTCCCTCTCCATGGACATCTGCCTCCTCCGCTCCTCCTCATCCTCATCCCGCCCTCCCTCCACGCTCACCGACTGTCTTCTTGACAGCAGCTCTCGTGTTGACGGATGACAGTTTACATCTTGTCTTGTCTGATCCCCCTCCGACACGCGCATGCTAACGCACCACCCTCAGCGCTTCCGCCCCTTCCTCCTCCACACCATTTTCAGTCCGTGTGGCTTCCCTGAGGCACATTGTGGACAGCTCATAGCTGCTGCAGAGGAACATCTGAGATTTCCTTCAGGGTCCTGGTGCCATTTAAACACACTTGAAGGAATGCAAAAACATACTATACACAAACATCTGCAATAAATCCCCAGAAAGGATCAATTAAGGTAATTAAAGGCCAGACAGGACACAAACACTACAGACTATGATTCACTTGTAAACACGTACAACTTTTCAATGTCACATATTGTTTTTATTCCAATGAATCCTCATATAACGGTTCCTATAATATCTTATTTTTCGTGCGTTTTCCTACGAAAGTCCGGCAACACGTGTTGACTTCCACTCTTTACATGTAATAAGTATTTTCAAAATTTCAAAATTTCAAAAACTTCCATCTTCACAGGGAACCACTCAGTTGTTGTCTGACCCATCCACCTCCACTCCCACCCGCCCCGCGTGGGGTTTTTGCAGTGTTTTTACTTCCTGGTTTATGATTACGTGGGATAATTTTTTGTAGGTTTAAGTTTTATTCAAGTATAAAAAATACCTTTTGTCTGTGCAACATGTCACTATATTCTTCTTCTTTCTGAATATAAACCTCACCATGTCTTTGCGGGTAATACAAATCAAATTCTAGGCATTTAAGCAACAACATCATGTCTCTGTTTTCAGATCTACGGGCTGAAAGTGATCAGCGCGTCTGTGTGTGTGTGTGCTTGTGAAGAGGTTCTCTATACTGTAGGTCCTTTGAGAACCACTGCCAGTGGCAGATACAGTGCAGCTCCGGCTCACATCTTTCCCATCACCTCATTTAGACACCTCCTAAGTGCAATCCATGGGCCCTTTGAAGTCAGGACAAATCGGACGGCTAAGAGGAATGCCTTTTTTTTTCTTACTTTCTCTCTGCAGGCAAAGCTCTCTGTCTCCCCGTGTCTCTTCTCCTCCAACATCCTTCCTCGGACTCCCTCTGGTTATCCTTCCTCCTCCCTCCACACGTCTCTTCTGTCTCTAACTAGAGCAGTTTGCTCAGTAAGTGAACAGTAAATACAGGAAAAGGAGGGAGAGGACAGGAAACTGGCGTAAGTATGAAACTAATAACTTTAATAAATACGGTTTACCTAAACAGCAGTGACAGTGACAAGCTAAGTACTTTCACTGATGAATGATGATTCATATGGTTAAAACGTAAGAGTATATGGATTGCAATTGACATGGTCGCAGGTTCTCATTTGTCATTTTTGACAAGGGAAGGTTTCACTTAGTGTGGTGCCAGAGCGTAGAGGACAGCAGGGACACGGACATGTGAAAGTGACTGATCCTCATATATTTTAGTCTGGTTTCGAACATCCAACTAACATTTCTAACTGGTTTTGTGAACATAAATGAAGTGAAACCAAACGCACAGCTCAGTGCAACGTTGGCGGCATGAGAAGAGGATCAGCTGGACGGAACCTCGCAATGGAAGGCTTTCAGGGTATGGTAATTAGCCACAAAAGATTTTTCACACACGCTACCGTCATCTGTCTGAGGAGGTGATTGCCAACTGGTCGAGCCAAACATCTCTGCTTCCCACTGTCAGTCAAACTGCGTTTTACTTCAACTGCAGTAATGGCAGCATCCCGAGAGAGCAACGGCACATGAATCAGCCTCTACTATTAGCCGATGTATCCGTCAGCTTCTGCTCTAAAGTGCTTTTTTTTTTTTAAATCGTCTTCCATGTCAAAGAAACCACACGCAATCATGTGTGTTAGTCAACAGGTCCTGAAATCACGGATGCACAGACAATACGGGTGTCAGCAGAGCCCAACGAGGCTGCGGAGAGAGAAGCTGTGTAAAAGGTTTCACTGCCCCCCTGGTTCCAACTTGACTGCTAATGTACCGATGAAGACTAATTCTCCATGTCCCTCTCTTCTAATGGGCGAGGTGTTGCCTCTTCCTCTCCCTCCTGTCATGTAACTCTCTCGAGGAAGGCTCTCGGAGAGGAGCTGGTATCTTATGGCAGGCTGCTGCTGCCCATCCGAGCTGTTTAAAATGTGATACCTTCTTGTCTTTCCGCCGAATTGAAATGACTTTATTGGGGAAAGAAAAGGCGACTGACCCACATTTGTGACACACTTAGTTGTTCGAGCGGAAAATGGAGCAGCGGGAGGAAGAGAGGAGTCTGAGGGGAAATTCGAGGATGGACAAAAGAATGATTGCTGAGCAGAAAACTTTCGAAATTCACCCCGACGCTCTGTTTACCCGTCAAAGCAGATTGAGGTGACAGGTGACGTCTGCACTGTAAAGATTCGCACAATGCTGTGATAGTGGAACATATTTAGTCTTTCACAGAGGGTTGTGGTTCAAAGTGGAACAGCTTTCTGTTGAGGCAAGGGTCCTTTCTTGCACTTGATTTGGTTTTGACAGGATTTCTTTGTTTGTTTCTTTTCTAACTTTTATTTAGTTTGAACGTGTGTCTGTATAGAGATGTTAATCATCTACACTTAGAGCTGTAATGAGTTCATCGCCGTAAAGCTTTCTGGAATCCATCTTAAAATGAAAAGCAGCAGGACGGCATGAAAACACAGAAGCCCCCTAGCTGGCGGGAATGATGTCCCTTTTAAATGATCACGATTACGCCGTGTCTCAGTGATCAACAAAGTTGAGAGTGAACACAAGATATGCAGCTTGTAAACGATGAACAAGACAAGTCTTTGCTCTCTGTGATTATCTTTACTCACTATCCTATTGACCACTCTGTGTCTCTCTTTGAAATGGGAGTTAAAAACCTCTTCTTACCAGTCGGCCATTTCAGCGATTGGTCATTCCTTTCATCCGCAGGAAGCACTGGAAATTGCTCGAAAGCAAAAAATGCCTCTAATTGCCTTATTAGCATTAGCAAATGGGACTTGAGTGAGAGCTATACACTGCCCTCATTTCTCCAGCAAAATGAATTAAATAAAATGCATCGAGGGGCTTTTACTGAATATGGAAAAAACCAGCTTGAAACATCAGGGGGGGCGAGGGAAGAGAGAGACAGAAGGGAGAAGGGGAAAGAAAGACAAATGACACCTCGTTATATATTAATAGGGCTAATGAATTAATGCAGAGTGCCCATGTGCAGTGTTATGAGAATGAATGAGCATGATACATAGTTATTAAATCCGCTGTGGGAAAAGAAAAGAGTGAGGCTCATCATGTTGATCTACACTCTAACCTTCAGACATTAAAGCCATGTGTGATGTTTCTATTAGCATCCTGCAACTCGCGGGCTTCTAGAAGTCTCTTAGTTCAACAATCTACACACGGACAGGGAAGCAGGAATCTCCCCCTGTGGTAGTATTGATATCAACAGGGAGATAAGCCATATAACTGCCTCATCTCTCCATATTTTGGTACTGTATAAATATGCTTTAAATGACAAAGATGACAGTTTTATAACAAATTAAATACCTGTTTATTGTTAAATGCGGAACACAGATGAATGGCGGGTTGCTCTGATATGGAATATCTGCAGAAGTGAAAATGTCATCACAAGGTAGAGTCCTTGCTGTGGATGATGGGGAGGCTGAAAGAGGACAGACCGGCTCGTCTACGTGTATTCATTCCTCCTCCACTGTTGCAGTCATTCACCACTTTTAGCCGACATGACGTTTGGTTCCTGGCTGAGTAAAAAGTGACAGCGATGAGCGCAGCAATTTACCCAAAGCGGAATATTTTTTTAACTCTCCCCGTCGAGAAAACAACGAAATGTGCAGCGCTCAGCGCAGAATAGACGCCTCACGTCTCATCTCATAGTGACGGTTGCTTTCCATCTGCTCCGGTAGGCTTGTCAATAGAGCGGCATCGCGATGTCGTGGTTATTGCAAAAGTCCTAGAAAGAAAGTAACATGACAAAAACAAGCAGTCTTGATAAAGCCGCCTCCAAATCAAGCAAACATGGTGCATGTGTGTCCTTGTGGACTTTCAGGTACAAACATTTTATTTCATTTGACTCTCAAATAATAAATCATATTTTCTATCTCAAGCATCACATGGTTGAATTATATATATAGATAGCTGGATTTAGAGACCAAACAAATTGAACTATATTTGGTAGAAATGAATAAATCTGGTTGACAGGTTAGTGGTGTTAGCGACACGTTTAACAGTCACTCACCTCTGCAGGTCTAATAGTATGAAATGACATGTTATATGTGACCTGACGTATCTGCTTTATGTGCTCTTGGTGTCTACTGTGTGTGCTCACAATGTGATAGTTGTTAATCACCTTTTATTAAGGATATGGTTATGTGACTGCTAATTTTTTAACCTTCCCACCGTCAGCAGAAGAAAAATAGCCATTTTGCCAAGGTTGGCACTGCACGAAAGAGCAATAACGCTTAGTATTCTCCCTCTTCATGCATTCGCCATCAAAGCGAACTTCACCTTTTGTCAATTTTACATCATTCCTCAGAGGAGAAAGGAATCATGTAAGACGTGCAATTTTGTCTGCAGCACTCTTTTAATTTCAGTTCTCACCTCTCTGTTCTCAGGGACGGCGGAGATGAAAGAGAGGAGAAAGAGAATGGTGGAGATTCATCACCGGATGAACTTCTGAACCACACTGAACAGTCAAAGAAGAAAAACTCTACGTGAATTAAACTGCTGTGAGGTATATTCTCTCTCTAGCGTGCCTCTGAATCAAGGTGCGCGTGTGAACATGTTTGTTTAAATGAGTGCTTGTCTCTTAAACCTGGGATTGGATACAATAAGGAAAAGTCAAGAGTGTTTATTTGGTTTCAGCTGACAAAGCTTTCAGGAACGCCGTTTGGCCACACGTTTTGAAGATTTCATTCTAGTCCCTCAATTTGACAACCAAAACCTCTGTGGCATTCTGTATTTGGAGTTTAAATGAGTCGGATTGAGGATTGTCAGGTACAGTAATGTGTATTTCTTTATTCTGCAGCGGGCTAAGCTTCCCCGTCAAAGCCCGGGATGAGACAGGAAGGAAGTGTGTTCTCTTATTGAGCGCTTGTCTGCAGTGGGACTTCAAAGTCTTTTGGCTGAATGCCTTTATTTGAAAGGGCTCCCTGAGGAAAAAGCAGCCACCTGGCTTGGTGCAGCGATGGCAGTCAAATCACAGCAGCGGGGGGCTTTTTGAGTACTTTGTAGCATCAACAAAAACAAGCTGCACGGATTGGATTGTCATGGCAACTGGGCCGGGTTTCGCATTTGAAGTGGAAGGACGGGAACGGAAGAAGAAAGACGAAGAAGAGAGTCAGTCGGCGTCTCTGTTTACCAGTTGACTCGGGAAACGTGGTCCTCACAAATGTTGAATGTCAGTTTTACCAGAAGCATCGGTGTTTAAATGTCTCACCTATAAATTCTCTCCTGTAATCGATATCACATCATTAAAACTGGCAGCGCAGAGATTGAATTCATGCCTTCTGACCTGTGACGGTAGCACTTTATCTTACTCTGTGAAAGAGATCTATAACGTACTGTGACCGACTGTAAACTCTTGAGTTCTGACCCCACAATCCAAAGGTCGGGTCATCCCACTGCAACATGCAGCTCTCCGCTGATCTCCACATTTCATTGGCTGTGCCCATAACAGTCGATGTCCAGCCACCATCTAACTGGGAAACACTTGTGTGAAATCATTCGCAATAGAGTTAATAATGAACAGGAGAAAGCAATGGCGCCACGGGGGGAAGTCAGAGTTCCCGCAATATAAGACATTAAGAGGCAAGGACAAGTTTAATGCTTGTTGTGGTCGGTCCAACTCTGACATGATTCGTTTGTGCACTACAAGCAGCATTTACTGGTTCAGCTTGGTGGCACTGCCAGACCGGTGCAGAGAAGAAGAAGAAGAAAAAAAACAACAAGCATAAACAAGCTGACGCTGACTGATTCAACTGTGTGCTGTGATGCAGAACTCAACCAACAGCTCAGAGCTGTCGCAGCCATGCAAATATCTAACTGACAGCTCCAGCAGCAGCCTGGCCTCCGCTGCACATTTAAATCTATTCAAATCATGGCTGTGTCACAATGACAAGTCCACAGTCCAGCGAAATGCCCGGGGGCCTGTTAAGCTACAGAGCCCTACTTCTGGCATTTCATGGTAAAGCTTCACGTTTTGCTCGGCTTATCTACTGCCGGCCACGGAACCACTCCCAGTTGCCGAGGAAGAGGATGATGCAAGTGAACAATATGAATGTTATAGTTGCTTGGTATCAGAAAAAGCAATCTGGCGGGCACTTGGCAAAAGGTGATCTATTAATGAGCTTTTAACAACAGTTGCTTCGGACTGTCATCTCATCGAGACAATAAAAATGACTGCCGTGAAATAGGGGCGGCTACCCTCAAGAGCACGCCGTCTTATTATTATTCCACCGAAACCAATAAACGCACCGGGCGGGCAATAATGACGAGGTAATCAGCGCGTCCACAGAGAGTAATGACAAGAGTGCAGCAAAGAAAGGCAGACACCAGCACACAGACGAGACGGAGACGGAACCGAACAAAAAACAGAGTGAGTGAGAGTGAAGCAGACCTTTCAGTCTATTGAGCAGAGATGAAGTCAATTTACCGGCATCACCGCTAACCATATACATCTCAGTGCTCCGCATCACAATTTCATTAAGCCCTTTCTTTGAAAGGCCGCCTTACGCTTGATATAGGAGAGGTTTTATTTCTTTCTTGACAATGTTCAAGTGAGTAGAATAAGACAGCTGAAGAGCAAAGGCAGTGTCACTCTTTGAGGCCTCCTCATTCGAGGTACGTCTCCGCTTTCTTTTTACTCGTGTGACTGCGTGCAATCACCTCCGTCATACAAATGCTGTGGGCACTCAATGCCAAGCGGCATTCTGTGTGAACTGTGTCAAATAAAATGATTCAACGTTGTAGAAATCGCTTTTTGAATAAGCCGCCTAGAAATAGGCCGGCATGAATGTTATAAATACCTGCACCCATGAGACCATGAGAAGCTTAATCATCCTCTTCGCTCTGCCGTCATATTTTAAACTGCTCAGTCACACGGAGCTCACTGCTGATTGGGCCAACATGTGCTGTTGTGTCTGTTGGCGGTACGTTCTACTGGAACTGAATCTAACAATACGTATTTTATATGATTAATTTAGTTATGAAGTCATTACATCATCAATGTCTAATATAAATAATTAGATTTACTGGAGTACTTTTAATTTCTCTAATAGTCTTATTTCCTTCAGTCACATTTACAACAGTGGGGCATCAAAATGTACAATATAAATCCAGAATATTGAGCTGATCATATATGTTGTGCTAGTTTACAGGCTGTGCCTTCCAATTACAAACTCAAGAGGCATTTTCTTTTACCCCACTTTCTTAGCAGGTTTACTCTTCATGGGCATTTATAACAGTGATAGGAGAATACTACAATCATACCAGCGTTATACTTTGAACACCGGTCTGAGTCGGTTATCATTTAGTTATCATCGGTTGCGTTTTTGAACTTCAACCCTCTTACAGTGCGTTTTCAGTTCAGGAAATTGTAACCTTCTTGGTTCTGCTTCTGCTTGTACTTATGGTTGCACAACAAAAAAAAATGGTGTCCACTTCTTAAATTACAGTCTATGGTTTAGAGGTGTTGGTTGTTGCACTGCACTGTTCCTGTCAGTGTATTTATGCACAAAAAAAAAGGAAATTTAACCGCTGGCCCCAACAAGTTTTCTGGCTGAAACCCTGTAACACTGAAGGAGTACGTACAGAGAGAGGACAACATAAATAAATAAAAAAACGTCTCGACATATAATGAACATCAATGCAAGATTACGTTTTTGCAGAAGCTCTGAATCACTACAGATTGTGACTGACTGTGGGATGTGAGTCTTATCCTTCAGTTGCTGCTGCCTATAACCTCAGTTTCGAGCCATGTGATTGTTTAGCTTATCACTTGAATCCAGGGTGTCTGAGCTGGCCAGCCAGAGCCGCTGCCATCACTCAGTCGCCTCCGTTACCCTGGCAGACTCAGCGGAGGCGCTGAGATTCACACTGAACAGCGTTGGCAACGACTGAGCCCTTTAATCAGCCAAAAAAAACCCTCCTCTTTCCGGATCTGTGGTTTTGTGTGCGGACTGCAGTTGTTCGGGAGAGGAAATGAACAGAACCGTGTGTCCCTCCTCCCCCCTCAGCGTTACTCTGTGTGTGCGTGGCTGCTGGAGCGTGTATTCTTCTACCCGTAGACCAGCGCGGAGGAAAAGTAGTCCTATCGGAATTCAAAGAGAAAAACAAGACCAACTCAAGCGCAAACAAAGCCTTCTGAAGTCACCCAGGAACTGCTAATCCAAAAGAGTTTGGCAACGCTTTTCTTCTTTTTAACACTTTTCTGCTTTTCACTCTCAGCTCTGATAAAGACTGATTCACTCCACCACCGCCACAAGTCCACACATACACGGGCCACTGTTCTCTCTACATGGAGGCTCTGTCCCGCGATGCAGATCGACGGTTTACATTCTCGTGTTTTCGGTCGGGGTGTTCTGAGACAAGATGTTGTTGGATGGAACGATGGAAAAATAAAGTCATCTTTGTTTTACACTTTGTTGTAGGAAACATTTGCGGTTCCCAAGCAAGAGTGGCTAACTTAACTGTCATAATAGTTAAGTGCTGCATGTGACAACGCTGACAAAAATCAATAAATAACATCCATAAAGACTCAGTACAGCTACATCTACTGCCAATGCCCTGCCCTGACCTTTCGCTGTAAGCTTTAACTACTCAGGATTGATTGCAAAGCCTAGCCCTGTCTGTGTGGCTGATAAAGTATCTACTGTAGGGAATGGTACTGTATGAACACCTTATCTTCACAGTTTTACCCAACGTGGAAAGATTTGCTTCAACTTTATTGGGGACAAACTTCAGCAAAAAGCATGAGATTGTCAGAGAACTTAGATGACAGCGTTTATGGGAGCAGTACTGTGTGAGAGTGACTGTAAGTATAACGTGCTACTGTAATTACCATCTTGCATGTTATATCAAAAGCTGGTTTGAAGATGTAAAATAGAAAATGCCATGTGGTGCGACAAGTTGATTTTAGTACAGATAATGAATCAATCAAAATGACAATCGGCAGCGCCGCGTGTGTCAGCGACTGATCGGGTCCAATCTTTCAGCAAGTTCAGCAATAGAAATTAAAAATTGTGCACCGTGGCTTGTACTGCTCCCAGCAGTGCTAGTTAACCAACGATTGCTCCAGAGCTCATCAGAAGTCTGCAGACTCCCTCTGTGACCCGAATGTTGTCCATCATTTGGATGCAACCCGACAGCAAGTTCTGTCAAGTCAAAATGAAACAAGACTTTGCCAGCGTGTGTGACAGCAGTGCAGCTCTTGACCGAGTCGGCTGTGACTTGCAGTTATAAAACAGTGCTGCTATGAAGAAAAAGAACTGAAATGACGGGTGCACCTGCAGACTGATCATTTTTCCAGACGAACGAACTGCACACACAGTGAAACTTGAGTAACTTCCACTGTAGTAATGTCACTGTATAAAAATGAGCCGCAAATGCTGTAATTATGGACTGATGGAATTATGAATTCTTAAATTATAATAGTTTATCAGTGACAAGTTTCCAAACCCATCATTCTAGGACCCACTTATTACTGTAGGTGTGTTGCTATTTTTAACAACGGTAGAGCAATTTTACATCACAATAGGTCCAATGTCCTAAAAGCCAATCAAAAATGAAATGTCAGCCTAAAATGATGTCACAAAAATGCTAATGTGGCATTAAAGTGACTCGTTACAGCTTTCTAGCAAAGCAAAAAAACGGTCTATTGCTACAATAAGTCAACTGATACCAGAACACAGCTGACAAAGGGGACGTGACATAAGTCCTTATCTTCATCGTGATCATCGTCCTCTTCTTGTCTCTCTCTCTCTCTTTCTGTCCGTCTTCCTCTGTCTCTGTTTCTCACCGTTGGTTCAGATGAAATAGAGCCTCTACGTGCCACGCTATAACTTGGCAGAGGTCACATTTCACTTTCAGGAGATTGGCTGCAGATTTATGGCCCGTCTCTCACCACTACATAGTGCTGACGGAGGTGGACGTGCAGCAGCCTCGGTAATCACAGAAAATTGCTGCGTTGGGGGAAACCGATGTGTGGAATTCGCTACGACAGAGCGGAGAGAAGAGTGTGTGTGTATGTGTGTGTGTGTGTGTGTGCTTGGTTTAAGATAATCCTAAATACAGCCTTACTCATGCTCTGGATTATTTCAATTCAGAAATGCCCCACACACGCCAGATGCGGTGCCAGGTGAACTGTCTTTCACCTCCAAACATCATTCAATGCCATATGCTGAGTGCTTGTCCGGCGAATGTCCCGAAATTGGCACACTGCTGAAACATAAATCTCCCGAGAGAAATCATTTCACCTTTTGTTATAACCACAGCCTGCACACACACACACACACACACAGAAGGAAACAATGATATCAGTTTCAAAGCGCCAACATTTTCCAGAATAAGAGCGGGGGCCGAAAAAAGGAGAATGTGACATTTCCAAGGTGTGCGCTGTCGCATGGCAACCATGGCAAGTAAACCAAAGGACTGGTAATTTGACTGAGTCAGTCCACCTCTCGGTGTGGAAACGGCTCCTCCCCCTTGAAAGCAGGCTGAACCAACCGGAGCAAAAATTATTTTTAAACCTGCGAAAGATGCACCTGTTCCTGGTTGGAACGTTGCAGGAATGCTGGTATGCCGGTGTAGGTGCCCACACGTGTGACTGTGTGTGGGTGAATGGGCGCGTTGTTTATGTGCGTGTTGGTGGGTTACTTGAAGCGCGACATATACATGTATGTAAATGTGGTCAAATGAGCTGGGTCTGAATACCTCAGGCGGATCTCTAGTTACCATGGTGCCGTGACTGCTATATGTAAAGTAGTGAACCCGTAGTGGAGGGTGGAAATGGTGACTTGGTGATCAAGTAACTCAGAGGCCAAATATTTCTGCCTCAGTTCTGAGCAAATTCTTTGTGAGTAGAAGCCAAACAGCTGTTCCTCTGAAAATAGAAGCTGTGCAAATTTGCTAATCCGTCACCAGCACAGTTTGACAAAAGCCATGTAATTGCCCATTACAAAGTCACTGTTGCAAAGCTCCAAAAGGAAGTGTTATTGCAAAAAGAATCCCAAGGAAGTATATTCAAGTTCCCTGTTCTTACGTGTGTGCTGTACCTTTCCTCAAATAAGGGTGATTTAACAGCTGCAGCAAAGGTGTCAACTTTTGCTTACGTCACAGTGATTCTCCATTGTACGTATTGACCTCCCCTCCAACATTTATGACACTTTGGTTAATGTATTTCTAAAGTTGGAACATGTTGACCAAAAAGGTCACAGCGTGGTATTCATTTACAACCGAGTTTGAACAAGTTTCTGCTTTGCTACTGATGTAATTGTTACTGATGTTGTCATGGTCACCATCATTGTTATCAAAAGCAGCATCGTCGCTGTCAGGCCCTTCATCAGATTTATTGTTGCTGTCAGGTTTTCTATCTGAGAGGGTGTTTGTACGCTATGTGTGTGTGTGTGTGTGTGTGTGTGTGTGTGTGTGTGTGTGTGTGTGTCTTTGAAGGTGAAGGAGAGAGCATGCCGAGACACAAAAAAGTCAGCCAAATGGACTCTGACGCAAACACATACAAACACGGGAGAGTTATGACTGCAGGAGTTTACATAGCAATGGAGACAGAGCTCACAGAGTAATCCACACAGTTTGCACCTGTTTTCATCCTCAGAGGAAAAGGGAGCGATTGCGCAATACCCTTCAACTATATCAGGCCACATCGACTATCTTGAGCAGCGTTGCTCAAACTCCTGTCTTGGAAAACGTCCACTAGTAGAAGGAGGGAAGCGAAAAATGAAATTCGGCTTATCTCTGAATCCAGGGTGTCTTAGCTCGTCTCCTGGGCTTCCCCAGAATACTATGTGTTTGAAGTTGAGGCCGCGTTGCCAGCACGACTTACTGTGACTGCAACAAAAGGCATCAACATGAAACTAGAGGAATGAGTCTTGAGTCATCAGTTAAAAGGCCAGTGTGGGGAAGAAAAGGCGAAGAACAACGCGGCTAAACAAGATTTGACATCACAAGCTGTCAAAACTAAACTTTGCCTTTCTGACCTTAAAACATGGCTGGACTCCACAGCTGGATCAGAAAAATGACTTTGGGATTAGCATAAATGTCCTTCCATCACCCTTCCCCTCTCTCTGTCTCAGTGTTTCAGTCACACACGCCAACACACTGTGTGTTGTCTCAAGTCTGTTTGTTTTCTAAAAAAACAAATCCTTATGGAATTAGCAACACTAAGCTAATTCTACTGCCGCCCCCCCTCAACAATGACAGACAGCTAATGTTAGACAATGCCGATTAATGCTAAAAGCTTAGCTCTTGGCTAATGTTAGCTGAAGCCACATCTGGCCATAGAACAGTAATGTTAGCCTCAGCTTACTGTTGTTTGTGCAGCCTCACGTTTCATGAAGTTCAGTTGTTTTTTAACTGTATGTTGTAAGTGTTGCCATTGCCCACAGCTTAGTCTTTATGTTTGAATGTGATAGTCCATTGTTCCTTCTTTTGTCTGTCTGCACCTTTCCCTCCCGCTCGCATTAATGTGACTGTAACTTTGTTCAGAGAATATCCATTGGCAGAAAAAAAGAAAAGATGATTTGCTGCACTTTTGTAACCAACCTTTTTTAATCTTTGGGCTCATTAAATCATACCGCGTCAAAAGGTCATTGGCATCAAAGTCAAGATCGAGTTGCAAGTCAAATCAAAAGTAATCAGATTCATGACTTAGTCTGACTAGAGTGCAAACCAAATGACTCAAGTCCTCAAGGATACCCACCATTAATAGCCTTAAGATTGTATTTTAGACAGCATGAGTCAATTAATTAATTTAAACACAATTATATGTATTAATTAGAAAATTTCGCAAGAAATTTTGACAGTGTGGCTTCTACTGCCCGAAGACGTCGCAATATATAGCTACACAGGCCGATGTTACCGATAGTATCGTTGCGGTTCGATCGAGATATCGCTTCTCTCTTTTCTGCATTTAAGATCCATAATCTTGAATTTAATCTTGTATAACGGTTTCAATTTCCTGTACATGTGAGTTTTCCACACACCAAGCCGGATCAAGTGCTGTCTGTCTGCAACAGGCAGTTAAATATATTGTCCACCGTTAATGGTGTTAGCCTTGGAGCTAGTTTTCTTGTGTGTATTGAGAGGGACCCCTAGTCATGGTCATTACTTTATAACAATGAACAACCCACAACTAACGCTCTTTAACAGAGCAAATCACAATGACACAACAGTCTGTGACACAAACAATTTGTAACACTAATAATTTTACATTTATAAAATTACACCACCGAACTGCATGCTGGGTACAGCTCACTCGCCTGCTAGCAAAACAGTCTGCTAACAGCTGGGAGAGGCTCCGTCGCTCCAGTAAAGTTTTTCACATGATCTGCTCTTCAACTCATCATTCCTCTCATGTATTCATATCGGAGCAATAGGAGCTATGGTTATGGGGGTTTGAGAGGTGTTTCCCTGCTTTTTCTCCATGAACAGGCTGCAGGCGCACAGGTGATTCTGATTGAGCTAATTAGTGAACGGAGACTCACAGACACACATGACTTAACAGCATTCCAACAACTAGAAAATGCATTTCCTGCTGAAAATGCGTTGGAATGCTGAAAGCTGAAAATAATTGTGAAAACATTGCTGAAAATAGATATCCAATTAAAAAAAAATTGCAAAAAGCTTAATAATTCAAAAAGTTTAAAGATTACAAATTGCTGAAAATACAGAAATGGGAGACTACCTGTCTGAAAAATGTTGAAGTCCGAAAGCATTTAAACTGCTGAAAACCATTCTAGTTGACAGAGAGAGAGAGAGAGAGAGAGAGAGAGAGAGATAGACTGAGTGAATGAGTGTGAGAGAGTGAGAAAAAGACAGGCAGACAGACAGTTAGATGGACTGAGTGAGTGTGAGAGAGAGACAGGCAGGAAGGCAGGCAGGCAGACAGACAGTTAGATGGACTGAGTGAGTGTGAGAGAGAGACAGGCAGGCAGACAGACAGACAGTTAGATGGACTGAGTGAGTGTGAGAGAGAGACAGACAGGCAGACAGACAGTTAGATGGACTGAGTGAGTGTGAGAGAGAGAATGAAAAATGAGAATGAGAATGTTTATAATGATGATATTGTAAACACTGCTATATATTTGTAAACACTGCTATGTATTCGTAAACACATTTAGTGAAGCTTAAACCATATGCTATGTGCAGTAATCATAATATGTCTCTAAGTGTAAGTCACAGAGTGAGGCTGCAGTGATTCTCACCTACGCAGAGGCCCATCGTTAACTGACCAATAACAGAAACCAGGTACTCCCGGTCTTGCCACTGCTTGGTACAAAATAACAGTTTCAACAAAGAAGCAGTTAAGCGACCTTGGCCTCAGAACGCACTCTCAAACACACACACACACACACACTGATCTGACTCATCGCTGGAGCGGCTATCCGGGTGCCGGTAGGGACGGACGTCCTGTGCACCAATGAGGCTCTCAGAAAGTTTAAACCAAGAGCCGCCTCCAACAATAGTCAACCAATCACAAAAATGCCCTTAAGGACTATATAGTTTTGTGCCCCCCCTTGGGGAGCGCCTTTTTCTTTGCTGTCACAGATAGTTTTGATTTAGGTCCGAGCTCGTATCGATCTGCTGCGTCAGAATACTCCTGTTATGAATACACTTTGTTTGATTTTAAGTATTTTGAGTTCAGTCTTGTCTGTGTCCTCTTTCAATAACAATAACAATAGTTGAAATACTTAACAGCATTCCAACAATAAAGAGAAACAGGATAACAATACTTGGAATGCTTAAAAGCATTCCAACAATTACGCCCGCAGGATTACAGTCAGTGTGCTTTGGCACAGGCAGTTTTACTGCCTTTGTGCCACAAAGCCACAGTGAATTAATTGTTTGGAGCTGGTTGACATGAATTTGTGATAAGAATTATTTGATAAAAGACATATAATAATATGATAAAACATTATAGTAAGTCAGGCAGTGATTTTAATGTATTTATAATGACTAGATGAACTGAGTCAGTACAGTACTGTAGTCTACCTGATCCATTAGCCAGTGTGTTTCATTACAGTAAAAAACAGCATCTTCTACAATGTTTATAATGATGATATTGTAAACACTGCTATATATTGGTAAACACTGCTATGTATTCGTAAACACATTTAGTGAAGCTTAAACTATATGCTATGTGCAGTAATCATAATATGTCTCTAAGTGTAAGTCACAGAGTGAGGCTGCAGTGATTCTCACCCACGCAGAGGCCCATTGTTAACTGACCAATAACAGAAACCAGGTACTCCTGGTCTTGCCACTGCTTGGTACAAAATAACAGTTTCAACAAAGAAGCAGTTAAGCGACCTTGGCCTCAGAACGCACTCTCAAACACACACACACACACACACTGATCTGACTCATCGCTGGAGCGGCTATCCGGGTGCCGGTAGGGACGGACGTCCTGTGCACCAATGAGGCTCTCAGAAAGTTTAAACCAAGAGCCGCCTCCAACAATAGTCAACCAATCACAAAAATGCCCTTAAGGACTATATAGTTTTGAGCCCCCCCTTGGGGAGCGCCTTTTTCTTTGCTGTCACAGATAGTTTTGATTTAGGTCCGAGCTCGAATCGATCTGCTGCGTCAGAATACTCCTGTTATGAATAAACACTTTGTTTGATTTTAAGTCTATTGAGTTCAGTCTAGTCTGTGTCCTCTTTCACTAACAAATTTGGTAGCAGAGGTCGATGGTTTTGTAAATTTCGTGAGTAGATTAGTGAAACGACAACAGACTCCGGACTTCAGCCGAATCTCCAGACCGGAGTCGGCACTGCCCAGCCCGCCGTCGAGCCATTCTTCTCACCTTACGGACCTGATCAAACAGCGCTGTACTCAATAAAAGGTAAGCAGGTGAGGAGAAGCGCAACAAACTTTTGAAGGATTTGAAAGTTGAAGAATTATTTGAAGTATTTGAAAATATTCTCCATAGAAACCCATGCAAAAAAAAAGTTGCAAAAAGCTTAATAATTCAAAAAGTTTAAAGATTAGAAATATGAAAAGTCATATCACTCCTCTCCTGAAAGAGCTGAACATTTTAACCTTTTGGACCCTAAGCCTTTTTTTAGGCCTTTTCTCGAAAATTGTAACCCATACAAAAGAGACTACAATTCTGTAACTAGAAGGTCTATTTTAAAAATGTTTAAATATTGTGTATATGTTACTGGTTAATAGTAGCTGAACACAGCAAACAGGGAAAATTCCGAAGTTCGTCTGAAGAAAAAGCACTACTAAATTAATTGCAAAAACATTGCTGAAAATAGATATCCAATTCCAAAGAAATTGCAAAAAGCTTAATAATTCAAAAAGTTTAAAGATTACAAATTGCTGAAAATACAGAAATGGGAGACTACCTGTCTGAAAAATGTTGTAGCCTGAAAGCATTTAAACTGCACTGCTGAAAACCCTTCTAGTTCTACTGCCTTTGTGCCACAAAGCCACACTGAACTAAGGTTTTTAACTCTCAAGTATGAGTCCTGGTTCAAAGCCTTTAGAAGAAGGTAAAACAAAAAAATACAGTCAAAAGTAAAAACTGGACCCATCAGTGAGAACATGTGTTTGAAAGCGTGCGCAGCGGGCACAGAGTACAGTTCTGCTGTGCTTCTGAAGAATCCGAGGAATGCTTTCACTCTGCAGGCCACCAGGCATCAGGAGTCTCGAACAAACACACGCATAACGTCTGGACGCAGCTTCACAGCTTGTTTAAATTGGTCTGCTGAGCAGATGTGCAATACCGTCAAGAGCGGGAACACGAGACAGGACGTCTTTTTAAACATACAAACGCACTTTTGAGTCGACTGTGGCACAGAGGAATGACGCAAGAGCCTTTCTTTATGCCCAAATAAGAGTTTTGTCAGTGCAGTGCTTGTTATCAATTTGAGTTATTATGTGTGCGGCTGGACCGCGCTGAATGCGGAGAGACAGAGCAGACATCCAACCAGGCATGCAAACTCATCAGGGGTGAAGAAGGTGACAAGGATGCGTGCTGTGTGGCGATCGTTTCCATCCCTGGCAAAGGCACCAATTTATGAATAAAAAATAAAACATTTCCCCTTCATAATGTATGCTACTAGTGATTAAGGAGTCTTATTTGTTCAAATACTTTGAAAAAACACTGAACAAACACTGAACACAATCACAAAAGGCTACAGGTCACAAGACGCTATAAGACTGAAGAGCATGGTTAATGAATAACATGAGGGTCGATGGGGATTGACTCGCTTTTGGACCCGGCCTCAAGGAGCCATTTGAGGAACCTAGGCTTCATTTTTCAGCAGCGGAGGTCGCCGCTTGATTTGCGCTCGCCATAAGTGTGACTGACTCGCGTGCCACTCGGGCTTGTTGTGCTGACCTCAGCATATGTTGCTAACAGCGTGCGGCTAGTAAGGTCGAAACTTGCGTTTCTGCGGAAAGGTGACAAGTTTGCATGCCGGACCGAAGACATCCCTTCTTTTTCCACATATTCATTTACAGTAGGTTGCAAACATAACGGGATCCTTTCTAGCGGCAACACGTGTCTATGTGTACAACGGTAAAGTCTCGGTCAGCACTTCTGTGCGTGCTCTGGTAGGGCTGCAGTGAAATATCCTGATCTAGGAAAACATAAAATCAATGGTAGCTATTAATTAGTCTACCTCTGACTGCCTTTGCTGATACAGACAAACACAATGAGAACAGGAACACGATCCGAACCATCCAGCTGTTGCATGTAAACAGAGGCGCTGGACAGGCAGACTTGTACTGAAGCTGTCCGTACAATAACACAGAGTAAACAACAACTTGACCAAAACTGGAACCGCCTCTACAAGTTGTGCTCACACATTCAAGGTTAAACTGAGAGGAAGTCACGTGATTGACGTGGTTACAGAGCCTGATAGCATCTGGTATCTTGAATTTCACATCCTTGTTCCCGGTAAGTACGAAAGTCTTTGACATAACTGGGCAGGAAAAGAAAAAGCACAATGCTCTATGGAATATTCTCACAGGTGTCGAGTTAAGCACTGCAGGTGCAGCAGTTCAGATTTCGGTGTTTTTTTTCCAGCGCTGCTCTTTAAAACTGAGAACCTCCCTACCTGGTGTGCTACTAAGATCATGAATGAAAGCTGGGTCAGTGTAACCAAGCACACATTCAAAAAACGGCAAGCTAAGTGGAAGACGCTCGAACTCTGAACCGTAAACCAGCGCAGAATTGGAATGGTGTTGCCATGGTTATGAGTGATGGTGCGATGACAATACTGTGGTACGTGATGAAGCTGGACAGTTTCAAGCAACTGTCTGTGAGCAAATGCTGTGGTGATATAGCAGCTCTACGAGCATGAAGCACTGTAACATTTATTACAATTCTCCGACAGCTGACCCACATTGTGAAGCAAGATTATATATTGTATCTATCGTATTTGTTTCTAAACTAGTGCTTTCCCCTCGCCAATCATCAGGCGGACACCAAAGCTTCTTATAATAGAATTGAGTCCGGGCTTTACTTCCTTCTCCACCCACTAAGGAAAAACACAAACTTCCTCATTCATTCACCGCTTTGAGCACACGTGCTAATTTGATGTTTAACATTTCAAAACTGAGACGTAAAAAAAGAAAAAAGAAATTGCTTCTGTCATAAGTTTCTGGGCTTAAAGGAGTATAAACTGTTGTGTGGCGTCTTGCTGCGTTTTTTACGCTTTAAATTTGGGCTTCTTGGTTTGACTTTCATCTTTGAGTTCAAAAGTTAAGACTCTAAAAAAGAGGTTCAGGTGAGCTTGACGGTTGCAAGCTTCAAAGCCAAAAAACAGTTGAGTTAGTGTGCAGTGAGTCTCACCTTGTTCTGGTCGGTCCAATACAAGAAGTAACCTTTGGGGTCGACTGTTAGAGTCACCGGGGTCACAGTTGTAGAATCCTGGAGAAAAACAAAGAAAAAGACATCTGGAGTCAATGTGTGTGTGTGTGTGTATGTGTGTGTCTGAGTCGGTGTTTTTACAACAGTGCATGCTTACAAGAGTGCAGAAAATTCTCTGTGTAAGCCAATTAATTGTAATACAACATGCATACCAGAATCTGAAATGAAAAAGTTAAAAGTGCTATTTCTGTTGCAAAAAAAAAAAAAAACACACGATAATTTACTTGGAGCCAGGTGTGTGTGTGTGTGTGTGTGTGTGTGTGTGTGTGTGTGTGTGTGTGTGTGTGTGTGTGTGTGTGTGTGTTAATTTGAGACACCTGAAATCCTGAACTACAGGTCGTTTCACACCTGATGTTCCCATTTTCCCCTTCTAGTAGCAGACAAATGCTTTCCCACAGCTCCCACACACAGACGGCACCAAGCCTCTCACACACACACACACACACACACACACACACACACACACATGCACAGTTTGACCCTGAGGCACACATGGCAATGCCAGATATTATTGGAGGCTTCTATAAAAAGAAAGAGCCTTTGCTTTTGTGTGTGTGTGTGTGTGTGTGTGTGTGTGTGTGTGTGTGTGTGTGTCCACAGCAGCCATGGTTCAGCACAACAGGAGCATATTGTCCTCCTCAATCAGCCACGGCAGTGAGATCAGAGAGATGAAAACCGCATTTGCCGCACAGAGCAAGAAAATCTTCAAAGTGTGTCTTTATGGGGCTTCTAATGATGTCCCTTTCGCAGCATTGGGAGAGGGAGCTAATGGTCTATCTGGGTGTGACCCTGTGTGACTTGCAGTGTAGGATATCATAAAAGGGTTGAGCTGGGAGCTATATGCAGCGGAGGAGTCCGTGTGGAGGTGCAGCAGACTTATTAGTGCTCTGAAATCACTTCCGGCTCCCAGATAGACCAACGCTGACACACGGCCCTTTGTGAACCCACGGAGAAATAGCCAAAAAGTGGAGAAAGAGAAAGAAATGGAAGCGAGCGAGCGGAGAGTCAACAAGCGACTCTTTGGATGTTGGAGCGACATCGGGAGAGTTTTGCGACAGGGACGTTCGCTATGACAACCCATCACTCACACAAATCTATTAGGAGACTCGAGAGGAATCGTTTTGGTTCCGTTCACATGATGGCACAATCTCCGCAGGCTAGACTGAACGACAAAAGAGTCACCTCGTACCACTGAACGCACGCGGCATACTCACACACCGTACTTACAGGAAGAAAGAAAAATTCAAAAAGCCTCATGCTCGTAGTTCTCAGATAAGGGACTCAAACCAACTGCAGCACCACATCTCTGATCTCTCACTCCAGTTACAATCCATTTCTTCAATTTAGCTTTGACACATTAATATCGCTTTCCCAGCCTCCAAGACATCACGTATTCGTGGGAAACGTTATAAAATGATAATGAGTTGGATCGTCTTCCGTGGGGAAGATGTGGCAATTGATGGATCGTCTGTGATGTCAGAGAGAAATGGTTTGAGAGCGCTGGGAATCTGCCTAATGATGTGAGAGAAGTCATTTTCACCAGCTTCTTTTCGTAATGTCCTAGCTCTCCATGGCCACCACCACAAAGCGCATTAAGCCATTATGGACTCTCAGCTAAGATCTCTCATGGGTCTGCACATTCACGAAAAACACATGTACTTATAACACTGTGGATTACAGTTGGGAGCGATTTGCTGAGATTACCACCTTCCGGAGTGGTGAAGCTCATGCTTTTTATTGTCATCCGACTATATCGAGGATTTGTCATTAATGGGAAGACATTAGACGGCAGCGGCCTGCTTTTTTGCTGAATTAAGATGAGATTAGTCACTGGCTTGCGAAAGTACAAACACCCTGAGGGAACCGATCCCAGGCAGGAGACGCTGCGTATCCTTGAAGGGAAGAGTTTGTACCATTAGCTATCACCTGAGGGGGTGTCTAAGAGGGGAGATTTGAGCGCAGCAGATTCAGGCTTTTTATGCTAATGACATATTCTACTACTTTTAAGGGATATTAGGCTCCCCTGTGGAGCCCGATAATATCCCATTCAATACGCAGTAGACCGAAATGGCCTCATACAAACATAAGCTTACAAGAACTCTCTGTTTACATGGACCCAGCATCATCCTTCACATCTTTCCAGTCGCTGTCAGTGATCTGTCAGACAGAAGGTGTTTTTCCTAAAAGCTTTGGATGTCCACCTATCCTCTTCTCTTTCTTACGAGCAAGCGGCATTAGACACTCAATGGTGCAAAATGTGCCATTTGAACTGACTGACGAATAATACCATCAGAGATAAACCGATGCCGATATCGTGTACCGGTCCGATACTGACTCAAATAGCTGCATTGGGTATCAGTGACAACATGCCGAGCTGGTATCCAATACCATTTTATAGATAAAGTACATTCAGTGCATTTATATCTGTATATTTATGTGCTTACTTTGTTTTACAAGGTTCGGAGAGCAATGTTTAAGTCGACCCTGGTGTTGCCTTGTTAATTAGTAGCTTATTAATTAAACACTGGTATAGAATCGGTACTCTGTATCGCTACCAGCATCGGGACTGAAAGAGTCGTATCGGTGCATTCCTAAATACAATCCATGCAGTGTTTTGAACGCGCCAACCAGACATTTTCATGAGCCACAGCAGCAGCCAGCTGTCTGCAAGTGGCAGCGTCTGTGTGAGGGAGTTTAGGGAGGTCTGGGACTTCGAAGGATCTCACAAACATTTCGAGAGGTTTTCTGATTGCTCCTCTATTCTGTTTCAACAGCCAGCGAGCAGGCAGCGTGTGCTGGAGTCTGCAGCGCTTCAGACAGACTGCTCATGAAAACTCACGGCTGCTGACAGTACAGCATGCCCCCCCCCCCCCCCCCCCCCCCCCCCCCCACGCCATTACACAGTAAACAAACTGCAACACATTGTCTGCCTCAAGATATTATCTGGCAGTGAGATAAAAAATCTATAATTTTTACTGAAACAAACACAACAAACATTCCCTCTGCTCATACGCATTCAAATGCTGGAATTGCTTGTATAATTTTCTGTCGGGAGAGGTTAGAGTGGAGAACGAACAACCACGGCCCGAGATAAGAAGAAAGTATTTAATTCAATCCTTTTCTCACTGACGATGTATTATAGCTTTATCCCTCGCGGTCCTCCTCTGTGATTCTTTCCATGAAATGATAAGGGGAGAGGAAAGAGGCAGGAAGGAGTGCATAGGAAAGTATCTGTGCACACGTCTGTGTTCGACGGTGTGTGTTTTCACAGGAAAGGCCTGGTGGGCATTTGGTTCTGGACACGGGCCCATGTGCACAAATTTACGGTACACAAACATGGCTGTTAGGGGAAACAGACCCACACCCCCCTCCCTCACAACATACCAACCAGAGAGCTGAAGGGCCGAGCACTCACTGGTAATTACTACTGAAGTACTCAAGTTCTCTTATCCGCGCATAAGATTGATGATTGACAGAGTGGTAGGTCTGCAAGTGTGCATAATTTCCTCTCTGCCATCTGCACTGACCACATTCACACTCTTATAACACGCACTCACTGGTGCCATCTGTGCTGCGCTTGCATCACCTGAGCTCTGTGAATAAGGACTATTTCACTGTGTGTGTTGTCAAGATTAACTCGTGAAGCTATATTTCAAAATGTCACGCAACGAACAGCACGGCCTATTACCAACGCCTGAATGCCTACGCTGATCTCCAAGTGTGAGTTGCATCCAATGTGATCTTTTAATGAGATTTGATTCTCCTGTATACTTTCACACAAGACAAAAAAAAACAGCAGTTCCAGGCGGGCACGTCGCTTTGCATCCTCAGCGAGGGGAAAAACAGCAACCCGTCTCCCAGAATGAAAGCAATCAATGCTGTGCTCATATTCAAACGCGGGCACCATAATGAAGCGTAAAAGGTTTCGGAGAAACCAGAGGAATGCCATTCAAATGAGACGCTTCGGGAAAGGTGTGAACCAAATATCACAGAAAGTCATTTACACAATACAGAGAGCTATTATAGTGACAGCACAGGAGATTACAAATAAAACAACAGAACAAGCAATGAGGTCACTCTGTTGACAATTCAATTTGAAGTGCAACAGCTGGGGGTTCGTCCTGTGCACGCGGTTATTGGAGGGATGCGTTGTTTGTTGTTTGGGGAAGGTGCAGTGCGTCATAGCGGGTCCGTTAGAAGTCTACTACTGTTATGTTCTCGCCCACTACTCAACAGGAGCGTGCAATCAATTTGAATCAAGGTCATTTCACTACGTCTAGACAGCCGGTAGTACGGACGAACGACAACACAACAAAAAGAAGAAAAGCACGATCAAACTCTTGCCCGCTGGTTACTCTGACATCTGGTTGAGCCAATTAATTTCAGTTAATTGATTAAAAAAAACGGTTCCAGTGTGTGTGTGTGTGTGTGTGTGGGGGGGGGGGGGGGGGGGGGGGGGGGGGGTAATTCAAATATTTAACCTTATTTAATGAGCAGCGCGCGCGCATTCTCACACACAAGCACTGGCAAACACGCAACATCTCGCGCGCACGCACACACATTGTAAATTCTGGAAATGTAAACAAAGCACATGACAGTAGACACCGCTGCAATTCTTTATACCATTAACCGCTAAGACAAACGCAGGCAGCGCAGCGTCCTGACCATTAAATCCGCTGCTCACTGTTGCATGAGTATAGCATATACATTGTGTGATGCATTCCAGCGGTATATGCATGCAAAGAAAAGAAAAGGCTTGACTGCCGGCCTCTCTCGCCGTTACTTACATCATCCCATTTCATAAATTTGTTGCCCCTTCTGAGGCTCTCGGGCACGGACACTGGCTTGAGCTGCAGCGCGTGGACTCCAGGCTGTGCCCCTGCCATTGACTCGTCTGCTGTTCTCGACGCGCGGCAGGGCTAGAAATGAGTCACTACACTCTCTCCTACTCTTCTTTTGTTTTCTGTTCTTCTCCTTTTTTTTGGTAATCTGCTTAAAAGCAGGCTGACGGAAGCCCACTATGCTGCTGCCAGTATGTCATGCCCGCATTGGCGTCTCGGCTTTGGAGAGCTGTGTGGAGGCGGACGCAGGCGCAGCGGACCGGGGCCACTCACTGACTGAGCGACATGCGGCTAAAACATAGTCGAGGAGAGAAAGAGAAGGAGGGAGAGGAAGAGAGAGAGAGAAGGAGGGGGGCATCTGAATGAGTTACACGTCTGGTTTCTCATTGTACAAGTCAATGCAGGGACAGGATCGATGCTTGAAGTGATCTAGCGCCTCCGTGCGTCCGAGGCAAGATGATGACAATAAATTGGCCCCACAGCTTTGAGGCAGATGAGAAGGTGTGGAGAAAAAAACAACTTGTAAGTGTCAATATACTCAAAGCAGGTGCATGCAACAGTGATGTTTGGTTATTGTTGATTTGGGAGATTATTATTAATGCATTCTGTAAGATTGCGAGGTATTGTTTTTCTCCTTGGAAGATTATATAATGTTGTGTTTGGGTGCTGTTATTGAAATATCCTCACATGGAACTTGTGATCTGCTCTGTAGCATGAGAATAATCTCATTGTGATTTCACCTTTAGGTCACAAGTTTCCTGTGTTGAGATATTAAAGCTGATTCTGATATTTCTTTAGACTCAACAATAACTTTGACAGTTTTAGGCAAAAAAACAAAAGATTATAATAACATTTAGAGATTTCAACTCACATGAAATTGATAATTATGTGGATATAGCGGGGTTTTTTTTAAGCACGGATCTGACCTCGTCACTCCCCAAAAGGAAGCACCTAGCTTAGCACAGCACATAGATTCAGAGCCCACCTCAGGTGGAGGTGTTGGCTTTTGAAATGCTACATTTTTCAGAAGCGGTGGCAGCAAGTGACAGCATAGATTTCAGTCAAGCGGTGTGGCGGCAGGTGTGCAGCGGAGAAAAGAGCCAAACACTGACTGGCTACACCGCCATAATCAAAAGGGGTGCACTGATGTTGCAGTGAGAGGAGAATGTGAGTGTGGCAGCAGACTCGATTTCATTCAAATAAAATAAAGGGATTTCATATTTTTCCAACAGAAATGAATTCTTGTATTCTTTAAAAAAAAAAGGCTTTGAGATATTCAGGCAATGTGGGGAGATATTTACATAAAATATAATAGTAAAAAAGAATACATGCATGCAAGTCAAACATTTATTTTGAAAATGTGCAAGCACCACCATATTATTGTAAAATCATGGTTCCTGGCATCATGTAAATGCAATTTATCCATCGTCATCAGACGGCGAATAAGATGTATTATTCATAATTGCATATGGGCGGAAACAGGTGCTTCTTTAATTTAAGAAATCAGTCCAAACCCATCGGCTAGAATGGACACTGGTTTCTGCTTCAGCGCCCACACATGGCTGTGGGTCTTATTACTTCTTCATGACTAAACTTCTTCAAAGTTCTGCGAGTCAAGAGTGCGTCACCGCCGTTGGGACTTTTTTTTAGTTTAACTTTCTTATTAAATAAAACATAGAGCCCCCTCTGGGCTTTGTACCACCCACACTGTGTATTTCCAAAAAGGAGACTGCAGACTATTCGAGTCCTCCGAGCGGTTTTCTCTCTGTGTCCGTCTGTGGTCAGTCACCGGCCGGCCCTGACCGACACACATGTCAAACCCATCAAAGTCCGACTGGCACTTCTCATGTCAGACCTAACAGTAGTTGGTTTGAGTTTGCCTCTTGTCTTTAATGATTGATTAACAGTGACAGTTTGGGGATCAGGCCCTGAATAGAGTCATAGTCGGGTGGCAGCTCCGGAACGTGAGAGAGGGATACAAGAGTGTCTTAGAGAGAGAGAGAGAGAGAGAGAGAGAGAGAGAGAGAGAGAGAGAGAGAGAGAGAGAGAGAGAGAGAGAGAGGAAAGACACAATGGCATGGGAGGATAAATAACTTTCAAGACGGTATTTTCTGATGACAGAACTCCAAAGTAGAAGCATTTGTTTCAGTAAGAACAGAAAATGCACCAAATACTGTCATAACAATGCAGAGACAAATGCTTTTTTTGTACCGCAATTGTTATGCTCCATGCCTCAGACTTTCGTCATCCGTCTTATCAGCCCTGCGGTTCCAGCGAGCTGCAGAATCCGCCACAGCACTCTCGCATGAGAGACAAAGGCCTACAGTAAGGAAAAAGTAATTGGATTGTCGGTGTGTATAAAAGTACTTCGACCACAAATGTTCTATTGACTTCTTTCAGAGAAACACTGAGCTTTTCAAACGAGGGTGAGTCCAATTTCTCTCCTTTTTGTTGAAACAAATAAAACGTGGATGTTCCTATTGAAAACACAATCAGTTAGGAAGATTTTAGTCAGAGATAAGAATTAAGAAAGCACTAATAAACAATTAAGAAGACCCAAAACTACACACGCATCATAATTTGGGTTTTGCAAAGTTCTTGGACGAGTGTCAGCAGCAGCATATGGTGGAGAGGATCAATCTCATCTTTTGGAACCACTACTTGTCCTCTGGAGGCCGTGGGAGAGATCTATTTCACTTCCTAAACTGACTTTCTCCAGTTCAGGTGACTACAAATGCCAACCACATTTTCATTTTTGGCAACTAAAAAGCTGACGCCTGGTTGCCAGCCTGGCAATGGCTTTTAGAAGTTAGTGTTGAGCAGAACCTGCCTTAAATGGAGTATATATGTACACACACACACACACACATACAGGCCCTCTACACTGGTATTGGTGAGGAGGCGAGATGGGCGATTTGCTTTATGTGCAGTGACAAGAGAGAATGAACAGCAGCGCAGCAGCGTGACAGCGTTCCTACATGCACATGATGAGGAACAGGTGTTCTCAAATGACTCCCTGCTGGAGCTTTCATTATCAATATAAACTCAAGATCTCTCCTGAGTTGCACATTCAGCACTCTGAACTACGGGGCCAAAGCCCAATGCGTCGAACCTGCACGCCTTTCTGCCGAGTGTCAACATGTTTATTACTCGCATCATCCGGCTTTAGATGCCAAGACTGGCTTGCTATTTACAGGGTGTATCAATGACCAAATTACTAACTAACTAGCGCTCTAATATTAACATTACTTACTCAAATTGGGTTCATTTCTTCCTAATTTCAGCTCTATGTGAGAACAATGTAGTGTTGTTTTGCCTGCTGGGTCCGACAGAATACTGTGCACACGATGCATTTGGGAATGGCAAAGGGTCTGTTTAAGTTGAAGCTGGTACTGTCCTCTCTATGAACCCATACAGCATCCTGCAGTAGAAAGGCGGTGCATTAGCAGCATCTTTTGGACATCTGCCGCCAGTGCACTTTCAAGAACTATGAGAAATGTCCGTTATACAGTAAATAGCCTTTAAGCAAGGCACATGAACAGGCTTTGTTAGAAACAATTGTTCAAGGTTTTAAGATTTGAACCTAAATCATAAAAGTGAATGATTAAAATCCTATTTTGTGATTTATTTTCATGATGTGCATTTGAAATGTGTAGCAGGAAAAGCTTCCATCCCAGACAGAACTTTGTAGCACAAACTAAGGCACTAGGATAGGTTCATACAGTTAACATGTTCTATTATATTGCAATATCAATATCAGTTTTTTGGATAAATTCTTGTGGGAAATCAACTAAGAAACTTTTAAAAACCAGACAGGAAAGCCTTTTATTGGCATTTCTGTCGGATAAAATTTTAAACAAATCAGGTTGCTCCATCATATTGGTGCAAGAATAAATGATTGCCATAAGGTTGTCCTGCTCACTGATAAGCCAACTTGCCCACAATGGTCTAATGCACCATGTGATCAAAATGTTGACCCAACCTGATTTAAACCGTTACTGTCATAATGAATCATTCCTTATTTATAAATATCACAAAAAACACAACACTGAAAGACAAAAGACAGTTATTCCACAGTATATAATAGAAAAAAAAACATTTCCAATTCTCAAATGGAATAATCAATTTAACGATGGATTTAGATCAGGGGTGTCAAACATACGGCCCGCGGGCCGGATCCGGCCCGCCACGTCATTTTATGTGGCCCGCGAATCCGCCAGCAAAAAAAAAATGTTTTAAATCGCGCACAGCGGAGCTCCTTCCTGATCCGCGTGCGCACACCTCCACCAGCGCATGTGGCGGCAGCAGCAGCAGCAGCAGCCCCCCCCCCCCGCCGCCGACGAAGGAGCAGCAGCACCGCCCCCCCCCCCCCCCCCCCCCCGCCGACAACCGGCCCTTTGGGGGCAACCATGATGCTGATGCGGCCCCAGAGTAACAATGAGTTTGACACCCCTGATTTAGATGATTTACTTTGAACATATCAGAACACTTTTTACGATTTGTTCAATAACAAACATTGGAGTAACTCACTAAAAACCTTGTAAAAGGTCTTACGTGTCAGCCATAGATTCTGTAATCCCGGATACTGCTAAATTCACACTTAAGTGGTTATAATTTGACTATAATTGGAAGGTTTTATTGGTCAAAATGTAATTGTTTCCTGTGTGCTTTCTGGTGTGGTTTGAGAGACCCGACACTAGCGTGGCTGCAAATACCCGTCTAACAATTACTTGGACAGGAAGTGTCTACAGCCTCTGGTGCTCATTGACATCCTGAGCTGTGTGTCACCATATAAATTCTGCTTTGTGTATATAGCAGTGTGTTAATGTGTGAAAAATCAACATACTGTACGCCGGGCGCCAACTACAGGGATTAAAAACCTATGAAACCGAGTGGTTTCCACCATTTCCCTGATGCACCTGTGCAAAGGGAAAACACTCAGTAATTCATGGGCTTCCCTGCTAATTATGTGACTATAGTCTATTTACTTCTGTATTATGAAACCATCAGCCTTGGGATTCTAAATGGGTTCAGTTCAAAGAGTTCCTCTACCACTCATACTTATAAAATAGTGAGTAAGTACTGGCAGGCCTAACTACTACTTAGTGAATACGAGCTCTTCAAAGACACTGGGGATGTGGTTTCTTGCCTATAAAAAGACCAAAGCCAAACTGGGACTTTCAAGGCTTCTAATGGGACAGTGCATCAAGTTCACCAACAGAGAGTGCTGTGGCACAACTTTATGTTTCCCCTGGTGCCTCTGCTCTGCTTACGATTAAGAATAATCCTTCTCTCAAGGTTCAGGAACTTCATTGTCCATTCAATCCAAATTCCTGGTAACTAAAATAACACGGAACATGTGCAGTGAAAAACGATATGTTAAAAACTTAACAGCTTGCAGAGGGGGCCCCGGGCCTGTGGTTCAGGTCAAATTATGAGTTTAAAGCAAAACGCTGTGGCTCTTTTGCTCCCCGGCCCCGACTCTACTGACACAAAAATGTGTTTTTCTGACATTATTCACACCTGGAGAGTTGCAGCGACCTTGTGGGCGAGACAGGGGAGGCTTTAATATGTCTCATTCCTCGCTCCGTTTCTGTGTGTAACCAAACACTTCTACTACTTCTATTGTCTTATCTGAGATTGAAGGAGGGATGAAAAAAAAAAAACTGGCAGGTGTTCTTCCCCTCAGGCTACAGACTTCAGAAATGAGGAAAATAGAGGGTGGGAGTTGGAATGAAAGGGAATAGCATGCATGCATGTATACATGCACACACACACACACACACACACACACACACACACACATGCACAAGTATATACTTTGACACACATGTCTGAGTGTGTTGCAAGATCACACGGCCAGTGCTGTTACATGCAGTGTAAACATGTCTGAGGGTGTGTATTAAATACTCATTACAGAGGACTGGGTAAGCTCTGGGAGAGACTGGGAGAGAAAACAAACAAACCCCACAGGGTGGCTGAGAGGGGTGGTGAGGGGCCGAGGGAGGCCTCTCCCAGTGTAATTCAAGTTCAATAACTGACCCTTAACCTCACTCTAACTCAGGTTACACAGTTCTGGTGAGACAGATTATAGGCGCAGTTACCTCACAGCTGTGGACACTATACACCTCTACAGAAGCTTTACACACACACACACACACACACACGGTACCAAAAA
The DNA here is from genome assembly GCF_910591455.1 of Pholis gunnellus. Classification (NCBI taxonomy): domain Eukaryota; kingdom Metazoa; phylum Chordata; class Actinopteri; order Perciformes; family Pholidae; genus Pholis; species Pholis gunnellus. The sequence continues at coordinate 17,942,526 of NC_136546.1, forward strand.
CAAAAAAAGGTCAGTTGGTAATGTCAACAATCAACTAAGTATTCTTGAATATCAAATGGCAACACGGATGACAGGTTCCCGATGCGGGCACCTTTTGGTATGATGTAAAGAAACTAGGACCACACAGAGCCCTTTCACAGCCAGGAAGTAGAAGACATCATTCACCTGCAGAGCTGCAGCTGGGCCAGTTTCACTCTGTCAGACAGAACTCATTACCTGCATGTCAAAATGATCGGGGGAGGAAAACACAGCCACTTCAAGTATACTGGTAATTGTGCAGTTTACACCCATGCAGATATGGAGAAACCATGTGACACGTCAAGAGTTTTCACCGGACTCATTCGTCTGCAGTAAAAGATCCCTCAGAGACCAGAATACAGGAGTTGGCTCTAACCATTAAAAAATGTATAAAAAAGTCAAAGACGGAGAGGATGAAGGAATTGCATTTTGTTTTGTTGGTGATGTTTTTGTGTCTTCTTCTGTTTATGTTTTGGCGGTAGGGTAGCCACACTGTTAGGCATGAGGTTGTCTGCATGGTAGCAGTTGTCATGTTGTTGTTTTATTTTCTTTAGCAAAGAAACTAAACACACTAAAGTCGTCATTAAATTCCACAGTATTTCTAAAAATAAAAAATAAAAACTCCCTCTTTTCTGTGTTTGCATTAATATCTACTAAAATATATCCACCCGCCACATGAATCCAGATTTTTTGCAACTTCCAGATGAGGCCAGTGGAAGGGCTTGCAGATGCCACGGTTGTGGCCTCGACCTAAAAATGGTTCACATCCCCATGCTGTGTTAGCATAACCACGGTCACATGTTTGAGGGAGAGACTAAAGTGAGGGAGAAAGAGAGAAGTATCTACTTTTTACGTTACAGTTCTGAACAATAACAACACATACGAGACAAACGAGACAGAAGCATCGAGATGAAATCGATTGCCGTTCCCTTTGACCACTTCCCTCCCAGTTGGGTGTTGCTTTGGGTAAGACACAGTCTCACCCCAGACATCTGTGCCTCCGGGCATCTTTTCCTCCTATTGTGTGGCGCAACAGTAGATGGGGCTGCAGGTCTGTAACACTAACAGGGGGGGAAAGAAATCTGGCTATTTAACCCAGTCCTTTCTTCAGAGTTTTCTTTTCTTTCCACCAGTCCCAGTGGACTCAATATTTATGTATTGGTAAAACCAACATGGAGCGGGGAGTTGACCAACATATCGAGTGTCAAGGTCTTGTCAGAAAGGCCGTAAATTTGCATCATTACAGCTCATCCTCTGGAGAGACGGCGGGGCTAATTCAAACCATCTACGCACAGCTGGGACAGACAAGTGGGCTCTCTTCTGGAGAGAATTAAAATGGGGAGAAAAATGTCTTATGTCTCTTCAGCCATTTATTATATCAGAGCCAGAGCTTGTCTGTACGGCATTTCCCCCTAATCATCTTTAGGATGATGTCCAATTGTCATTTCAAAACTGACATCTTAAGACAAAGCAAAAGGCATCATTGTGTCTAAATGAAAACCAGGATTTATAAGACTCCTGCACCTCCCACTGTGACTTTACCATTAAGTGTGTTTGTTATAAGTAGATCTGCCAATCAGCAATGCACAAAGGGTCTATTGTCCATGGCCCGCTATGGCACAGATCCAGAGAGGGCGTAAAACTCCTGTCTGCTCTGATAGCGATCTGTAGCTAAAGCCCTTCTTCCAATCCCTACACGCAGCGACTACCCAGTGCTGACTAAGATTAGGCCGCACTAAGATGCTGATCTAAGGTCAGTTTTGTGCCCCACAAATGGTTTTAAATGGAGGATTAGCAGGAGGTAAGCTGGTCATAGGTCTGTGCCTAAGGCCAGGTGCGGAGTTAGGGATCAGGCTTTGTGCTGTGGTGGAGCTTTTTCCCTTCAAGTGGGCCCAAATCCTTTCAAGAAAGAAAATGTTGATGTTTACATCCTAGCTGTGACCCCTTCTTGGCCTCTCCGCTCGAGCATTCCTGCCATAGCTGTGACATCTAGCTAAGCTTTAGGACACCAGGGGGATAGTGAAAACAACGCTTAATCACAGCCACAGGGCACCTCCATGATAACAAAGCAACCCCTTAACCCCTCTTTGTTTGTGTGGGTTCCTTAATGCATGTATGCATATATATATATATATGTGTGTGTGTGTGTGTGTGTGTGTGTTTCGTCGATGCTGTGCTCGGATTTCTTGGTCCAAAGGTGCCCTTTTTCTGAACAGAGGGTTTCCTGGTCCACGGCGCATTTATTCTGAATGAGTCACCTACTTAATTTCCTCCGAATCGGAGCTGGGCTTGGGCAGGAATCCTGTTCGGATAATCACACATAATGCCACACAGAACAGGCATATTTACTGTACACCTGGCGGGGGATTCCCAAAACATGTTTGTCTGAATATGCACCGAATGGAGCTGTCAAACACCATGACGCCCCAAAGGTCGTGCAACGGCCAGGATCGCAACAGGGCAACAGATTTAACACAGTATAGGATGTTGATCTGATGATTTTTTTCCAAATCCTGGTGAGTTTTGTTTCCGCATGCTCTTCCTCTGTCATAAAATAGTCATGCTACACTGGACATAGGTGAAATAAGTATAGCACAGGTTTAAGATCAACAAGAATATATAATCAATTTGAATCAATTACCTGGGTATGCGTTCAACAGACAGATTTTACCAACAATTACACAAGTTCCAGTCTATGTAATCTATTTGATGCACTCACATTCCCCCGTCAGTGTCATGGAGAAAGGAACCGTTTGGATCGCGCTTTCATTCGTGAGCTATAAAGCAGCGTAGTAAGTTTTGTTTTGCTGGTGGATGGCTCTGGCTGCGGACCGCTGAGCTCGAGGAGATAGGTCAACACAGGTCAACCAAGTCCAGCTAAACAAACAGGCGCTATCAAAGAGGAAATTTCCTGTCCAATCTGCAAATTTTCTCCTCTTCACAGTTAGTGTACATTCACCAGATGATCCCAAAGGAGCGGACGACGGGTGTGCGCAAGTGAGTGCAAGTACAAAGGGACTTTGTTGATTGGTCACCTTAACACATATGCCCCGGTTATCTCTAGATTAAACGTGACAGCGAAGAGCAGAAAGAATCAACAAAGTCAATTATTCACACTTCTCAGATTGTACATGAGAATACTCACTTGTAAACTATTCTCGTCCTCCAGAATTTCCCAGATTTTGGGATTTGCTTCGTCATATATATAACATTGTCTGCACATATACAAGAGTGGTATTATCGTTTCACGCTAACGTAGACCCAGCTAAAGGGCGGGTATGCGGGCTGTTTCACACAGCAATTAACCACCAGTGAGGGTTTGGCTGTAAAACCTTGCAACGTTTCAAATTGCTTCCCAGCCATAATTCCTCCATCCTCTTTGACTCAATTACCTGTCACCTCACCAGACAAAGGACACACTATGGAGGGCTATTTCTTATGCAGACATACGTGTACGTATACACATGCACTCCCACAAACACAGCCGCGCACACTTACACACACCCGAGGAACGATACAATAGTTCTTATGGTTGCTAGGCGCTGTTGTAATTTATGGCGGGATTGGGTTGCAGGCTTAGCGCCGCATCAGTGTCCTCGCGCCAGGTGATGAGCGTTGGCTGACAGGCCTTTAGCCCCTTCTCCTCTAACTGGTGGGGATATTCGGCATGATACATAGACTTCAGCACTGGCTGAATGTTTGGAATATAAACAAGCAAGAGAGGTTTTATAAGTAACTTAGCAGGTGATGTTTTTCTATTGGGGCTAGCACATTTCTTTCTGGACCCTTTTTTTGAAGTTTTTGAATAGAATTTAATATACATTTGTACGGAGAAAGCTGCCAAACAACCAGCATCGTGGTTGCCAACAATATCACATATTTTTTGAGACTGTCAAAACTTTGCTCTCAGGGTGCAGATATATATATATATATATATATGTATATTATTTTTTCTAGAAAACTTATTTTGCATGAAAATGTATCTTTTCTGTGCTTTCAATTACGCCACAGACCAAGCTTTTGTCAGACATTTGAAAGGAGTACAACTCGGGTCTCATCATAAATATTTTGGGGATTACACTGCTATTTATAATCCCTCTTTCTCTGACCCAAAACGTCCAACATAGCTTCCATCTTGTGTGTGTTGCGTTGCTATGTCTCTGCGTACAACAGTCACTTAAAGTACGAGAAATGTGCCTATGTCAATGTGTGTTCATGCTGTGTCAATGTGTGCGTGTATGGCGCATGTGTGCATCACTGAGTGGACCTCCCCCGCCACACTGCATAGATTTTTCATCACATGAAAGCCAACAGGGGGTGGTATGCATGCAGGGCGAGTCGCTTCCATCTGCCCCGTCCACTTAAATTAGTGGGGCCTCGCATCCAGCAGCATCTGGTTCCAATATGGAGCCAGGCGGAAGGGTGGGTGCCTCACTGTGCGGCGGAAAATACAGCCTACTGTACCTTTAAATAGCCCTCAGGAGGCTAGGGACGGATGCTGGCCCTATCGCCCTATCCCAAGATTCTTTGTATCTGGCCTAACACTTCTTCCCTTTGAAAGAGGACAAATGTACAATTAGGCAGGAATGCGTGCAATGCCGTGTTGCGAGCGTGTGTTTCGCAGAGCTGGCTCGAGCAAATGGCGGCTCGACTGGCGAGAGGTTACATGCCGTCAACCTCCCTCGCTGCTCCGCGGTGAGATGCACCGTCTGACCCTGGCCAGGCTGGGTTTCTCTGGTTCTGCTGGGCCGTGTTTGGGTTAGCCTCTTGTTGTTCTGGTTCTGCTGCAGTTCGCCAAGCCAGGTCTCTGTCAGCACTCCTCTGTGGCACAAGTCTGCAAAGATTCCTCCTCCTCCTCCTCTTCTTCTTTCCCTGGACGAGAGGCACTTCAGAGCTTACCCATAATTCAAAGGTTTCCATCTCAACCATAATTCACACTGCGCTCTACCCTAACTAAAGGGGCTGTCTGCAACTACGGTGATTGCATGTTTGTCAAACGAATTGTCAGTGCAGCGTGCTCAGTAAGAGGAATGGAGTAGGGCCAGAAACATGAAGAGATGACTCGCTCACACACTGGACCGCGTAACGATAGTTTCATGCTATAGTCATGTATGATCTGTAGGATGACATTAAAACACTGTCCTGATAAATCAATGCACACACTACAAAGTGTGCAAATGTGCAAAAATTGTTTGTTGCTACTTTACTCGTAACAGAAGTTACAGGATGCTGGTTGGGAAGGTAATGACACCACAGTGGAGGAGTGTAAAGCCAGTATATTGTTACGGTACAAGTCATGTGAAGAGAGACTCGACTAAATGTTTTGGGAATAAAGTTTCACAAAAAGCACCTAGAACTGTATGAATCAACAAAAGGATGATAGTCTATGTAGCTATCCTACGATGTACTTTGACTGAAAATATATTGACGGCACAAATCTCCTATTTCTGCTCAAAGTTCACTTTAACAATGATCAAGATTGCAAAAAAGACAAATCTGAAGTGACAAATATTACATGACTAACAGCACTATATCATAGTGAAATGACTAGAAGAGCATGGGGAGGGTGGGGGGGGAGAAAAAAGAATCTACGACACAGAAAGCCACAAATCGTTTAAGAGGCTCTCTGGAGGCCCTCCCTTGAATTTACCCGAGCACAGGGATTCTGTGTTTGCATTAGCCGTGAGGGAGGAGAACATGGAGTGAGAAACACAGTGCGATCAGATAAGACTGATGACAAGGCAGAGAGAATTGATGACAAACTTTTGACAGCTTTTGGCCCATGTCTTCAGAACCAGCCCGCCTGCTGAAATACAGATCGCAGTGTGCCTCTCACACACACACACACACACACACTGTCTGATACTCGGTGTAATGTGCGAGTGATTAGCTGGGTAAACCACAGTAAAGCACTACGGTGCCCATGTCAAGAGAAGAAACGCTATCTGAAATATCTGGATTTTTGTTTTTCAAAGTACTAGCAGATGTGAAATAGCACCTCCACGTATCATCACACACTCACTGCTATTGTTGCAAAATCCTCGCCCTTTGACCTTGCGTGTCGGGAGTGCACACATGCGCAGAGCAACAATCAAAGGGCATATCCAAAAAACAGCAGGAGGTTAAACTCTATCTTGTAGCTTCTCAACTATTGACTGATTGTCACTCACGCGTTCTACCTCTGCAAACAGTCCACCGGCCAAAGACAACCGCCACAAGTGCTAACCACCAGGTAATTTTATTAAGTTGTGACTTCCTCTTTTTTCCTTCCTTACATCAGGAGGTCAGAGGTCAAGAGGATCTGTCAGCAGTGACAGAGAGGATTATGGGTGTAGGCATTCCATTGGCAGTCATTACTGGCCTCAGTCAGCACCCGGTACTCTCTCTCCCCCTTTTCTTCTCATCCTCTGTCTTTCTGTCTCTTCTCTCTCTTGTCCTCTGACAGACTAAGAGGTAATTAGTGTCACATTAGTGATGTCCAGGGTATAATTCGTATTCATGCCAATGCTACTGCTGCTCATTCTTTTTTTTCTTCTTTTTTTTTTAGCATAAAAATTGATTTTCATGCACTTAATCTCAAACCCCTTAATTTGAAATCTTAAAAGTCCACTTCTTTCCAATATTCAGGATGTGTCCGTGCAATTTTGGTGTACGCTTCAAGACTAAACACTTAACTTTGTCAACCGCCGCTATCCACCAGAGATATTACTCTAACAGTAACAGTTCCTGCTGAATTACCATCACCCATCCAAACACAATACTAAAAGTGAAGAAGCAATGTGAGGTTTGGACCCCTGCACTAGAACCCCAGCCCAGTAGGATTCCTCACATTCCAGCCCGGCTAGAGCTAGAGCTGGAGCTGGAGCTGGAGCTGGTAATGGATCTGAGCAGGCCTGCTGGGCCCAGCGCATTGTGGCCTGTCCTCCCTGCCTCAAGTTTTCTGCTTTTGGAACAAGACAGTGTTTTTTCCTTGTGGGACACCTTCCTGAGAACAGCCTCAGGTGCTGACTTTCCCTCCCCTCTGCCCATCAAAAAAAATATATGTTTCTTCCCTTCCTTTCTGCCATCCCTCCGGTTCCTCGTCACGCAGCTGTAACGGGATAGTGGGAGTTTACATCACGGCAGAGCGAGGGGCTGGGTCTTTTTGACAGTAATGCAAGGGACACTTGTTTACCTAACCTCATGGGTCACAGTGCAGTTAAGCAGGGAATGAATGACTTCATTTTTAGGGTTTAAATTAAAGGGTTCCTCCTCCCTTGAACTTAAAACAGATTTGTGCATGCTTTGGAATGAACAAAGCACTCACTCAGCACACAGACCTCTCTACTCCGGCTGTAACTCTATGAAAGAATCACAGCGATGGCCAGAGTTTGCATTGCTTACTATCTTAGATCTAGTTAATGTTTCACAAATATTGTAACACATTCTTTCATTCACCCTGACATGGTGTCAGTTACTTCAACGGCTATTGGGCTACGCCATATTTGAGGGAAATTGCTACCTTATGCGCCTTCAAAAAAAAAAAAAAAAAAAGCCACTGGGTTTTGAATGGGACCTTTTAAAAAGGGGGTAGTGTTTCATTTAGAGTTTTTGGTGGTCATTTCGGCAATGGGATTTTACCACCAGGGTGCCTTGGAACCATTTACACTCACACATGGCATCAAGGCCTGCTGTGGTGGTGATCAAGTGCTTTGGAGATGCCTGGACACCATGAGAACACAAATTAGAGCCCATCTCTCCCGTGCCACCCCCCCCTCTCCCCCCCACACCAAAAAACGTTGGGGCTACAGGAGCACGCTCTCCCTCTTCCTCTCACTCCAGCCTTTCATGCTGCTCGCTCGTCAAAGGAGAATTGATTAAAGGCCCTGTTTAAATGACTTCCTTTTCAGAGCTATTATTTCCCAATAACCAAAGGAGAGCAGATTGAGATCAGTAGTCTAATCTGTTGTTTCCCTCTCCGTCTTATTGGTGTTTTTGTTAGAGCCCAGCAAAAGAGCTCACCCCATTTTTCCTGTCAGTCATCGGGTTGTAATACCGGGGCTCACGGCTGTAACTTTAGACCGCTCAAGCACTCACGCACTGGGCTTTTTTGAGAGAACAGAGTGAAACAAGTCACTCTCCAAAACCCTCTGACAAATAAGCCATGCCACAAAGAACCTGTAACTCTGCCGGGGCCAGGGAAAAATGCTTTGAAGCTGCAATAGAAAGGAGGGCTTCTTCACTGCGACCAGTGCAGCGCTGGGCGCGGCAGCTGAACTTCACGAAAAAAAAAAGAGGATGCAATAGCCATCTTCGGGACAATAGAAATCCTTGAACTCTTTATCCTATAAACAGAAACACGGCTACAAACCCGGAAGTCAGTGCCATGGATTCTTTCCCAGAAGACAAACAGCGGCTATGTTGCTGTCACTGGTAGTAAAAAAAAAAAAAAAGGCCAAAGCAAGAGTATGTTTGGAATGGCAGCATGTCATGCCTCCCCGGTGCCAAATTGAGTTGAAAGTCAAGCTTAGCGATCAAAACACAGAGCAGATGGGAAGAAGAAATGAAAAGATAAGAAGGGGATGAGGACTCTGTGTGAGCAGAAACACCTACAGTGTCCGTCTGACTCGGGGCTCTAATCGGAACACACCATCTCCCTTCAACTTCAAACAACTCCTGTAAACACCTGCTTGTATCTCACCTCTGCATCTGTGTGGGTAAATACCGCCCGTTCATGTTCGCCTGTGTACAGACAAGACCTCCGCTAGCTACCTCTGGACAGTTATTTCTTCTGTGGCCATGCATCACAATCTCCTCTCAAGATGAAGAGCTCCTGGGGAGATGAAAAGCAGGAGGGGGAAACCCGTTGTAAAGATGAGACCTTCAGGTGAGAAATGTGCGGTTTTGGCAGATAAAAGTTGGATTCATCCAGGTGGTCCCAGGCGCCCTCTCCAAACAGAGGTCTCAGATCGAGCGGCATCAAGATTGTGTTCAAGAAACAATGCGACGGTGTGCTCATATCTCTCACTTTAATGATTAATCTGATGGAGCCAACTTTTCATCTGTCGACACTGCAGTGTTCTCGCTCTTTTGACTTGTCATCTGGACAAGTAATAACAAGAAATGTTGTGTCTCACGGCAGTTTCAAAAATCACCTTCACAAGCGCCTGAGACGCCCGTCTTCTCAGACCGTTGGGATACACAAGACATTAATGGTTGATCTACTTCAGGATCGTCAGCAAAGGCTGATGCGCTGAAAAGTGAAGTTTTTGCATTTAGCGGGGATTCCTCTGTCCACTGCTTTGACATAATTGGTACTTTTTCAAGACAGACAGCAGAACTGCCTCTAATACTCCTTCATTATGGCTTGGATAGGTGACTTAGCGCTCGCTTTTCACTCATTCCTGTGCAGGCTCTGCGCCTGCTCTCCCTCACCTTGCATGCCTGTTTCATGCAACTCCTCCCTGACATGCTCCGCTTGCTCCACGAGTCACCAATTGACCAAATGTAAACGTGAACCCCTTAGCCTCCCCCAGCCCCCCCACCCCCCTGCCACCGTAGGTGAGAGATGTGACTTTTCTCCCCCGAAAATGCTGCTTTCGGCATTGATTTCAAGCGTCAAAGCGCCGGCAAATTTATTTATTTTTAAACCAGGAACCACAGATGACTTTTCTGACGGTGGAACAAAGCTGGCTTGTGTGCCGTGGTTCTGGGAGGCCGCTCACTCTTGTCATGTACATGTGAAATTAATTAGGAGGAAATACTAAAACACTTGGGTGGAAATTGCTTTTCACCAGATGTTCTACATACGAGGATCAATTTAGTATTCTTAGCATTGCAAAATGACTATAGAACTTCTTTGCTCGCCTCTTTGATGAAAGCCAATCTGTCACTCAAGGCACATAAAAAGAAGTCAGGGTTATATGCTACTGTTTGTTCCACTTTATGGAGTCTTAGGTAATGTGATTACTTAACCAGGTTAGGAAAATAGAATGTTTCATTCTGGGCTAAAAATTCGACACACTGACAAGAGGCCCAGTGTTCCTCAATGATCCATGCATAAACCCAACGAGTGGTCTTTTCCTTGTCCCTTGCCCCAAAACGCAGAGAGGCCAAATAATCACAGATAAATCACTGTCGGATGTGAGAGAGCCATCATAACGGAGGTGTTTAGGTAAGTCTGCAGCTGACATCTCATATGTCATGCATATGTTTTTAGTGTGTTTTGGAAGAGAACCAGCCTTCACACACGTCTCGTTTTGTGGCACAGTGGCAAAACTCCACGATACGGATACAAAAGAGCGCAGCGTGCAACGACAGGGCAAGAGCCAAGATGTATTGGGGAGATCAGAAACTTCGCCCTCTGTTTACATTGCCTGCTCCGCTGCACAATGTCAAAGATGTGTGAGGAACAAGGAAACGACTTTGATACAGCTTACTATATACATCAAGGAGGAACAGTGCAGAAAAAAAAGAAACCACTTCTTCTAATTATATAGTTGCATTTCTTCAAGCTTAGTCATCTGCTCTTATTGTAACTAACCAAACACACACAAAGCCTCAATCCTTGAACCCTTTTTTAATAGTTTTCCTCATTTCCTTGTCTCACATTATGAAACTGTGCAAGTTTTTCCGGATATAATAAGCCACTGAACGAGAGCTGGCCGTCTGAGGCAAAGTGACTACACAGTCAAATACAGCAGCTCTCCCCATAGCTTCTGTTGCTCTGTGTATATTCTAGAGAATCCAAGCCATCTGGAGTCTGTTTATTGTATTACAAATGACACATAATGGTAATCTGGCATGTGATGAGAGAACGTGAATTATAGACGGGGGGGGTATTAACCTTCATTTGATTTCCTTTAAGGAGGACATTTAATTTAAGGCTATATTTTATCTACCTGATTATTCATTACAGTAAGCTCGCCCATAACCGTACGAAACAGGATAAACAGAGGAAACCGCCAATTAAATCACATTCCAGGGAAGATTGGGGGGCTTACTGTATACAGAACAGTTGGTTTAGTGACATAAATATTTACACAAACTGCCACGAATTAAGACAAATGTTACCAGGAAATAGGCTACATTGTGAGGGGCCGGAGCAAGGGTTTGTCTAAATTTATTGGCCTCTGTTGAGTCCCAAATTTTGGAAAAACTGCTTCCCAGTTTTTCAAAGTGAATGGAGCAAGACAAATGTCGCAGCTCTGCGCTGAGTGCCCGCAGTAAATCATCCCGCCGAGCTCGTTCTCCTAACATGATGTGCTTTCCCTTCAAATGCTGAAGGCTTAATGTGATGTGAACATTCATTTTTCCATTGACATTTACAGCAAATACTAACATGGATCAAGTATCCCAAGCAGACAGAGCGAGGGAGAGAGGGAGAGAGAGAGAGAGAGAGAGATGGGCGGAGATATGAATAGTTGCATCAGACTGGCCCTTGTAGAAGTTAAAGATACATACTGCATGCCCAGGGAGTGGATGTCAGTTAAATGTTTATACAGCTGCTCTGAAGATTATTATTATCATGAAACCACACAGCTATAATGTCATTCTGTGGATGCCAGAGTACAATCAGGTCCTCCCTATAGCCTGCTAGCCTCCTCTCTCCCCCTGTCAGACAACCCTGCTGTTCTGCTCCCTCCGGGCTGTACGGCTGGGCTCAGACTCAGCACGACACCATAATAATGAAATGCGACTATGAAATGGGTTTGTTCCGGACCACCTTTCGACCATGTGAAAGCCCAGTGTATGCATTTTGTTCCAGATGCACACAAAGATGTCTTAGTTTTTGTTTTGTTTTATAGTAGCTGGAATGCTCAATGCTACTTTAACTCTGTAGGAGTTCAAATCTAGGGAAGAAAATAGATTTAAAGCCCCAGCTTGTCAACAAATATGGGTTACAATTTTAAAGCTTTAAAATAAAACTCACTCATAAAGACTATAAAAAAAAGGTTGGGCTAAAACAGCAGCAGAGCAGCTAACCTTAGTGTACATAGCACTACTAGTTACTGCTAGCACTACTTAGCATTAGCTAAGCTGTGAACATCAGCCTGCTTCACATGATTATGTTGGCCACTAGGGGGCAGCAGACACAAGCTATAAACACAACTCTGACATATTATCGCCTTTAAAGTTGATACAGCAATCCTGATAACAAACAGTTGCTAATTTACACATCCAGATGTTTTGAAACAGCATTAGCATTACCTGGCAAATGTATCTAAAAAAAAATTTCCTCTCTATTAGCTCTTTTTTGGTCTCCGCCAGTTCCTTAATGAAATAACCTTTTATTTATTATGAAATATTATGAATTGCTCGAGTTTTTTTTCGGTATTTTATAATATGAAAATGTTGGTTTTCCCGACAGCCTCGTCCTTGTCATCATTATGCCTTTGCATTACGTTACCTGCTCGCTAGCTAGCTTAATTCTTGGCTTTTTTTAGCCCATATAAGTGTTATTGTACTTATATGTTTGGTACAAATGGTGGCAGTGAAAGAAATATTATTATCATACCAGTGGATGAGTGTAGCTGGGTGGTGAGATGGGTATTCTTGTTGGGTATTAATGGGATTTATATCGGGTGTATTTGAGGCATTTTTACTTCGTCAGCAGTAACAATGTGTTTCTCTTTACATAATGTTATCTCTATGCAGAAAAAACATCAACATATCTTTTGGTATTTAGCCCCTTGGGGACTATTTATCCTTAAAAAGTTGATAAACTGGCCTTGCCCTGAATGATAGGAGATACTAAGCTTCGTCTAACCTTCTCAGTATCTCACACACGATGCAACCCGCAAAATTCAAGCAATTTCCCACGTCATGCGACGGTCTAATCTCATCGTGCGTTGGAAACGTTTTTTTGTGTGTGAAAGCGAAGAACATTTGAAGCTACAGTGGGTTTTATTGCTCATGGTTTGACACGGCAGATGAAATATGTGTTGCTCTTTCATCTTATCCAGCAAGTGATTGAAAATGCTGTCAGTTTGTATTTGCCTGTGAAGGTCACAACACTTCTATCAGGATGCTTCTATTTGTCTTTTCGGTTTCCGGAACCTTTAAAGGAGCTGCGATCGCACTTCATTTCCCTCTGCAGTTTAGCTCAGCTGCATACACATATTAACATGTTTAAAACCCGAAAGCAGGAGCATTGAGAGTACAAAAAGCAATCCACTATTCCTGCGAGCGTTGCATTAGATCCACATAAACAACTATTAATTGAAACCGTCCTTGCTGGAGATGTGTCAGCTCCCGATCCGCTCTCATGTATAGATACTTGCTAAGTGTTTTCCTTCCTTGGCCCGTAAACAGCTGCTTGTGCTTAAGCAGTAAAATGTAAATCTTGACGCTGGCTGTTTATGTAGCCCAGGCTTCTAATCATGCAGACGTATAATTGAGTGACGCATGGTGTCTTTATGAGTGGAGCTGCATTCAAAGGGCAGATCCCTGTATTTATGTCTCTCTCTCTCTCTCTCTCTCTTGGAAATGGAAGTAGCTGCCTCTCATCCCATCTACTTCGTTAAACGAAGCATGTGTTTATATGAATTCCTATTGTAAGTTGTTTAAGTGTGAGGTCCGCACAGAGCTAAATGTTCCGTACGGGTACACTGATTTTATAGCTGTGCGGTGCTATTACTGTTACATAGCCAGAGCATCGGGCATCAAACTTCACTTTTGTTCAGTGTGTGTATGAACAAGCAACCAAGACATGGCGTTGACTTCAAAACACACGTGTCTCATAAATAAAAGGAAACACAAGCATATTTTTGATATGAGACAAGCGATGGAGGATTTACCTTCTAAATTTGAAAATTCTCCATCTTTGGTTTTAATAAAAGCAAAGCATTTTACAATATGATAGTTACTCTGCTGTACACTGCAGATCTGGGTAAAGGAGCAACCCTCCCTGCCTTGATCAAAGCTCCCGTGTCCCCCAATTTAGACAGGAAATTAAAACACAAACAAATAAACTGTGGGCCAAATTGCCAAATTGCGCACAGCTTCTCTTCAGCGACCAACCTCAACGTGCTTCTCAATATTTGAAACATGCAAGCGAGGTTTGGACCCTGTTTTGTGATCTCTGCGAGGCCATATAATCTGGGGGTGGACTTGTTGCTCAAATTAGTGGGTAGAGAAGTGTGCCACATGTTCAGTATCCATAAATATTGACTCTGGCTTTCTAGCTGGCCGCCTCTGACCTTGGTGGGTTTCCATTTTGGGAACAACCTATATGAAATGTGTCCCATTTCCCCACAATCTCTTTCATGCACCATGTGCTCGCGCTCTGCATAGCCCGTCGGTCGTGCTTCTGCTGTCAAACACATGTGGATTGATGAAGTTTTTGTGGTTTTCCAAATTAAAAAGGGTAACTCTGCTCGGGCGTCGAATTAGAGGCGAGTCGCGGCAACAAATCGCTCCCTGGTTTGCGAGCAACATCTCTGAAGATTATCTCCTTGTAGGTATGTTACTGTGTGTTAAGACTACATCTGGCTCAAGGCAGAGGAATGCAGGCCCTGTGTCTCGCCAAGTTTCTGTTAACAGCAGGTGAAAGGCTAATAGTTGGATCTGCAGTGTCATCTCAGGGCTTCGTCTGCCCCCTGACTCCTGGAATGTACGTGATGACAAGAGAAGGCCGCACCATCCACATCCGTGCACAGACACACACGCGGCGCACACACACACACACAAACACACACAAACACACACTGTGGTACGCAAAGAAATGAGCACGTACAGGACTTTGGTGAGCAGAGGACAATAAACCATGTCTTCTAGTCTTCCGCAGGATTTACGTATTAAAACAACAAAACACATTCTATCCTAATCTCTCTCAAATAACCACAAATATCCCCTCTTGAATAGGTTACTTTTCTTATAAGTGTTATGTATTACACATTGTTCTCCTTTAAGGGGGTTTCCATACAAGAACAAAGATACATCTATTAGGAGAACGAAAAGTACATGATGGTGGTTTTACTCCATATTATTCTTTTGGTTACTGAAGATGATTTCCCCCGAAAAGTGAAGGATGAACGGAACGTAGCGGTGAAGATATATGACTTTCAAATGATTAGAACAATATATAATATTCAGCCGACGAGGGAATGTGCGTTTCGTGAAACAAAACCTAGTCTTGTGTTCGTGCTGTATTGTACCTGACTTTTAGCCTCAAAGTAAATAGATTCAAACAGAGAGTGTTCAGTTGTCTGAGAGCTTTCGGACCGAAGGCCTCAGGGGACGGATCAGAGACCGGTCGCGTTAAGTCCTCACCGCTGGGACAAGAGGATTTCCAAGAAACTCCGCTTTAAGCTGATAACAACAGTCTAGAGCTAAACCACCGTTATGAGGATGTGCAGATGCTCCATTGTTTTTTCAACACACCTGTGGAGATTTTGCTGAAGATTCTCCTGCAGGCTTCACTGCAGGCCTAAACAGCTAAATGTTACTGTTAAAGAACGTAGCATTATTTTTAAGTTCCTGTCAATAGTAAAGAAATGTTCATTGCAAAAGGATCTGTAAGAGCTGAGGAACCGCTACCCCATAAATATATATATACATATATATATATATATATATATATATATACAGCTGGGATCCATGTGAGTGTCTCTGTCTTGACCTTAAGGTTTATGCTGTGTCTTTCAGACACTGATTACCGCTATCACGAACAAACAAATGCCCGTTGGAAAGGGGGAAAAAAAAGGACGCTAGTGACGGTGGTGTTTGTGCCGGTTTCACGCCGTCTGGCTGAGTCACAGTGTAACCTCTCAGAGCCCTCAGTAGGTCCTTCTTTTGTGCCTCAGACGGCGTATCTCTACCTGCCCTCTCTTGGCTGCCAGGGTTTCGCTCTCTGCGATGTTGTCCTTTCAATCAGCATGTAATTGGATCAGCCACAGCGATTAGATAAGCGTGATGTATCTGGCTCAAAACAATGATATATACAGTATCAGAGCCGCGTGATCTTCTCAAACCACTCTGGGCATCTCTGATCAAGTCCCTCCACAGCCTTGGCTCGACACATTCCTCAGCCCTGGCCTGGCACAAGCTGTGCCAAGGCACACACACACACACACACACACACACACATACAATATGTGCATGAACGTGCACTCAAAACACACACCTTTATATCATTTTAAACAAAACACTTCTATATACAGAAGGAAAAAGAGGGAGAAAGCCTCGGATAAAGCCCTCTCTTTCTAATCCTCTCACTCGGGTAATTAAAGATACTCACAGCTTACTGTGTGAGGCCTTATCCTCCAATCTAAAGCATCTAAATGCCGAGCAGCTTTTACCTGGGTTTGGGTTTAGAGCACTAGCTTCACCAAATGGTGTTTTGGCAACAGCAGGGACCCAACTGTCACTGCCAACAGATTAACACGACAATAGTGCAAATCTATACACTATGAATTAACATGCTCTCTCATACTCTGATTGTATGTATGAATGGGAGAATAAATGAATGAATGAACTGAAAAGGATCAACTGGACAGAAAGTATATGTCACTATAAGCCACCTTTAACTGAATCCGTTAATGAGATAAAAGTCAAAACAGAATCTGGAAAGCAGAAGAGATTACCCAGAAAAAATAAAAGTATAAAATCAAAAGTGCTTGGATCCAGCGAGGGGAAGGCCAAGAGTCTGTGCACACTGCCACTCAGGTAACGGCATGCAGCCACGGGCCTCTCTGTATTTTAATTGCTAAGGGGAAGATCTGGGATTATCCCTCATAAAATGTTATTGTCCTGGAAGGAGAGAAAGATATCTTGTGATCTGCGGGGGATTTAATCTATCGCCATCTCTCCGAAGAGAACAGGCCCCGGCGCTTTGGCCAAAACACAGCCGCCTGCCCGAACCACCATCACCTAATAGAAGTCACTCGAGGGAATCAATGGGGGCTTTTCTTGTGGAGATCACCCAAACATTACCGCTGTTGGCTACACCCCACAGGCTCAAAACAATGCAGCAAAGTTTCTCTCACCCGCCTCCACACCACTGAGAGCATGCACTGTACAAACGCAGCAGGTCAAATCTAGATGAATCTTTTCAACAACAAATTATTAATGCTGGAGTTTCAAAATGTTGAGTTGTACCTAAAACTAATGGAGCAGCAACATGCCAAAACCTGCCACCGATATGTTGATGAACTGCTGTGAAATGACATCAAGAAAAGATCAATGGAGCCAGGAGGAAGCTTGTATACATCTGCTCTGGTGTCAGACACACATGTACAAGCACACCCACACACACACACACACACAGTGAAGTTCAGCAGGAGGATGTGATAGTCCCTCTGAGGGACTAATCCTTTAAAACCACAAACGCAACACATTGTGATGCCTTTATCTATTAGCCTTAATCCAAAAGCCAAACACGTATGATGATCCAGCTATTAACACCTCGATCAATTATCTATTTATGAAGCAGCATGAGTCGACATGTTTGTTTTCTTTCTTTCTTTTGCACCGTGTGGTCAAATTCACATCGGAATATTACACCACCTAGGGACTACAACAAGCCATTTTGATGTTATTTAAAAACATTACACAAATAGACGATTGCTAGTATGGAACATAACCTCAAAAAAACAAACAACTAAAAGCAACAGTATGGTTTTAACTGTTGACTTAATGACTATTTTTATGGCGTGAATTTCCAGGACATGTATAGATGAGGAAAAGAGAGTTGTTTGTAATACGGACAGATATTCTATTTATTGAAGGTTCTCAAACGTTCTGAGGGGCCACATGGATCATCAGGAGGGGCTCAGCATTTTGTGGAATAATTTGATTTTACTGTAGTGTAAATCAACGGGACTTTATTCACATTTGAGACTGTATAAAAGACTATTCCAATTGTTTTCACTACTGACTCAAGCCATTTAAAAAAAAAATCCTCCTGTGAGGGTCAAATGTTATCCAAACTGGGTCCGTGGCTCTAATGTGCGTATACATTTGACATCATCAGACGTGAAATCGTTCGGAGCCTCCGGGTTGTGGAGGTCCGCAGGAGGTGCTTTTACGGTGGACAAATGATTGACAGCCCTCGGTGACATCACTGCACGACAAAAAGAGTCGCTGGGGGAAGAGCAGGCACCAATCAATGCAAACCACTACGCTGTGGAGCACAGAGGAGAGGCAGCAAGGTCCAAGGAGCGACACTTGAGTGCGCTTATCTCCCTTGAAGGCAGCTCCGCTCAACTTTTTGTGTGCCTCGACGAACTGTTCTCTATTCGAAGATGTTCAACCAAGATGTTTTACACTTAGATCGGTCCTGCCTACGCGAGCTCGCTTCCTCATAGACTTAACATATTTTTTTTTTCCTTCTTTCCGCGCTGACCAAGACCTAACCCCGAAATTGCAGCTGGTGAGAATATGTGCGAGAGGCGATCGGCGAAGGGCATGGGCTGTCTTTGGTCCCTCAAGGAGAAGCAGCGTGGATTAAACACGTATTAATGTGGAATTTATCGGAGCACCAAGGTGGAACGACGACCGGACACAGCGCTTTCTCGTCAGGTAAAGACTTTTCAGCGAATTGGTCAACTTTTCCCAAATAACCCAAATGATAACAGTGTCGGCTAGTATAAATCAACTCGCTTCAAGAGGAAACGTTGACTTTACAAACAGAAATCAACAGTTCTCGCAGCGCTTATGCTGACAGGGTGTGTGCGTGTTTGTGCGTAAAAGTTAAAGCGTTCCCATTTTGAGCCTCGGGGGAAAAACGAAGCGAAAAGAGAATTATAAAAAAGTTGTTTCTCTGGAGGTTGTGTTACTCAGATGATATGAAGTTCTAGGTGGGTTTTTTTTAATGTCTTGTCCCGGGCTACATCTGGCTCTGGTACGCACGTCAGATCTAACACCTGCGAGCCTCTTGAAGTAACTCTATCCCTTATGATTATACATGACCGTCAAAGCCTCTGCAAATAAGACGCCTGTTGCTCCGTCTGACTGCCTCTCGTGCTGCCGTGTATTCTAACTCCTTCTCCAACATTCTTGCATGCCTCCTGTGATCAGACGACTTGCCCTTCTTTTCATTTCACTTCACTTAAAACGTGCTTTCCTATCTCTTCTAATTGCAGACTTTATGTCTGCGGTGTCCCCCGCTACCTTCTTTGATTTGTCATTCCCCCACCTTTTTTTTTTTTTGGTTCGTCTCTTTTATTACTCCCTCACCTTGATATGTTTCTATGTTTCTGCTCATGTTAAGATCAATCTTCTGTTTCTGTTAGACGCGCTATATAGCTAGCGGGGCCCTTTTTTGTTGTACTTCAAAGTGAGGAGCTGTCTTCCCTTTTTAACCTGCTCTCTTTCAATCATTCCTACTGTATGGGAGGAGGGGGGGGGGGGTCGCGCTCACTTTGGAGAATGCTTGCAGTGAAGCCCCTGCTGTGTCTACCTCATGTCAATACCTCAGCGCCAGTGTATTGACGCGAAACCAACTTTCTCCACAGGGACTGACTGATCATGGTCGCTGTGGTCCGCTCTTTCATGGTACTGCTGATCGCTCAGGTGTTGCTGGAAGGTGCTACGGGACTCATCCCCGAGGTCGGCCGGAGGAAATACAGCGAATCCGGGAAGCAGACCCCCGAGCAGTCGGAGAGCTTCCTCCACGAGTTCGAGCTCCGGCTTCTCAACATGTTTGGACTGAGGCGCAGGCCGACCCCGAGCAAGCAAGCCGTGGTGCCGCAGTACATGGTGGATCTTTACCGCATGCACTCAGCGAACGGAGACCACAGCACCAAACGACCCAAGAGCATGGGGAAGCACGCGGAGAGGGCCGCCAGCAAGGCCAACACGATTAGAAGCTTTCACCATGAAGGTATGTATTAGTGACATACCTTTACCTGTCTCTCTCAGACGGCCCGAACCTATATTTAAACATGACTCAGTGCGTCAAGGCTGAACTTCAGAGTCTTCGCTGTTTTATGGAGCGTTAGTCATTTACAGGTGACACGCGTCCACGTTATGTGTCACTCTTTAATACGTTTGGGATTGCTTAAACCACGCTGACACGATTTACAAAAAAAATAAAAAATGCATCCCAATTATACGAACTCATATATGTATATGTAGTGAGCTTCACCAAAACATCTCCCCTCTGGCGCAGCTGTCACAGGGTTCAAACACATCAAGGGGGCGGTGGTGTCCCTGGGGTAATTTGTTTCTTAATAATTGATGGTGTTTGCGTGGGCTCTGAAAACAGTTTTTCCAGACACGCACCACAGGAGCAGGATAAAGGGCGGTGTGCGCCTGTGCGCAGGTGATAGTCATCACCCTGTTACTTCAATGACACAAGACATGACATTATGCCAACACGCGTTATGACAAAGTCATCGTGTCAGACTGAATTCTGAGTCATTTCTAACAGGACTTACACGAGTACTTAGTAAAAGAAAAGGGGGGAGGAGGGGTGGTGCGTCTTTACTCTTTCCAAATCGCCCCTCTATCCGCGCCGTGCGCCATTACGCACGTTCCAACAACACCATAATTGCTCACTTAGTTTATATGTTGGATACGCGCCGATTGTTGAATTCAGTGTTTCAATTTCATTTTTACTTCCAAGTTAACACATGCTGCTCGGATGAATGAGGCTCCCACACGTGGATAAAGCGCGTTAGTCCACTAGCTGTACACTATATGTGTTTACACAATACCACTGACGAAGAGGGGTATTTTAAGCTGCCTAAAATAATCTAACAGGTGAAATTTAAACATGACTGATGCTTTATTTATATATATAAATCTGGGCAGCAGAGCCTGCACCTGGTCACAATATCAAGATGATTTATGTATGATAAAAAAAAAACGTTACTGTCAAACATAGCAACTCTGTATCTACCATTCAATTCCCTATGTTCCAATATTTCACTTTTAACTACATTCAAGTTACCGAGTCCATAGGGGCTCTATACAGAGTCCTTATACAGAGTTTTAAGTGTTTGAGTGGGGAAGTTTCCATCAGGGGTGAGTCAGAGGGGTGGTTGAGTGGTTGCTTGGGTGCTCTCCAGAGGCCTAGTGCAATGACACCCAGTGGCTACACTGACACACTACAAACAAGCCTGGCCCGGGCAGCCAGGCTGAGTGACTGCTCCCTGCCCACTACTGGAAACCTCTGCACCGGGCCAGCACACACCTTGACACCACTGGCCATTACCAATGTGTTCAGACTGTGTTTACACATGCTCCGCTGGCTCTTTCATCCCATGCTAACAGAGCTGCAGGGTTGCTAAGTCCTCCCTCGTCAAGAGACGCGCAATTGATGGCTACTCCGCATAATAAGCATGTATCTACAGATGTAAGCGCAGCACATCATCGCAAACGACTCTAATCATTCATCAAATCTGTCTTCTGATATTAAATTCAATCGGATAATTAGTTTCACTCCTATCACTTTTCAAAAATAACCATTTCCCGTGCCAAATAGAACATTTCCACTATTGCGCAGGAAGTGGCTGTCTGGAGACAGGTCCGTGATGAATGACCCAACATTAGCCTTTATCTTCTGTTTTGGCATGCAGCGCAAAAAGAAATTAGGAATGTTGATACACTCATATCTGTGGTTCACACGTTTTCGACAAGCCTCAACTTGTTCACACAGAAGAGAGACAGACGGGAGAGAGTGAGAACGCTGCTGCAGGAAAAAAAAAGCAGAGAAAGAGTGACAGACAAGGAGGCGGAAAGGAAAGAGGATTTGGGGCTAAGAGAACAGAGGGAGAAGGGGATTTGGGAGCTGAGGAAGGAAAGAAAGAGAGGGATTGGGGACAGGGGAGAGGGAACGAGAGACAGGGGGCTTTCCCACATCAAATGAGGAGTGATAGGCCTAATTGAGGTCTTTGTGCTTCTGTAGGGAGGTTTAGGATGAGATGGTGGAATTTCCTAAATGGCTCCTTTGAAACAGCACCGAGTTCAAAGTTTGTGTTTGTTTCACCACACCAAACAGATTAAAAAAGTGTGTCTATACATCGTCTATGAACTTCATAAGGTACAAGTTCAAAGTGGAGCTGCCTTGAAGAAAATTGCAGCTTCAACGTCTGTCATTTATGGTACAATATAGGAGGGGAATACCTCGCATGATCAGAGAGGAGAATGTTTCCAGGCTTAGATCCATTAGCGATAAAGTTAACAATAAAATCTATTTGTGGATTTTCTCCTACATTTAGATATTAATAGCATCCTATGTCTTCTCATAGGATTATTACGATGGGATTATTAACTTGATTTTTCAAAGCTGGCAAAGGTTAATGCAACAGCTGCCATTTATGTTAGAATTTATGTAGTCAGCTTGATACTGATTTCCACATTGCTCTTTTGTTCATACTCATCTTTTTCACTGATTGTGGGAATTGTGTGCAGCAGCCAACTATAGGGCAAATGTGCCATTTGAAGGCCGACGGACGAGCATGTTTGACGTTATCAATCGATGGAAGCGCACCGCTTTCAGCTTCTGACGTTCGGTAAATTCATGAGCATGACAATAATGACGGTATCACATCCCCGTGAGAATATTACACAGAGTCGCACATGCCAAGTTTCGATGTGTGTGTTAATGCCTGTGTGACAATGGACCACACCCACTCAGTGTAACCATGTGGCAGCTTGGCCGGCTGCGCAGAAAGAAGGCTGCAGGTTGTGTGCGAGTGCATGTGTGTGTGTGTGTGAGAGAGAGCGAGAGAGACGGAGAGAGAAAACATGTGAGAAACCATCCTTTGCCAATATTTCCCTGCTCACAGATTAACCATAAAGCCACCTAGGCTTTAATCATAGATTTTGTTTATCGTGCTTGTACCATGCGTACACTCATTGTTTCATCCTTGGCATGAATTTCACACATATCCTCTTACGCTATGTTTGTCTCTGTGCCATCTCTTGTAGAGTCTATGGAGGCCCTGGCCAGGCTGAAAGGCAAAACGACCCAGCAGTTCTACTTCAACCTCACTTCTATCCCCGATGAGGAGCTCATCACGTCTGCAGAGCTTCGCGTCTACAGGGATCAGGTCATGGGAGCTGCACCCCCCAACAACAGCTCCAGAAACAGCAGCACCAGTGATAGTGCTCCGGCTGGTGGCTTCCACCGTATCAACATTTATGAGATATTTGGAGTTCCCTCCCCTCAAGGTAGGGAACCCCTGGCACGTCTGCTGGACACTCGGCTAGTGCAGGACTCTTTGAGCCGCTGGGAGAGCTTTGACGTCAGCCCCGCCGTGTCTCAGTGGACCTCTGGGAAAGGTCACAACCATGGCTTCATGGTGGAGGTGCATCACCCAGAGGAGGGGGAGATGGATGGGGAGCATGCCCAGAGACGTAGTAGGCACATCAGGGTGAGCCGGTCCCTGCACCGGGACCAGGACTTGTGGCCTCAGGCTCGGCCTCTGCTGGTGACGTACGGCCATGACGGCCGCGGGGACTCAGTGCTCCACACGCGGGAGAAACGTCAGGCGGCGCTCCGCAAACAGCGCAGGAAGCACCAGCACAAGGCCAGCTGCAAGAGGCATGCCCTGTACGTGGACTTCAGTGACGTGGGGTGGAACGAGTGGATAGTGGCGCCCCCCGGCTACCACGCCTTTTATTGCCATGGGGAATGTCCGTTCCCCCTGGCAGACCACCTCAATTCCACCAATCACGCCATTGTGCAGACGCTGGTCAACTCGGTGAACTCGAACATCCCCAGAGCCTGTTGCGTGCCCACTGACCTCAGCCCCATCTCCCTGCTCTACCTGGATGAATACGAGAAGGTCATCCTGAAAAACTACCAGGATATGGTGGTGGAGGGATGTGGCTGCCGGTGAGAACCTGACAGTGGTATGGATAGAAAGACAGCGTGGGCAAGAGAGACTGAAAGAGACATCAGAGGTTATTATGGACACCCGGTTTCCCAATGAAGACGTTTATTTATATGAAAGACAAAACAGAGCTATTGTGGAAGAAGAAAAAAAGCTATATATGAATATATTTATGTCTACGTAAAGTTGGGAAAAATAAATATTTTAATCAGAGGAATATTCCTTTACTGGTTTTGAAAATGTATTTCTGATGTACATTTCAAAATGGGTGCAATACCACATGAAGTATAATGCTCAGATTTTTATTTTGTATTTATTTCTATTATAACCACTTTATTTGTAAATAAATTATGTGTATTTATCGTGAAAAAAAAACAAAACGTGGTCACTCCAATTTTCCAAGAGCAGCAACAGTGAACCAGTCACCCATTGTTGATGTATCCATGTCAGGGGCCGACGTGTGCGGCTGACATGAATAACAGAGTTTCAAATTCTGACAGAAATTAGCTGCACAAATATAGCACATGACAAGAAGCTCACACCGCACTGATTGCAAACCGAGCGTCGGAGACTCCTTTTTGGTAAATGTAATTGGAAACCAACAACAATAGAGGCGTAGAGGGGAAAGCGACCGAGGCGGGTCAGGGTGCCGGGTCAGGGTGCCGGCTGGTGTAATGAACTGCGGCGGGGTGCAGGGTCACAGGACGGGAGTGACAAGTTACAAGCTCACAAATGTGATAGACTCCCAAGGGAGGATTAGAAAAACACTAGAGCATGTTTTCATGCATTACATGTCACTGCAAAGATCCCTGGGAAGGTTCGACTAGCTCGTGTGTTTTCTCTGGTCCTAACCGATATGAACGGAGGGGGGGGGGGGGGGTCTGACGAGGGTTCAGGTTTATTTATGGTACGATTTGAGACGGAAAGATTGCAAACTGTGGCAGTCAAGACACACCAACAAGGCTCTCAGCAAGAAAAGATTCCTTCTGGCACTTTAATTAATAAAGACAAAAACACACACCTGCACCTGTCCACATACTGCACATGCTCAGACAGATTCTTCCCCACTTCTGTGTTGGCTGCCTTTCTTTGTCGTCTCTGACTCACAAGGCTCTGATGTGTTTCGGCACTGAAGTAAAAAAGCAAAAAGAAAAGAAAAGAAAAGAAATACAGAGGCATGTCTCAGAAGATTACTCTGCTGCAGCAGATAATGAAGTGCAACACAAACAATACCAAACACTGACACCGGAAAACAGCTTAAGAGTCGCGTTTTATTCACGGTGACAAAAAACAAAACATACCGTATGTTGCAGTAAGACAGTTTGAATCATGAACACCTGGGTCAATATCTTCATACTGCAACGTGTTTGATGGAAACAACATAGTATCTATGTAGGCAAGTAGACTATAACTGCTCCAGAAAGACACAGTGTAGCCACAATAGCGGATCAGATAATGAGAGGGAGAAGAGAGGCAAGAGAGGGAGAGTTTTGACTGACTGCGTTTTTCTGCTGTGTTTGCATTAGAAAGGGTTTGGAGGGATCACAAGGCAGCTCAAAATGCTCTAAATAGAATGTTTTTTATGTGAGCGCACATTGGGACCGTGGAATGTTGGTTTTCAATCTCAGACACATGCATACGCTTGCATGGAAAACCAACGTGGTTGTTTTTTCAATCATCTATTCAAGGGTTTCCTGGTGGGCTTTTTCTCTTCAAAAAACAAATGTGCGTCGGGACAAAGATACGCTTGTTACTTATATAGGAAACGTAAATCAAAACAGAAGGGGCCGTGAGACTTTATTCACGGGAAGTAAAAACATTGAAATGTCACTTTTATTTTTTTTCATGTGCCTCAGATCATATCCGTTTACCTATTCTTATCCTCCAAGGGTGTTTGCACCCGTCTACTCTAGATGATGCAACTATCCAATTATTTTATACCCTCCCAACGTGTACACACACACACACACACACACACACATGCACCTCCTCCACCTCCCACCACATTTCAGTTTCAATCTTCCGCATGTGTTATTTTATTCTACCTTGCATCTCCGCCCCCCTGGTCCCATCTGGTGTCCATTTCTCCTCTGTGGACCCCCACCATACCACAACCTCACACATGGGCTGCACATACCTCTCTGCCAGTAGCAGCACCATTTTAATGGACTTCAGGAGGAAGTCACTTCGCTTGGCACAATTAATGAACATTTGATACAAATGAACACTAAAAACTTTAACCTCCAAAAAAAAAAAACGTTTCTGGAAATGTTTTGTGTTGAAGCAAAAAAAAAAAAGTGTTAAGATTGAGTGGTTTTTGGCTTTATAGTTCAAGTCCATAAACCTTTCATTGGGTTGGGTGGAAATACTGCTCCCAGGCTGGGTGACACATGGGTAGCGCTCCTGAAACTCCCCGTCCCGGATGAACTGGGTTCCGGTTGTACTGTGAGTCGGCCACTGTTTCCTCGACTTCTGGAGCTTCTCTTTTTAGAGCCACGTTAGTATCAGACAGCTCCTCGGGGACCACTCCTAAACTTCTCACTAAGAACAAGGGGTCAAGGGTGAAAGTAATAAGGACCTATTATCTCGGCCATTACTGACTGACTTTCCCGGGTCGTCACGTCATCGCGGGCTAGCGACTTCGAGAGTGGTCAGCCACCGGTCGAGACTGAGAACATGTTTCAGAGTCCATTCTTTTTATCCAGCACAACAACCACCTCATTTCATGGCATATAGGAGAATTGATGACGAGCTAAACATTTAGTCTTGTGTGTTACTATTTATTCCATGATTTTGTTACAAAAGCTCAACTGTGAGATATGTGTTCTTGGCAAGATTCTCTTCACCTGCTACACAGACCTCTGCAAAGTCCCTCTCCGAAAACAGATTTTCCCCTTTTCCTTCTCCGCGAACATCTGGTAAATCTGTTAAAGGTGTCCTTCGCCGTCTTTGTTTACGCACAAAACACACAACAGAGCAGCCGCACAACTGATGAGCAAAACACTGGGAGCCGGGACCTACTAGCGTGGCAGGGCTCGATCGCTCTGTTTGGTTCGCAGCAAACCACACCAAAACTATCGGCAGCCCCAAACAACCCGAATCATAAGGGCTATAAAATCAGATTTCCAGATTTCTGGCTGGCCCAGAATTGGAAAGTATGTGGCGTGCCGTGTATCTTTGATGAGACAGAGGGCTCTAGTCACTATGGGAGATCTCGACTGGCTCTGTGCCAAGGCGAAACACGAAAACGCAGAGAAGTGAAGAGCTACACTGCCCACTTTTGGAGTGTTTTTCTGACTTTGGATCATTTCTCCTCCATGTGCTGCATACACAAATTTTTAGAGGTGGTGCACATGGTGTTTTTTTTCTTCTGTATTCTGAGAACAGCCAGTGAGATGACGTCCAGCATAGCTAAAACTGTGGCATCTGTGCTGCAGCTCTGAACACATCAAACAGACGGGCGTCCGCAGATTCAGCAGCAGAGCAAATATGGAAATTACTTTTCCAGGATGACTGCACGGATGATTGTACTTTTACATATATACAATCTCCGCCTTTCATTCTTCCACGTGGATAAGTCTGCACTAACAAGCACGTACGAATTAAAGCTGTGAGCATGTGCCACAAATGCACCAATTTTCACAATATCTGTAGAATCACGTTATAAAAGGCATGTAGGAAATGACTAAAAACTTTAGCTAACTTGCTCCTGAAATATGCTCGGCTACGACCATTACTGTAGGAGCTAATCATCCATGCAATCACGGTGCCGTTGGCCTGGAGTGACATGCTGAAATCATTACCCCTGGCTGAGACTCAATGGAAGAGACCATTATATATAGCCTTATACTCACAGCAGAAGGGTCTCGCAGTTAAGCTATAGTGCAGAGCTAAAAGTCTGTCTGCCATAATGATACTCTCGAGAACAAGGCAATGAAACCTTAGAGGATGGAGAAGACCTTAAGCCAGACACTTTTTATCGACGGGCGATGGGGGGCAGCAGCAGGAGAAACGACCTCGTAACACCGGAGCTGTTCATCTCTCACCCAAGGACTTCTAATAACTCACACATTTCTTGGGATATCTGGACACAGGGTGCATACACACCATTTCCTGCTTATTCTCACTGTTTTGATCACAGTAAAATATATATAATAGGGTGTGAGAAAATACAGGAGGACTTATCAATAACTATCTTTAAGATAATTAATTACATTTGTATTTTTAACTGTTATTCTGCGATCAACGAATGGTCTTCTGGATGTGTAGCTTGCGCTTTCCACAGATACAGGAAGGAGTTCCATATGGACCACATATGGGCTTCTAAAACAGGCTAGCGGATGGATTTGCCTCTAGATACTGATCTAAGGTCAGTGTCGTGTTTACTCCTCTGATGGTTACAGTTGGGTTTGGAGGGGGGGAGGGGGTGAACCCGACTGATCCTGGAACTTTGCCGAAGGGCGTCGCCTACACAACGTGCTTGAAAGGGGTTGTGTGGTTACGGGAGCGGCCTCCATCTTTGTAGCAGGAAGTGCAGAGATCAATCAAAGGGAGCGACATGACATCCCCCAGCATGCCTGTTAAATAAATGTCAATCTCAAGCACAGTAAATCTCATGCATTACCACGCACACAGCTTCAAATCAGCACTGTTGCTGCTTCAGAGCTGGCAATGAAAAGAAAAGCTTCAAATTCTGTTCCGTCTGACGACAGACAGTAAATAATGCCAAATAGCTGTATTAAAAAAACAGAACACAATTGTGATACAATTAACACACACTTACTAACTAATATTTAATTCTCAGAAAATCTGATTATTTTGCACTTAAAGTCTTTAAGTATTTAAGTATTTAATTCACACAAAAGTATAAAAAAAACATGTGGTTATTTCAAATAGACTATTTATTGAATTAGCAGGAAAACTATATTGTGGTATACATTGTTAATGCGATATGAAAAGACCTTTATTGCACTTGAAGATTTTGGCTTTATATATACCTATATATCTACATATATATATATATATGTATATATAGCCTTGATCTTGATCACTCTACTTAATCACCTGTGGAAGAGAACATACTGCATATTTGTCTTCTAAATCATGACCACTACCTACATTATTTACTTTAGTACTATATAAATATAAATTTGAATGTTTTTCTAATTAAGATTTACACTTATTTTTGTATTGCTGCAGGCTGGATAATGTTATATTTCAATGAGCTTAAGTGAGCTTTTATTTGTCCTTATTTGATACCACAAAGCCTCCTATCGCCCCGTCTGCCAGTCGCAATGGGGATGAAAAAAGATAAGGAAGGTTTGACTTCTTTATGACCACAGTACACGTCGCTGTGATTTCGAGCTACAGAAAGATAACACTAATATCACTGTCACGAGCTGCAAAGTGTCGATGCGGCACCTTGAGGAGCTCCAGGCCTGGAGCCCGGTCCACCAAGCATCAGTCGATCCCCAGCTATGAAATGAGACCTGCGATGGAGCTCGGGGCCTCACTTGGTGGTCTATGAGAACAAGCTGGTGCTGAACCTTTTGTACTTAGAGCAGATTACCAAGAGGCTGCTTCCAGATGCAGTGCACCAGGGGAAACGGGCCCTCTTTCCCTGGGTGGTAAGGGACAAATCCATTCCCCACACTTTTCTCATTAGCGTAATAAGCTTTGTATAAACCAGTGGACCGACATTGTCAAGGACAAATACACCATCTCCTCCATCTGTCCGTCCATCCGTCCATCCATCCATCCGTCACACATCTCTGTGCTGGAGCTACACATGAAAATCTCCAGCCCTTTAACATGTGCTGTGTTGTTTCAAGTCATAAGCTGTGTAGTAATTGTATAATAGAAAAATGATAATAGTATACTGCTGATCAGATGCTGTGTGCACAAATGTACACCAAACATGCAGAACATCCTGCAGTCAGTAATAAAAAGGGAGCTGAAAAAATATTCCGTGTTGTACAACGCCTGTACTGGTTCGTGGTAGAAATCATTCTCCATACCCGTCTGCTATTTGGAAAGAAGTCTCCATCGACCTGATTGCAGAGCGAGATGAGAGAAGCCTTGTTTATGTAAAGAGCAGGTCCACAACCTGCGGGCCCCGGCCAGCTCCGCTACGAGGTGTAACTCACACTCCTTCACCCCGCTCTCCCACAGCCTGTCAGTGGCATGGCAAAGTCTGCCTCACCAACGCTTCCTGTGACTCACTTCCTGTCCCGGCCCTGCACCTGCACTCCCCCCTGGGTGATGTCATGGCAGGTTTTCCTCTTGGAGTCGCACTACTGAGCACACTCCCCCCGTCTGGCACAACGCGTTGCGTGCGTGTGTGTTTACGTGTGTACATCCATCAGCGTGCCTGGCTCCAACATCAGTCAGCGGCCCTGCGGTGAATGCCGCCCTTCATAGCTTCGGTGATGACCTCTTCCGTGAGGGAAAGGCTTTGCTGCGCAGAAAGGCACATCAAACAAGACGGGAGTAAGAGGACAGTGGTAGATGGAACATGGGAGTCTTTCCCAAAGCTGGATTATTGTGATTTTTTTTTTTCCCCTCCTTTGCTTCCTTCTTCTCTAAGATACAAATATGTCCATTTGTTGCCTCCTTGTGTCTGCGCATTAAATTACTTCTCCGTCAATCCGTCTGAGAATCCTCGCCGAGCGTCACGTA
The DNA here is from genome assembly GCF_910591455.1 of Pholis gunnellus. Lineage (NCBI taxonomy): Eukaryota > Metazoa > Chordata > Actinopteri > Perciformes > Pholidae > Pholis > Pholis gunnellus. The sequence goes on from NC_136546.1 coordinate 17,972,987, forward strand.
ATGAAAACTTGACCTCTATGAGAAAGGAGTAGTTCTGTTTTCCAGTGAGGAGAAACAACCTCTAGATGTCCTCAATATCTGTAGGAATAATTACAGTAGGCCTCTCTACCATCGGTGACCGCAGTGAAAATGATAGATTGAAGGGAACACACTACTTGGACAGGCCCATGAGTAAATGGAAATATTGTATGAGAATGAGTGCATACTTTTTTCCCTCATCCTCATGGGCCGTTAGAGGTGATGTTTTTCTTTTTCTAAACCAACTTTTTTATTTTTTTTTGCTCTTTTCTCCCTCAGATTGAGCGTGTATGTACGTGAACGAGCAGGAAATGCCTTCCAGCTCCCGTCAGCAGAGGAGAAACCCGTTAGAGGTCAGGGGTCGCAAGAGGAAAGGCAGCAGGCATATATCAATATTCATTTCCTTTTCTGGTACATTCACAGACCTCTTGCTAGTTTCACTGCTTTATAGAGTGCGTTATGGACCATTAGTTCTTGCTAGCTGCCCGTTGACAACATTAGCTGCTCTAATGGCCGTCTGTGGGAAACTCAGCGCTGCCTTCTCCCTGTTGGTGTGTGCGTGTGTGTCACATTCATCTGGTCCTGGTGCTGATAGATGGTGTGGACCAGAAAGAGGCCAGTGCGAGAGAGAAGGAAGGCTCAAGACACACTCTGGTTTTCTTTGACATCCACGTGATTTCCTCGTGACCGGACTGATATAAAGCACAGCGTCGTCTGTTTAGGACAAAGCAAGTCTTGATAAGTATGTTGTTGTAATGCACTATTATTAAGCAGCCACGGTTGTCACTACGGAAATTGATAAAGTATACTTAGAAACTTCATTTCCTCATTAGAATGGGCAGCATTTGGAGGGCAACAGTTTACCAACATCCAGGGGTTGACATTGGACTGAATTCTCTGTACTGTCACTGTGCAAACAGCGGGCGTTCTGTTGACTGGGACATAAAATAGTGCTGTTGGGTTTTGGGTTTCCAGAGCGGGATCAGGGCTGCAGTATATTGAGTCCATGTGGGGAGCGCGTTTTTAATCTGAGCCTTACCCACAGTCCTTCCTGTTTCTAATTTGGCGCTGCAGCGGTTTTGTCCCGAGGCCAAGAGCCTCTCTTCCACAGAGTGTCTATTTCCTCTGAAGTGAATAGTACCAGGTGTGCTGGCCCGAGATCCCTTGGAGAAGTCTGCTTGTGAATGGCCCACATCTCACTCTTTCTCGCCTGTCTTTGTTTTATTTTTTTTTTCCTTTCATTCTTATTTTTCATTCGGTCTCGCATTCTTTCTCTCTTTTTCACATTCTTTCCTTCTTTCATTGCTGTTATGTCTTCACCACTCTGCGGTTGATCCTTTGTCTCCCTCATCTCCTCTGATTTTCCCTTTGCTCTCTTCGCTGCCTTCAAGATCAAGGTGTAGCACTTTGATCCGTCATAAAAAGGCAGCTTGAGCTGATGAAAACAATAAAAGACAATAGCTTGAACAAGGGCAGAACAATCGCATATCAACCGGGCCAGACATCGGACATAATAAATCTCCCCAGACAGCAAAACTGTCAAAACATCCAAATCAGGTTTAGAATTCGGTTTATTGGGATTGCCTTTGTTGTGGTATAATACACCTCAAATCCTTTGGCAGTTACAATCATTACTATCCTGAATAAACTTAACTTACACAAACGTGCACGCACAAATCCCCTAAATAATGAACACAATAAATGAATATATATGCAGGAGGAGGAGGAAGAAAATGTGTGTGTGTGAGCGAGAGACTCCATCTTCCACACGCTTGTAATCAGGCCAGTCTGATCACCAAGAACTCATCCAATCTGTGAGCAGAGGAGACATGCTGTCACGCTGCTTCAAGGAGGCACTGCGATTGGAATTAACCTCTAGTGACCTTCACTTCTCCCCCCCCCCCCTTCCCCCCCTTCCCCAAAACACACTCCCTAATGAGTTGGGCTTGAAGCGGTGCAGCCTTTGCTGTAAGGCAAATAAATCCTATCGAGGCAAAGTCATATTCTCACTTATCTCTGAGGAAAACAAAGCAAAAGAAACCATGTTGGTTGCCAATGATTTGTGAGTTAACACGGGGGTGAAATACGGCTGCAAAGCCATTAAGGAAATGAGAGTCTAACCAAAGGGCTGTTTAAGTGGAACACATGAACTCTTAATGGTGTTTGCGTTTATTCAATGTTGCTCCCACATCATTTGCCAAAGAAGAACTTGGTGTACAGGTCACGCAGATTCTGTTCCCAGAGATTGTGAGTCTCAACAAGATTTACTATAACGTCAGATATATTTTATGGACTGACAAAAATAATATTTGTGGTGTGTTCTTATCTGTAAACTATCACCCTTGTCACTGCCTCACCCATAATCAATCTATAGCATTTCAATGCACTCATATATAGGTTGAAGAAGTAGCCTTTGACCTTCTACTAACAATAGAACTTCTCCATCCTCTGTTCAGGCCTCATTCCCCTTTTCTACTCTTCTGATTCTCTGCCAAAGCCAACCACGGGCATTTACGCTTCCAGCCGTGGCGTTTCCGGCATCTGCACACGCTTGTGTTTACACAGGATGTTCAAACTTGATGCAGATTAAACAAATCCAATTTGGAGAACTGAGTTCAATCACCTCCTTTATTTCAACATTAAGTAGATGAAGCTGGGGGCCAGATCACCGCTAGCTACCATGTCCAAGAGGATTGTGCGGGGGGAATGATGTGTACACCAGTAAGTCCAGAAAGTATTTTGAGAGTATTTATATGTGGATAGATGTCATCCGCTGGTTCCCACAGGCTTGCATGTGGTTGGATTTGCTCAGTGTGGTGTAGGATATTTTTTCAAAAAATCTCCAGCTCTCCCTGGCAGAGAGTTGTGGGCCTTCGAAGGGCCCATGAGTAGTTTGGCATTGGTTCTGTTCCCACACTTATGGTGTAAACGGAGGCCTGGCTTTGTGCTCACACGCCCAGACCAGGCACACGTAGCACAATTCAATGTTATGAGCATTTCATTTTGCCAGGACTTTTTCATCTTACATCAGATAATCACTGATTACTTAAACTCAGGAAACACTGTATAGGTCAGACGGCAATCGTGCCAAGTTCACTTTCTCATATGGGAGAGTAGACGGCTTCCACGTTTGGGCTGAGGGCGGTCCACTGGCTGGCTGGCCGAGTCCTCTGTTGAAGCCAAGCTTCAGCTCCACGGGTTCAGGATTGGGATGGGAAATTCTGCAGAAGACTGGACGGTCTCTGACCTTTATCACAAGTACAAAAAGACCTTCTTTGTGTCCGGAGGAGTCATTTGTTCAACAGGATTTTTAATTGCTGCTCACTCCCAATAAAGCCTCGAGTTTGGCTGGAGTTTGTGTCCTCACCTGTGTCCTCTTTCCCATTTCGGAGGGGTTTCGACCTTCGGTGGCACCTGTTTGGCTAGCGTCCGGCTGCCCATCTGCTCCTAGCTAATGCAGCCATCCCACTTCTATGGAGTATTCAGGATGGCTAGCTGTCCGCCTAATTGTATCACATTCTACAGGCTTTGTCCCGGCATTCCCTTGCCAGCTAAAGGTTGCCGAAATCTCATCCGCCACATCAGAGGGGCCCTATTAACCCCTAACCCCTGGTTGGTGTGTGTGGACAAGGTCGCTCCTCACACCCAACTCCGGGCCCATTAACACGTCGCCCCACAGCAGAAAAACTATTTTGACGGGCTGTAATTGGCGCTAAGTGATGGTGGACAAAGGCCCCCTCTGTGCTGCCTGCTGGACTGAGCGGTACTGACCACTCTCTGAGCTTCACGCTTGACATTTCCTTTCTGAGTCCGATGTGAGAAGAGAGGAACTGGGGAAGCCCCTTCCTGCACCACCACCTCCTCCGTTTCTCCATCCCTTCAGCCCCTTCTGCTATTTACCACGGCGCTCCTTTGAAAACGTGAGATAATGAGGTTCTAGTGGGGAGAGCTGGCCCGGAGCAGAATTGCATGGTCCAGATCTGTGGAGGCTGATTAAGCCAATGGTGGGGCCATTCCTTTCAGAGCCAGCCTAATTAGTTTATGTTAGCTGGGGAAGGTCAGGGGGCGTGTTTGACTGAGGCCTTTTCTTTAAATGCCACAATGGTGTGATGATCTGTGGATGCAGGTGCAGCAATCGGCTGCTTTAATGTTGCGGAGCTGCTTTGGGTATTGGTTGTACGGTTGAGTTGCAAACTGGCAAAGACAATGAGGTCTTTTACTTGAGAGTACATGACATTAATAAACCAGTCTCCAGCCATCTTGGCTTTCCAAATTCATTAGCCTTGAACTCAAATGTTATAGCGCTCTACAAATAACCAAGGAAAACCCCTCAGTATTGTATGTGGGATAGTGGTTAAAAAACAGGACTTCCGAACAACTAAAGACTACGAAGAATACTTTTCTTGGTAGTCTTGGCCCGCTTTATTGTATTGCTAACCCAGAGTCCACCCAGTGAATTATAAACCACTAAGAATGAGTCACTATGTTAGTAAATGGAAGTCTTTCCTCCTTCAATCTTATCACCGTTTACCTTGACTGTATTCATATTTATGGCAGATGCAAATCCCTTTAATGATTGACTGTGGTCCCAAATTCCCCCTGTGCCATGTACCGCTCGTGTCCTTAGCAACACTCCAAGGGAACGCAGCCAGGCTTCTCTCACACAAAGCAGTATATTTAAGACAGGTCTAACTCCCTTCCCCATAGGCCATGCCATGCTCTCATCCCCGTATTTAACAGCCTGACGTCAGACAGGAGCAGCGGAGGCAGCGGAGGAGACTTTAATACTAAATCTCTCCCCCTGTCATTACCAGGCTGTGTGACCGCCTATCAGAGGCCCTTGAGTGATGTGGGAAACCCTGGGCCCTGTCCTCCCAACCCCTGTAGGCCAGGCCGCCTGTTCTGTCCAAACCAAACTGAAAACTACAGGACAGGCACAGCTCGGGTTGACATCAATGAGGCGCCGGGCTCTTTATGCCCACTCTGTGGTCAGGAGGAGAGAAGCCTGGATATTAATCTCTCTCCCTCTCTCCCTCTCTCGCTCTCTCGTCTTTACTCGCATGCTTTCTTCCTCTTCCCCCTTCTCACCGCGCAAGCCGTATTTCTGGGCTCTCCATCTCCATTAGGGCTAAATCAAACTCAGGCAGAGACTGTTCATTTTGATAGCTGTTGTAGTTGCAGCTGGAGGAAGTATCCTCTCAAACACCAACACTGTGGATGGGAGGTAGAAAGAAATTAACGACCTGGCCTTAACCCCGTTCAGAGTGATGGATAGCACCAGCAGCTTAAGCTGAGGTCTGGGTTATTTTGATATGTTCATCTCCCCATTAATACTTGCCTGGACTGTTTTACTTTAACCTGAATAAGTCAACCACACCTTCCTTGACACACAAGACCACTGAAGCCGACCACATTCCGATTAAATCCACATGCAGATCACTGACATGTAATGGTACCATAAACCATCAACACAACAGCATTAAAACGTACTGACTGACTGCTTATTTACACATAGTGAAAATATGAAAACTAATAATTTAACAAGTCTTATACTGAGCATGTGGCACTTGTATAATATTGTATTAATATTGTACACCCGGGAGGAGGGGAAAAAATAACCCAAACATGCCAACTCAGTCAGTCAGTCCACCAGCCCATGTGATGTGGGTCTTTATGAGAGGACACCTGCAGCACTCAGCGTCCCCAGTCGGCTTTGTGAAAGCCTCTGAACTGGGTGGGGGACAGAGGGGAGGGCCGGAGGGCCGGACCCAGGTTTGGCCCCGAAGGCCTTAACTATCACTCCAGTCCACGGGTTGCCTTTGGCCTTGCTAACTGTTCCATGAAATGGGCCCCAGGAACAGTGCAAACCTCCCAGAAACAGGCCGCTCACTGTTAGCCAACAGTGCTCCCTTTGTGTGAAAATTGTCAAAGCTGGCCCTTTTCTGCACCGGCCCTGCCTTTCTTTTGAGCCTCAGCTGTGAGCAAACAAAGCTGGCTTAAAGGTTTGCATGATGGTTAGCTAGCTAGCTGGCTAGCCGTGTTAGTGTTTGTGTCAATAAGAGCAATGGAGTTTGTGATTCCTGTGTTCTGCAGGTGGGGCTTCAATGGCTAATGAGAGAAGACCCAGTCAATGCTTCACTGATGAGGCCATTCTAAAAACCAATAACCCTGTTTTTTTATGGTGAGTGGGAAGTAGAGCTCAAGGATTCATAATGTGATCCAAATTAAACATTCAATGAATTTAGCGGTCGTTGGGATTATTCTTGTTGAAAGGCTCATTGCCAGCAGGTAAACGGCCTATAAGCCTTCTAAAATATCTAACTCTAGACGTTTACATTTGGTGTCATCCACAGATAAAAGCTGTGGTTTAGTTGGACAGCATTATCGGCAATGTTGGCAGGCTCAAACAGGTGTTTACAGACAACAGAGTTATTGGTACATGCAGCAGTAAGGATCTGGATAATATTCCTAAAATAATCCTACAAGGATTTATTGGTAGAATTTGTAGGATTTATCCATATTTCTTTAAATCTCTACATTTCAAAATATTCCCTTATTAACTCATGATATTCATCTCTCACTCAATTTTGTATTTATACTCCACTTAATACAAACATATCTGTTTGTCATTTATCACATACTGTGTGTTTTATTGTAACTACTCACCAGTTTTTATTCTCTCAGAATAACATTATAGTGACTGTTTTGATATGTATGGTTGTGTATCCTCCTCCGCCTTTATTGCAGTTTATTTAGCCAACTCAGTCTTTGCATCCTGTCCAGAGCTTCTCCAAATAAAGAGGAGGACATTTGTTTGCTAGTTGGCTGTCACAGGTGGTGACAGCCCCAGTAAATCAAACTTGAACACGGTCAGCAAAACACCGTCCGTGCAAACCTTACAACGCTACATCAGAGTTGCCAAGCCCAACATTGCGGTATTACACAGCAATAACAAGTGATTCTGTAACCTGTTAATTGAATACATGGCACTGTGACCGGTGTAATCCACCAATTCCATATCTGCCATCGTACTGCTGTCCTTCCTTTATTGCTCTGCAATAAATCTGAGCAGAGAAAAGAAATGAATACTTGAACAGATGCATAAATCATCCTCTTTTTTTATCTCATTGCAGAGGCTGACATAATTACTGTTTATCTCAAACGATATTTATTGGGTTGTCAGAGCACAACATGTTCTGAGGAAACAGACAAAACATTTATTAAATGCTATTTGTTATGGGGTTTCATCTGTGGTTGAAATGGTCCATCAAGTCACCACAGCTGTGGGTTCACATGCATGAACTCTCTAGAAGATGTCTTCACTTTTCAGGCTGTGTGTCACACCAGGAAGCTATACAACACCACAAAAATGAGCTATAGCTACATCGTCCATGGCAAGGATAAATGTTAACATATTTATTAAGGGAGATAAACTTTGCTAAAGCAGATTGTTTTCCTTTTTTCACCCCCTTTTGGATGAAAAGGAAAACCAGTAGCACTTGGTTTTAACCGCGTTTCACTTTGCATAATTGTTCCCAAGGTTGCTGTTTTTTTATTTCTAGGCTTTCTGTGCCAACATAATTCAATTTCTGTGGCCAAGCCAAATATTTGCACCATGGCTTACGCATCTAAACTGAGTTGTAGTTTGGGCAAAAGAGGTTTGCCCCCTGCCAGTAGCACTGCACAGACACGGCAATAAACAGATTCGCTGTTCATCCACAACAACTCTGCTTCTAATCACAGTTCTTGTTCCACTTGTGCAATACATTCTTCAGCAAGTGGAAAAGGCATTGAAGTTTTATTACACTTCAATCCACACCTTGCATCGCACTGAGCTATGTGCTGGAGGGTTTGATGGTAAACCGACTGTTTACTACTTCTTAGGAACAGATGACACAAACTGGAGGGAGTCAGAGTCATTTACAGTTAGTTAAATTCCCTGCTGAGAGGCCCTGCTAAATGCTTCTTCCACAGACCTTGCTGGGAAATATTTGCAATGGTTTCCATCCAGATCTGGGTCACTCCGTTCCACATTCACTGCACAGGTGAGCTGGAGCAGGTTTGTTTGGCATTGGTCATTGGCTGTCCTTTCCTTTCCACAGGGCTGGGAAAGCAGCACCACATACGGCTTGCGACAACAAGAGATGCTTTTGTCCACGGCTCACCGCGGCGAAATGACACCGCTAAGCCGACCTGCTGCCAATGTTGTCCAGGTCTCCCAGGACAGTCCCCGGGGGCTACGAGACCTGCTGCGGGTCAGTCCAATAGAGGCCGAAGGGGAGTGAGAGCCCTCGGGAGAATAGGTAACTCTGTCAGCCAGCCGTGCCGCTGCAGCATGCAGATGAAAACAACCTCTTTCACATGGGAGTGTGTTTTGGCTTGCAAGGCTGTAATCGTGGATGATTAGCCTAAGAACTCAATTCCGAGCGGGAACTATTCCGTATTCCTGTCACGCTGTCAGAAATGATATTTGCCCAACACTTTTCCCGACTGTCCCGAGACATCAAGGGAGACTTGACTAATCAACGGAAATCGGGCAGGTGTGAGATTTAAATATTAAAAAGTACACGCTCAGGTACACACAGGTTATCTCATGACTGGTTTCAATTTAGTCAATTTGTGTGTTGAAAAAGCCCCTATATTAATTCAGATAAACATTATGCAGCACATAATAAATGTCAAAACCAGCTTACAAAGTTACAAACTAACAATCCCTTTTGAACATTTTAATCAATCTTTGTCAAAAATACAGTTTTTTTTCTTTAAATGTTCAAAGTGAACTGAGAAGATATCATTCTGAAACGCGTACAAAGAGCTTGTAGTCGGTTAATGACTCAAGCAGCGTGACGCGCTACGTGGCCAGATCATCACCCCATAACAGGTGCAGCCTTCTCTCTTTCCTCTCCTCACACTCATCTTGCTGCAGCTTGTTTTCCTTCTACATGTGGAAAACATCTGCATAGGTGGTCCCTCTCTTTCCTTCTGCCCCACCCCCTCTCTCTCTCTCTCTCTGTCTCTCCACCCCCCTCATTTACTCCCACCCCTCTATTCTGTCTCCTTATGTCTTTCTCTTTTTTATGCCGGAAGAGGGAAGTGCTGATAGTAAATATGGAGAGGTGTCAGCGCCAGAAGAAACGGGCCGCGTATTTCTGGATCCAAGCTGCGAGGTTTACCGAAGCATATTTTTATCATGAAAAGCCAACATGGAATGGGACGTCCATGCGCAGCTGCTGGTCTAATTTGCTCTAAGCATGTACAAATAGGACGGCCCACACAGACCATAAAACTGGAGTGGAGGTTTTGCTCTACGCGGCAGTTTTGTCTGACCGAAGGCTCAGGGACGCCTTCCAAAGAACAAACAGGTCACAAAAGAAAAGAGAAAACACAGACACACTCTCTTGATAGTTTGAAACACAGTAGAATAACCGAGAAGAGGGCGGACTACTGCCGCTTCAGTGTTATTCCACAAGTAAACAGTGTTTCAAGACACCGATTCTATTTCATATTAAATAGCTAAAATTATAATAATATATTTTCTCAATGTTCATTTTTCAGCAAGCGAGCCTCGTGAAAAATACAACAATGTAAAATAAATGTTCTTTGTTTAACATTTCTAACTTCCTATGCTTGAAATACTATTTTCTATTTACAGAGTCAAGGTCAGTGGCTGTCAGAACATATTTATATCAAACCCTTATGTATATATTTTTTCAACAAAATTCTCAAGGTTGTTTCCCACCTTCAGACTTGCACCAATGTCCCTCCTGTTCGTTCTCCATACGTTTTATTGCGCCATGGAAATTTTTATTTGCTCTTGAGCAATTTGCTCTGGAAACCCCCTGTAGATCCTATGAGTACTGTACGTTTATACAAGTACACATAATTTGTGTATGCACACACACACACACACACACACATACATACATACATACACGCGTCTGAACGGGGTTCCCCTTTAGACACCGGATAAATAACTAACTTCAAACAGTAAACTAGGTGCTAATGAACTGGATCCTGACGGGGTTTGCTTTCCGCGAGCACAGACCCACCCCACAATGGATCCATTCACAGGATCTCAGCCATGGAAAGTGTTGGTAAAGTAATCCCGCTGGAGTTTATGCGACCTTTTCTAACTCTCAGTACGTCTTTCTCCCCTCAGGCCTTTAAGGCCCGGCCAAAAGCAACACTGACCTGCATCAGCTGATACAGGCAGAGGCTATACCCACATTTGCATGTTTCAAAATGGCACCCATTCACAAACAGTTGGCAAATTGATGCGAGGAGAAAAGGAACACAACGCCCCGCTTCCTCTTACGCCGTACCTGTGAGATCAGTCACAGCGACTTCGAGGCCAGTGTCGAGGGTCGTTTCTACCACGTCGCTCTGTCGCACAGGACGAGGCTGGACCGCATCGAAACGCTTCCGTAAAAACATGTGGCCGGATCGCCCCAACATCCTCTGCAGACAGGGCCTGCAAGAAAAGGCGTTGTTTTATCGTGAACAGAATATGGGCAGTGTTCCCGCTGTGTCTCTGTGTGCTCTGACATACATAATAAAACTCAAAGCATTGCACATGGCTTTATTCAACACATTTGATACTCACTCAGGAAACAAAAATGTCAGCTGCTTTAAATTCTAACGCACACCTGCTAAAATGAGCTAAGCAGGATGGAGACAAGTTAGATTTGATTAACAGCATTTGATCGTAAATTGTGCGGACAACAAGGAAATTGAATTCGTCAGGCTTAATATCTTAAAGAGGCTAGCTATCCGTCTTTCTTTGTTTCCACTTTGGACTCGCAGAGTATCTGCCTGAGGTGAATGATCACCGTCTTTCCACATGGCTGTGCTCATCTATATCTTTTATGTTTCTGGGCAGCAAAAGGGATGAAATACTGCCGGTGACAGGTAAAGCGATACTCTGTAATGGAGGTTGTTTTACAGTAGCCACTTTTCGGAAAGAAGTGCAACATTTAAACATGTGATACCCTGTTCCAAACCACGGTTCAGAACAGCCTCTCCTCTTGATGCGAGGGTCACACTGCGCTGACAACCCTGTATTTATGGCTATCTGACCTGACACCATGAAAAGTTTTATTTCCATCAGATGTTTCCATGCAAGGAGAGGTGAACAGAAAATCAGTCTTGGCTGTGCGGTTTGGAAAGTTCAAATAAAATTCAAAATGCATGAACTTTCAGCATGTTTAAACCTCTTTCAGGTTTTTTTTTTCTTCTTTTCTAGAAGCTTCAATGGAAACATCCACAAGCGTGGACGTAAGACGCCACTTACTGAAGCACCCGTTGCTCCACCCATATAAATAAACAATTAATTTTAGAAATAAAAGAGCCTTTATACTGAGCCTTCGCTGCAGTGCAGGGATTACACACAGTCTATCTGAGCAGAGGTCCAATATTTAGGCACGTCAACACATACGGCTTGTATTCAGTCAGTCACTCTGCTCTCAGTCATAGTCTCTTGACCATCACACCTGTTGCTTGACTCTCATCACGACTGAATTTCACATCTGACTGACATTTGTAAAACAAATAACCTGCCAGCTGAAGGTTGTCCTTTCTTTGAGTGTTGTACTTTCTATTTGAAAGGGGACCGGTATGGAACTCCTCGGTAGCTTTGCAGGTCAGTGGCTTAAGAATAAATCTATTCCCATTTAAAAATCAGAAAGTAAGAAACAGAACAAAGATTGTGACAGCTTTGAAGAGGGGAAAAAATGAATCAGAGCTGCAACACTTTGCAGGCCGTAAGGCAGCGTAGCCTTTGCTCCCCAGAGCCCTGTGCTGTCAAGAGCCTCTCTTCCAGTGCTGTTTCTCAGGCCTGCTGACCCCCCCCCCAGTCCTAGTCCCCCAGCATAAGACATGAGGTTTTGTCGGGTTGTAGAGGTGGGGGGGGGGCGTCCGAGGGGATGTAGGGGCTGAGGTGAAGGGGATGTGGAACGCCGAGGCGAGCAGTGGTCGGCAACCTTATGAAAACAACACCTTTGAACAGTGTTTACCTCCGATCCCGTATTAAGTCACCAATGAGGCCTCCAACGACACGTCAAAGACGGTGGTGAGGTAAGTTAGTTTCTTGTTGCGTGCACTTCTCCCTCTCGCCTATCTCGCCTCCCCACTGCATCCCTAGAAGAACAAACCCCACTACCCCACCTCACCCCCGAAAGCATGGGGCTCGGCAGCATGAATAGGGCATTGTGATGCGTCTCCGTCACGGCAGTGAATGTTTTCACTTCCATTTGATCCGTCGGCGAGGCTGCTAATTGGGTAAGCGTGTTCCCAGGTCACCAGGAGGTTTCTCTTTCCATAAATACAGAAAGCCGGCGAAGGCTTCTACAGATGTTGTTTCCCACCCGCTTCCATGTAGGTTCAGACCGGCTTCAGGCAGTAGATGTAATTTATTGTGTTTAAAACCACAGTCCAAAGTTTTCCCCTCTCTCGCTCTCTCTCTCTCTCTCCTCATCACTCTGAAGACTACATTTTATCATTCTCACAGGCGCTGAAGTAACGCTAAGTTGATATTTGTCCCTTTCCTTTAGCTTGGGACTGTGTGTGCTATGTTGCCAATAGGACTGCAGGTGTCATGATGACATGGACATGGTGTTACTTTGTCTGTACTCCATCCAGGCCTGACAGGTCCAAATGATGTTATTTTCCATGTGTCCGTCCACCAATGACACAGTTTATGAGGCTCAGGGTTTATTTGTTTGTTTTTGTCATGGAATTTACATTTCCTCTCTCTTACACAAGGACTCAAGGCGACCTTGTGTGCCAGCACTACAGACTGAGCTGGAACAGAGAGCTTAGAGAGAGACTCGCAGGCGTGTTTGCTGCAGTTAATCTTCAGGGTGTGGTCAAAATGATCAAGTGGTCAAAGAAACTGTCCTTTAACTGGTGCGCAGAGGTTCAAGCCCTTGTGTTGGCACGCTACCCACCATGCTGAAGTGTCCTTACCAAGTCCGGGGCAAGTTCTTCTGCAGCTGTGCTCCCGACTTCTTTCTTCGGCATCTCTCCTCCCTGGACGGGACAAATAAAGAGACGAGTTCCTCACTTAATCAATGAAGTATATATCATCCTGATGAGACACCATTCCAGACCTAAGATGGTTTGTGGCTTGCTTTCCTAATCACTGTCTAAGCCAGGGCAGCTAATGATATGACATTTATTATGAGTGACTCAAAAATATTGCCTTTCATTTGTAGTACCGTGTTCCTTTAAAGGTCATTTTCATCTTGTGATAACTTGAGTGGCGATTGCCAGCTCCTGCTGTCTTCCGGTATCGTCCAGACTTCCACATCATGTGCTGAAGGGGATGATAAAGATGTTTTTAATTTCAAAACAGGCTTGAATTTGTCCATTGCGGCACCTCCGTGGTGCCGTGCCATAAGACACACATGTCAAGAACTACAGAGTTTGAGACAAACAGTGGTCCGTTTCTAAGCCAAAGGCATGGAGCGCCTTTCTTTTTAAGATACTGGCTCACAAACTTTGGATCTTTTTTCTCCTCCGACTCTAGTGTGGTGTAATGGCGCCACTGTGTGGCAGCAACTTTATTGAAGTAAAAATGTCACAAAACAATTCTAGGATGTCCTTTACTTATGAATTGGTTCATTTAACAGAACAATATGTCAAACAGTGTTCCCTCTGTTTTGTGGAAATCAGTTTCTAGGACTTCTCCGGGACATGTTCAGTGATTATCTAGCTGCTACAGACGGGGATTGTGTCACACACTAATATGTTCCTATGGAAGTCAGATTTAAAAGACACATTCAGAGCGTTTCCACAACATAACAGCTTTATCAAAATAATGTGGTCCAAAAACTTCCATTTCAACGTTAATGATCCTGAATTGAAATGATCCTGAGAATAATGTAATCTTTTCAGATGGCAATGTTTCCCGTTCTCGGGATCGCTGATCGAGAGCCTTGTAGTTATTTCACAGCTAAAGGAAAATACAAGAATGTTGAAATAATTTTCCAGGAAAAACACAATATTTTCCAGAACATTTGACTGTTTTTTTGAGAAAGGTGGGAACCCTGTCAAATTGTTTTGTAATGTCTCTCCGCAGGTGAATAACGATCTCTTAAATACAAAAAGACGAAAGCCTAAAGTATTTGTGAATATTAAAGTGACAATAGAGATTTGACCAGTTAGTTCATTTAGATCATTTCCCATAAAATGAAATATTAAAAGAGTACAAAATAAATCATGCGAAAGAAAGTGATTTATGTAATTTAGGCAAGAGATGGATGGCTAAAGTATATGATTTAAACATTGCATTTTAAATAAACTAACTGGTGACAGTTGGCAGGATTTGCTTACTTTCTTTCAAAGTAAAACGTTATCTTAAAATATAAATGTATCTTCAACCTCGTTCTGTTTCTCCAGCTGCCTTATTATCCCCAGTAGTCTCATTCATGTCTTCCATTTGAATACATGAGTCGGATGTCCACATGTAGTTATATTTTGCTCAAGTACCTGTCAAGTCAAAAGATACTGTGTGATCTTACCAATATAATCCAGAGGGTGGCAGGCTTCACACATGGGCGCCCCTCATCGCCAAGTGGCTGGAACAGAAGAAAAAGTCCACATAATTCTTAAACTGCTTACGAATTACACCCACATATTATAATCTTTTTACTCTGTTATAGTAGTTTCATAAGCTGGCAATATCATTATGTGGAAAAGACCAACTGATGTGATTCATCTTGGTTTACTCATGGGGCAGGGTGTGGGCATTAAAGAAGGTGGGCTGATTCATCTGAGGTGAGCTGTTACTCATCAAGTTGTGGGTCTGTCTCTGTAAATCCACTTAAACTTGAGCAACAGCCCCGAGTTTGGTATTCACACTACAACTATACCCCCTTTGAACATATCCGAATTCAATCCCTTCCGGGGTTTTTTTTTTTCTTTTAGTCAGTTCAACACCAGATTTTAACTTTTTCAAAAAGGTTTCTTTAAGATTGTAGCTTTGTATTTGGGCAAACACTGGGCAATTATGGGATGCATGTATAATTTAGTATTGTTCAATATAAGGCAACCAGTACTATTTACACAAGCTGAGTAGTACTCACTCCCAATGACTGGAAAACTGACCTTAATGTGTCATGTTGGGGGACTGGCCCTTTACAAATATGTACCTTTAACCCTCCTGTTATGTTGCGGGTCAAATTGACCCGTTTCAAAGTTTGAAAATCTAGAAAAAATATTTACAATTTTTTTTTCTGTATGAAACTTCTTCTGCTTGCCTTAATTAGGGTAATCTACGTGAAAAAAAATAAATAAAAAATATCATGTATTTGCAACCCCCCCCTGCAGGTTTATATAACAGAGATGATGTTCGGGGTCAATTTGACCCGGCAGTGAAAGTGGAGGCTATAAGGGATCAAAGGGGTCAAGTTTAGACCATTTCTTTCTTTGAAAATGTGAGACAAAGTATCTCTTACTCCTCCCAACATGTTTCACCCGATTTCACACACACACACACACACACACACACACACACACACACACACACACACACACACACACACACCGCACCTGTGCGAGAAAGGAAAGGGAAACCTTTTTTTTTCTCGCGGGAAAACTCCACCCACACTTAGCAGGAGAGGGGAGAAACATACGAAAGGGTTGCTTGGGAGTCCTACCCAATCATGTATTTGCAACCCCCCCCTGCATGTTTATATAACAGAGATGATGTTCGGGGTCAATTTGACCCGGCAGTGAAGTGGAGGCTATAAGGGATCAAAGGGGTCAAGTTTAGACCATTTCTTTCTTTGAAAATGTGAGACAAAGTATCTCTTACTCCTCCCAACATGTTTCACCCCATTTCACACACACACACACACACACACACACACACACACACACACACACACACACACACACACACACACACACACACACACACACACACACACACACACACACACACACACACACCTCGTTCATTGTGTTGATATCTTGTTCATTTTTGTAAATGTGTGTTTCTTAACACTATAAATAAACATAAATACAGTTTACTTTCAATACAAATCCTTATGACTCATTTAGCTTGATTTTGAGTGAGCGGGTCAATATGACCCTGAACAGCAGAGGTGTCTCTTCTCCATTTATCTACATCACCCCATGAAAAAAAGAAAGTTTCAAAATGTAAAAAAAATTTAGAAGAAAATACATGTTATGGTAGACTAATGCAATTTACATCTAGGTTTTTCCAATGTACCTAAAAAATTGTTTTAACATGTATTTTTCATTAAAACGAGTGAGTTACCCTCATTGAACTATGATCTATGGAGGGGGGAATAACTCCATTCCACTAAAAACTGATTGAATTGTTAGTAAGGGTGTTGGTGATGAGGTACAAACTATATTTATTAGGATTTTTTGGTTTCTGACAACTTTTGGATGATTAAACCTGCACCGGGTCATATTGACCCGCGAACATCATGGCTGTACCTAAAAAACGAACATAACAGGAGGGTTAAGTTAATTGACCGAGCTAACAATTTAAATGCAGTTTAAAGTAAGGCCAGTCTTCCATCAATATATCAATCAATGGTTAGCCAGTCCTATCCAACATCAATATACAATAAAACTTGTAACTCAGGCTAACCATTGCTAACTACCATTACCTTTTGGTCCTTTTATTTCAATTTAAATTGTATCTTACACTGAAAGCACCTTGATACACAATATTTTCTTTCTGTTATGCTGAATACTAGTCAAATGTTGTTGTTTTTTAAAGTTACATTAGTGTACTGCTATGCTGTCATTAAGATACAAGTAGACTGACATATATTATAATGTTATAATAATGTGTTGGCTAATTGTTGGAGTCCTCATGAGGCTAGCCTAGCATTAGCTCCGTCTGTCATGTAGAGTTAGTTAGCTCGTCACTTGAACTTAGCGCACTATAAACTGAAGTAGCAATGACGCAACTAACTAGTCCTGCAGACGTTGGTTTCATTATGTAAATCTCAAACATTATAACACTTAGTTTGGTGCAAACCCACCTTTGCTTTGGTGCGCTGAGCATTAAGCCAGTTTACTTCCTCTAACGGTCCCTCCTCCTCCTCTCTGATAACGTTACCTGTCTCTCTGCACGGGGCGTGTTTGTACTCCATGAAGGTGCCTCATTCCTGGTTCATTCCACCTCACGAGACATTTTCTAGGAATAGCTCACCGGCAGAAAACTTTGAATAAAGGTAAGAGTGTTTTTCAGAGTCTTGACGTTGTTAATGTTTTTGGGCCATTATCCGTTTGGGATTGAATAAAGCAGATTTTTAATGTCCCAAACCAGATTAAATAAATCATATGATTGGGTCCAGTTGGGACTTGTGCGTTTGTTTGTGGCAGGCCTGCACAGAAGGAAGTTAATGGTTAATTTGTAGGACTTTATTGTACTATTATTGCTATACTAAGGCCGGGCTGACACTGTACTGTATTCTGTGAATACTAAAACTTAACAGGAGTTTATATCTAACATTTTAGTTTTTTATTCTAGACCATTTGCTTTAGTGTGAAGGATTTTTTTAATAAGAGATGCACGGTGCTTTTGGACATTGTCTCAGATAGTAGTTTGTGTGTATTTAAGGCCTCCTATAAACACAGGATTGTTGTATTTTTCATGCAGTGAGAATTCCTCTAGTTGTTCCAATATTAATGCAGTTTTGGTTAGAAATCAAACACCTGTAATTTAGAAACACTGCTCACACTATAGTTACCTTTTTAAGGAGTTTGGAGTTATGAGAGCTCTTTAAAACCACTGCATATTTGATATGAAAAAACTACAGTAATTTATTTCTTGTTTGCATTTTGACGAGGCCTCAAATTACATCATTGCTCATTCCGTCACATTTTGGCCTTTATTCAGCTCGTGTAATACTGTGGAGGTTGATTCATCACGCTCCAACACATCTCAACAAGCCTTCCCTCAGCAGATATGCAAGCTCAAAACTTTTAACTGTACCCTACAGCTGCATAGGGAGGGACCAGCGCAAAGAAAGCAGAGTCGGGTTCGTTAAACCTAGCCTCCCGGCAACACAGTTTCACACAGTAACATTCTACATTTCCACTGGGCTACCCAGGACAAATGAAAGAGGTATTTCTATTGATAGCCCTAGTCTAGACGAGTGTGTGTGAGTGTGTGTGTGTGTGTGTGTGTGTGTGTGTATGAGTTGGCATCTCTTTGTTCACCACACTCTCAGAGTTCGGATGTGAAAAGAGGGGGAGATCTGGTGCAGCGTGTGGAGATTGTTGTTTTCATGGTCTCTCCTGCACCAGATTCGTGTCCCTGCTCGTCACACATTCCACAGCTGTACCCTCCCTGCTCCTCCGCTCCTCTCCCCTTTCCTACCTGCCCGATGTCTTTTCATCCGTTCACTCTTTTCTTCCAAATTAAAACCCAACAATGCTCCGCCATAGTTACGCCCTTCTCTGCAGAGAGAGCCGTGTATACCGCTGTGTTATATTTGCTGTGTTTACTGTGTGTTCTGTGGTCTCGTCTATTTTTCCTGCCCGGCACCAGCCTGTACATCTGCCAGTCTGCGTGTTAGCTGATATCTTATTTATAAATGTATCGGCTGAGAGGAGTACTTCAGGGGCTGCGGTATCATTGCAGAAAATACTGCAGAGGAAGTACGGTTGAAATCTGTTCCATTGCTGCTTGGAACAGAAACACAGAGAGACGTGTGTTTGTTAACCGTTGGCCAAGATAATTTGGATGTTCCCACAGGATGTTTGAGAAACACTTATCCCGCTGACTCATGTTTTTATCCCAGATGTTTCCTAATCCTCCAAACAAAAGAAAACAAGGACAGAATCAACATATAGTGGAATTCCCCCGCCGTGTGATTCATGAGAGATAGCCGTAGGTTTTGATGGCGTTACCTAAAACCAGGTGCGTCCTATCCATAATCTACATGCACCTCTTTCTCTTTAGAACAGGGCCATGATCACAGCCGCAGAGTATGGAGAAACATCATGGGAGCTGTCCGTGCAGGTGGATCAAAAAGATGGCGACGAGTCCATGAAATTTAAGCTGAGGGTGAAGGGAGACTTGCACATCGGAGGCCTCATGCTTAAGCTGGTGGAGAAGATCAGTAAGTGCCTCAGATGTTCGACTGCAATCAGTCACACTCCATTTTTGGTTTTGTTTACCTGGTAAAAGGGTGCATCCATTCGACTTTGCTTTTAACAGCAGTGCCTCGAACCTCCCCCTGCTGCCACAACAGGTCTGTTAGTCAAGCCACACCCTTGTTTGCCCTGCATTTTTCTACACCGCGGTGCTATTGTTTTGCCACAATGCATTGGCTTGCGTAGCCCCAGGGGCTAAAGTTCAGCCACAATCTGATCTGATATCTCTTTACATAAATTCAGAGGAGCTAATATAGTGTGAAGGAAATTTTAGTAAGGTGGTTTAAACAGCACAAGACATAATAGATGACTAAGTAGCTTGTCATCAACGGGCGGATTTCTGCCCAGCACCATAACATGTTGTCAGGTAGACTCATAAAACCACACTTTAATCATGCTCAGCCACCCACACAACAGTGGGTACAAGGAAGTGTTTGTGTTGGTAGCAGAGGATGTAGATACGAAGCCAGAGATCCAACCTCAAGACCCTTTAAACTTGAGTTTGTGACAGCAGCATTGTAGTAATATGTTTTACTTTACTAATCTGTGTGTCTGCAGAGGCTCCTCAGGACTGGTCGGACCATGCCCTGTGGTGGGAGCAGAGGAAATGCTGGCTACTCAAGACCCACTGGACCTTGGACAAGTATGGAATTCAGGTAATATGTAGATTCCAAAGTGATTTAATCTGTTTTTATAATAAAGCTGTTATTTGATATGTTAGAATCAAAATTTCCCCAAGAAACGCATTTCTACATTGGCCCGAAAACTGATTGAATGCCTGTGGCATAGAAGAGTCAAAGCCATAATATTTCAATTATGCGCATGTGTTGGCAGCTCCTCAAGGCAGGAAGAGCCATCAGTGGTTTTATCTCGTCAGTCCAGCCTGAATCATCTGTTGGCTCTATAATTCAAACACATGTTGTACAGCCAAGCATTGTTCAACTTCAAGCACAAAGAACTATGTAATTACTGTGAATATTTTGCTGTCAACAAAGCAATGACGACCCAATTCATGCTAAAAATGCACGTACATGCACATGTATGTGTCAAAGTTCAGACTCAATGTCAATTTGTTTTGTCCATTATCTAGATTGCATGTGTAAACCCTTTATAATACAGATACCATTTATTCTACTCAGGCTGATGCTGACCTGCGCTATACACCCCAGCACAAACCCCTGTTGCTGCAGCTCCCCAATATGAAAACCATCAAAATGACCGTCAGCTTCTCCAGTGTGGTCTTCAAGGCGGTGGCGGAGATCTGTCAAATGCTCAGTGAGTTTCTCTGTCCTTTCCAAATTGCAGTGTGTCATTCTTGATTGATCTCAAATGAAGACTTCACCTTCCTATCCGTATTGTTCCTCATCCCTCGCACCGTCCCCCTGTTCCCTTCGCCCCCAGACATCAGAAGATCAGAGGAGCTGTCCCTGCTGAAGCCTCCAGACGACCCCTCTAAGAAGAAGAAGAAGAAAGACAAGAACTCCGCACAAGAAGACATCTGGGACATTGACTTATTCAGCGGGGGACCGGGAAGCACAGGTACCGTGGAATACGTTGCTGTTTCTTAACAAAGCCAGAAAACGAGAAAAAAGATTCAGGCTAATAAACATGTCTTAGCCTAGGTTATTTTATCATAGTGAAAGTGTGATTCTGGCCTCCACAATAACATACACTTGTGTCTGACTCTGGAGGGCCTGGTAATGTGCATCAGTTTGCTTATGACAAGGTAAAATGTCTTATTGCATTTATATTCAGCTCCCAACAGACTCAGCAACTAAATGTGAGTGACTGAAGTTGAATCGGTCTTTTTCACTGCAGAAACAAAGACAGGCGTAACAAATAACTTAGCCGTCGTTAATGTTACTAGTTTGACCGGTGCTTTTCCTGCAAAGTCAGCTATGACTAAATTTAGGTGAGAAGAATTATGAATAATGTCTGTAATCTGAAACATTCAGATTCATTTCAGGCCCTAGAAGGGATGGCATCTTTATTTCTATGAGTTACGTCTGCAAGAGGAGGAGAAGAAATGAGAAACTTCTCTGCATATATAGCGCAGCGGAGATCTAACAGGCCACACTTTCCATCAGTGAGATCTGAAAGAATTGTTCAGTATGCTGCCGTGTTCTTCGGTGTTTCCCCGACACGCACTCCCTCCGCTCGTATCATGTTGGGATTTCACACCAACCTCAAGATCACTCTTATTAAGACCTTTGATCTTTCCCACTTTCACCATGCCTTATTTTGCTTTTAAGAGTCTCAAGCTTTCTGTCGAACTTGTATTCTGACTGTTGATGTTCCTTTGCTTTTAAATATTTGGTTTTTTTTCGTCCTCCTATACAACCTGACAGTGAGTTGATCTCAACTTCCAGTGCGTCTCCTTTTACAATTCCTTTAAAGACGCTATGAAGGTATGCTGAATCCTTTGTGCAAACCTGATATTAATCATTTATCTGCTCTTTTATTCTCCTTGAACAAGGCCCCATGTACAGTAAGACCATGACAGCCACCTACGACCCAGAGAACGGGATGCCGGTGTCTGCCACGAGCCTTTGGTTTGGAGAAAACCCTCTAGCCGAATCGCAGCCAAACTTGCCGCCCGCTGAGCTGGCAAAGATGTACCAGCCGCTCTCGCCAGTGGACAAAGCAATCAACATGGCAGGGTAGATGAAAAGAGGTTGTTTTCTGCTCATAGATTTGAAACTCCAACATCTCTTCTAATTGTTTGTTTGCTATGATCAACAGGTGGTTGGACTCGTCTCGTTCCCTTATGGAGCAAGACATTCTACATGAAGAAAAGCTACTGCTTCGCTTCAAGTACAATGTCTTCTTTGACCTCAATCCCAAAGTAAGAGACCCAAAATGTATTCCGTTTGTATTCAATTTGAAGGTTTTGAATTCAAATGTGAGCTTGTGTGTTTTTTGTGTTTTAGTACGACGCCGTCAGAATAACACAGCTGTATGAACAAGCTCGCTGGTCCATCCTGCTGGAGGAGATAGACTGCACTGAGGAGGAAATGCTGATGTTTGCTTCATTACAGGTGAACAACATGCCATCACAGCTATGAAAAGTGATGTATGGTTCTGATGGCACATCTATAAGTCATACATTCAAAGACACATGTTTCTCTTAAACAGAACTAAACTAGCGTAAGGCACTCCTGATTTAAATTGGCTTGTGATCACGGTGTGATTGGCACGCTGGTAATGTGGCCTAAATTAGCTGCATGTACAGTATATGGCGGTCTTGGAGCTCTGGATAGTATCCATTCAGGAGAGCTGGTTTGGTGTCTAAATCCATGCGAGGACGTGTCAGGACATGAGGAAAATCCCACCGGAGAGGGAGGATGGGAGGGAGAGGCAGAGATGTAGGAAGAGAGATTGAGTAGTGTGGTAAAACCTCAAAGCTCCCCATCAGACACAGATTGCTCGAAGGAACTAATGTGGCAAAGTTTGAGATGTGACATTCTCTGTGTCTACATTTTCAGGCCGTCTCTGATCCGTTCAGATTCTGTTATTTTGCAACGGGGTGATTCAGAAATCCCAGTGATTCAGAGAGAGATCAATGTTGCACTCACCTACACATTGGTGCAATGGCTGGCACACTGGGCTCCCTCTGACTCATGCCTGCCTTGCGTAACCTTCTTAAGTCATAATGACTTGTACTTATTGGAATATTTGATTTTTGCTATCAGAAAGGTCAGCTGAGAGTTTTCTACCTAGTGTTGTAGTCAAGACCACCTAAACCGAGACCAAGACCAGAAGGTATCAAGACCGAGACAAGACCAAGACTTTGGGAGGTTGAGACCAAGTCAAGACCAAGTCCACGGTAGGGCGAGTCCCACACTGCAGGACTCACTTGCTATTAAATGTGGAACATGCAAACCAGAGACACTCTTCAAATGTATCTGAAAAATCCTTATTTCCATAAAAACACCCACAGAAAACAAATAGATTCCTCTTAATAATTCACCTCCTTTACTGTCATATATTATATTGTATATGTGTATAAGCAGAGGTGAATTTTACGTGTGGAAATTGTCCTCTGTTTTCTATGAACAATTACAGTAATTATGTCAACAAATAATTCAGAGAACCGCACACGCAGTTCTCACAGTTGTGGTCTTGTTTTGGAGACGGAGACAGGATCGAGTATAATGCCGTTATACTCGGTCGGACCGATCTCGAGTACTCCAGCACTGACTTATGTCGTAAAAACTTTCATTTCATTTCATTTCCAGTATCACATCTGTAAACTGACCCTTTCAAGTGAACCACTGGACCACTCCAACGAGCCAGAAATAGATGAAGTAGAGGCCGCCCTCTCCAGCTTGGAGGTGACACTTGAAGGCGGACTCCCAGACCGAATTCTGGTAAACATATTTTTTTTTTAGACGGGGGCTGCCTGCACTGGGATCAATGTTGACTGTAATTTTAAGGTTTCCAGGTCTGTTACAGTAGAACACCTGTTTTTTAAGCAGGAGTGATAGGTAGGCCTCTGATGATTGCATGTCTTAACACGGTGATGTCAGGAGGAGTCGCGGGATAATTCACAGTTGTTTGTCCCGCCCCCAGGAAGACATTACAGACATTCCAGAGCTGGCAGATTCCCTCCGGCTGTTTAGGTAAACCCACCTTTGTTCCTATAAAATGAAGATGCCAATATGAATAACTAAAGTGAAATACCTTTACCTGAAATTGATCCTTTAAACCCTCTCTTTCTAGTGCATTTAAATCAGCCTAATTTAGTGGCTTGCAGCCATACAGTTTGATTTATAGGACAGGGGCGAAGATATTCTCTATACAAATGTATTATGTGAATTAATGCCTGTGATATTCACTTTAATCTCATAATGGCTTATAGGTTGTTTGATAATTGATTAAAGGAAACAACCTTCTGTTGAGCAGCTCACTGCTCTTAATGAGTAAAAAAATGATCTCATAACCATCATAAAACATTTATGCTGTTTCACTGACAGTCTTTTGCTCAGAGGCATCAAGGTCGTAACATGTATTGCAGCCAAAAAGCAATGATTTATTTTGTATTTCTTGCTGCCTTGAACCAGGCCCAAAAGACTGCTGCGGCCGTACAAAGAGTACTGGTTTGTATTCAAGGACACCACCATCTCCTACTACAAGAACAAGGAGACCTCCAGTGGAGAACCCATGGAGCAGTTTCACCTCCGAGGTCAGTGGAGAAGAATGATGTGAAAAACTGTTGTATTTCACATACAATTCACTGGTGCATTCAAGACCCATTTTCAGGGTTTTCATATTTTCGTATTAATAATAAACGTAAAAAAGTACTAAGTTGACTTGGAGCAGCACTCATCTGAAGCGGTCTCGTTCTATAATGGACCAATTGCATAAGTTGTTGTCCGCATTAGTCACTTCCACACAGAAACATGGGAATATAGTGTCCATGTTGAAAATACTAGTTATTCTTTAAATTCACTTGTATCCGTTCCTCTTCACCTGACAGGTTGTGAGGTAGTCCCCGACGTCAACGTCACAGAGAAGAAGTTCGGCATCAAGCTGCTGCTCCCGGTTGCTGACGGGATGAATGAAGTTTACATCCGATGTGACAATGTGAGGCCCTCCTCTTCCTCCCCTTTCGAGCATTTTCCTGTGATAATCAGCGATTCTACCTCTTTTAAAAAAAAATCCCTGTAAAGTGTGCGTCCATAAACACGGGCTGACTTTGTAACCGTCCTTGAATTGCCGCAGCAAACGCAGTACGCCAAGTGGAAAGCTGCGTGTATCCTGGCCTCCAAGGGCAAGACGATGGCCTACAGCTCCTACAAGTCAGAAGTGAGGAACATCCAGTCCTTCCTGCAGATGAAGAGCCTGGCGCCTCCCCCTGGCCAGGCAGCTCCTGACCTTGACGCTATGGAGATGAATGCCGAATGTTTTTTCTCCCCGCGCTACACCAAGAAGCACAAGACCAAGCAGGTCGGTCTACGTGCAGTATACTTGACGACAGCGTAACATCTCTGTTTTTAATTATTACATACATTTGCTAAATCTGCCTCTGGTGATTGTTTCAAGCTAACAACACGCATCCTGGAGGCCCATCAGAACATAGCACGGCTGTCCCTGATGGAGGCCAAGATGCGCTTCATCCAGGCCTGGCAGTCGCTTCCAGAGTTCGGTATCAACTACTACATTGTCAGGTACAGTGTTTATACATTGAAGTATATTTCACATACAACCGGTGACATATTTGCACATCTAAATGTTGTTTATGAATGATGATTTGGTTATTCTTTTATATCGTTTCAGGTTCAAAGGCAGTAAGAAGGATGAGATTCTGGGGATCTCCTACAACCGTCTGATTCGTATGGACATGTCCTCCGGTCTGCCTGTCACCACGTGGAGGTTCGCCAACATGAAGCAGTGGAACGTTAACTGGGAGATCAGACAGGTGAGGGATCGGGTGTGCCATATATTAGGATTTATCTTCATCTACAGATGGTATTACTTCAGAGGCATGAATACTTTCTATGTGATTCCAGGTGACCATACAGTTTGACCAGAACGTGTCAATGGCCTTCTGCTGTTTGAGCTGCGACTGCAAGGTGGTCCACGAGTTCATTGGCGGTTACATCTTCCTCTCCACACGATCTAAAGACCAGAACGAGACGCTAGACGAAGAACTGTTCCATAAACTAACTGGAGGCCAAGAATGAGGAAAGCCTGAGCGTCTTTTAGTACATCTGTTTATTGTCCTATGTTGCAATGTGAAAGCGCAGCTTTCATCTACTGTAGCAATGGTAACCCTAAACACTCAATCACTGCCAAAGAAAATGTAATCCTGTAAACTGTAAATGTAAGATGTTCACACACAGAACTCAACTTTGTGTTGTCATTATATATCCTGCTGTGAACAGTTATAGCAGTCTACCCTGCACTAAAGAATAATGGCGTTGATGTAAATATTTAGTCATGAATCTCTCAAAACTTGGATGCATTGATATTTGTAGGAGTTATGTTTTTTAAAGGTGCCCTTGTTTAAGACAGAAAATCATTTTGTAAAAAAAACATTAAAGGGTGTTTTTGTTTGTATTTCATAACTTCTTTCACATTTGTTCATTTGCTGCCACACAAACACAACTGAGTTTTTACATTTACGGTTGAACTCATCTTAATTAAAGTACTGTAGTGAGCGTTGATGCTTATTATGTATGGTGAAATGCAAATTCACAAATAGTATATTCCGTGCTTAGAGAAAGTAGAATTTATTGTAGGCGGAGAATCAGTTTTTTTATGTTCATGTTGATGTGACAAAGAAATATCATACTTAATTTTGCAATAGCCTCTGTATTGAATGCATTATACAGCCGTACACACACTAAACTTCTGCCGCACAGCCTGAAAAGTGAAATTTAAAAATTCACAAGAACTCTGGAAATGTCTTGGATTCATGAAGGACTTCAAAAACTATGTGACATATAACCACTGCAAGCTTCAGAACCTATACTCAGTATAGTGTTAGTATAAATACTACAGTATAATGCCAAGTTTAATATAACTTCAATCTGACTTATAGGTTTGGACTGAAGTCACTATGACTTACCGTCTGATTGCAGTTGGATCATTTCAAAATGACTTGACACTTCCAAGTTATTTAAGATGTCTCCCAGGTTGCATCACATCTTTTCATTTGGACCGAATGGTGTTGTTGCTTGTGCCGTGTAGGATGCTGTCTTTTGCTCTCTCTCGACCGCCTCACTGCTACACTGCTGTAGTGGTGGGCAGGTGGAGTTGGCACACCGTTTAAAGGCAGCTATAAAACACCAGATTGTGGCCCCACGATGGGAGATGAAACGCACCCACCCATGGGCGAGTGGTGACGCGGTCACACATCTGCCATGTTTTTGCCCAACAAACTGCTGAAATGCAATTCAGCAGTATCAGCTCCCATGGTGAGAGGTAGGTTATCAAGTGTATGCTTTAATATAACTATATACATAATACAATCCAGTTTGAATTCAATATAGTGTTCAGCAAGTGTCATAACATTTAAAAGTAAATATTCTTAACATGACTTAACAGAATGATTGCGTATAATCCATTTTCTAGTCAGATAATTATGGTATGTGGAAATAAAAAAAAGAAGTGGTCATAGTTTGTTACAATTCATTTAAGCAAATACCATAAGATGCAACTATTTTATATATGCCACATCTTTAAATATATATCATTTCATTCCGTGATATTGTGTATGTAAACATGCTGAAATATAATTGATCTGACAATTAATTCGCCATGTACCTCGTTCAGTTTGTTGTCTGTTCACTAACTGCTGCCACATGCACACATGGCCAACAGTTTTCATCTTAATATCGTCCTTTCATTTCATTTGTTCCCAGAGTCTGCACTTTTCCCTAATTGGGAAAAGCTAAACGTTCTCGTTTTTAGCGCCCCCTGTCTCTCGTAGGCGGACGAGACGCTCACGTTCATCGATGATTCTGAAATCGATTTTCTTTCTTCTTTTTTTTTTTTTACCCAGTCATCGCTCTTCGCTCCTATTGGCTAGCGAACTCAGCGACGCATATCCAGCCAATCACAGAGGACTATGTTGAGGCGTTGCAATGTCTACACTCTGCGATCGTTTAGTCGTCCTGGGAAGCTAGGGAAGTGAAGGCTAACACGTGGAAATAGTGATCTGTCGTGTTTTGCTTTCACTGCATGGTGGTGAAGTGACTCCGAATAATTATTTAAAGGTGACAGAAGCCTCTCAGCTGACTGGTGAGCTCGGTTTAATCTGCTTTTAATATGGCGGACAGCGTAGAGGATGATTCTCTGGACCGAATGAAAGGGGGGGACTACGTCGTGTTGAAACGGGGAGATATCTTCAAAGCTGTGCAAATTCAAGAGAAGAGGTAAGTCCACCACTGACACCTCACTGGCGACACACATTGAGATGCCATTCAATGGATGTGTTTGTTTATTTCTGCGTGCTCTACTCACAGGAAGGTGATTTTTGAGAAGCAGTGGTTCTTCCTGGACAACGCCGTGGGGGAGTTGTACGGCAGCACCTTCGAGATTGCGTCTGGAGGGATCCTGCAGCCACGGAAGCCCAAAGACACAGAGAGCTCCACCGGTGTGTAACCTGCTGTTAGATGGAGCGCACACACACACACACACACACACACACACACACACACACCCACCCACACACCAGGCACATTCATGATACATGTCTCATTATTTCCAGATTGTATGCATGATCCTGTGAAGGACTGCTACAGGCTGTTATGCTTTCATTTTCACTTTGAATAATCTCCTTCATGTGTTTTCTCCCCAGATGTAAAGGAGGCCGGCACAGACAACAGGAACATTGTAGACGATGGCAAATCACAGAAGCTGACCAGGGATGACATTGAGAACTTAAAAGAGCAAGGTCTGAAGGACCAGGTACATGAGTGATCTTGCAATTACATACATGAATGGGGAAGTATGACAGAACTGCCAGGTGTTTGATAAAGTGGGCAATATTCATTTTTTTTACTGTCATCATTTTGTGAAAACAAAAAACAACTTATTTGTTGTTCCATTGAGATCCGTTGTTGGCAAAAGACACCGATGAGTCGCATGAATGAGGCCCCGACAAATGCACCGTTAAGTCCAGTTTGAGTAGCTAAAACTTTTGTCTTGTCGTGGGAACCTTACCTTAAAATGAGCGGATACAATTTTAAAGTGTACAGGAAATATACTGTGTGTGTGTGTGTGTGTGTGTGTGTGTGTGTGTGTGTGTGTGTGTGTGTGTGTGTGTGTGTGTGTGTGTGTGTGTGTGTGTGTGTGCTCCACAGGAAATCATTCAGCAGCTTGTAGATAACAGCTCCACGTTCAGCGGTAAGACTAAATATGCCCAGGCTAAGTACATCAAGAAGAAAAAGAAGAAGTGAGTATAGCTTCCGATGATGCACCCACAATTTGCTTCAGACCCTGTAGTGGGCTGTCATTAATGTTACCAGTTGTTCCCATTCTTGTGCTTTTCCAGGTATGAAAATACTGTGACGATTCTGAAACCGTCCTGTCGCATCCTGGCTTTGATGTACCACGGCCGGGAACCCGGGAAGATCTGGTGAGTCAGCACATGCATGAACAGCGCATGTGAAAGATGTCCTTTAGTAGAGCAGAGAGAGATGAAAGTATGATGTGTGTGTGTGTGTGTGTGTGTGTGTGTGTGTTTTCCTGTGATGCAGCCACCTGCGGTACGACATGCTTGCCCAGATGTTGACTCTGGCAAACATCCACGCTGGCAGCAAAGTTTTGGTGTTCGAGACCTGCGCTGGCCTCGTGCTGGGATCCGTCATGGAAAGAATGGGGGGTACGTTAGTCCTGTGACCACCTCTGTGGTCTGCTTGACCGACGATTCAAGCGTTTCTTTTTTTGTATACAAAGAAGCATTTTCTCTCTGAGCAAAAGGCCTTTGCATAGTTACCCTCTCTCTTCCTCCTCCTCCAGGCTATGGCTCAGTGATCCAAATGTACCCAGGAGGTGGGCCCGTGCGGGCGGGTCTGGAGAGCTTTGGCTTCCCCGCACAGTTTCACGATACGCTGCATGAGTTTCCCATCTGCCATGTCAATGCTCTGCTGGCAGGCACTCTGGACACCACTGCCAAAGACCCCGGTGCTGGTAGAGAATGCCTATTTCCAACTCTCTAAGATGTTCATAGCCTTGTTTTTAGATGAAACACACTAGCTGCAAACTAAAGCTGAAATGCCTGCAAACACTAAATATTTCCTGGTTACAACTTTACAAATTTCCACGTGTTCCTCTGGTCGTTCTACCTTTTTTTCATAAACTACACGTAGACTTAGATGCTGTGACATTCGTCTGATGTAAATGATCTCCCTCATCATTATAGTGTCGAAGCAGTCCGACATGGCTGCAGAGGAGGAGCAGAACCCGCCGAATGCAGAACAGACGAGCAGTCCGGAGGAAATAAAAACGGAGGAAATAAAAACAGAGGAAATAAAAATGGAGACAAACAGTGGCGCTGATGACGGCTACGACCAGGCGAAAGAAGAGAGGGAGAAACGCATGGAAGCCAAAGTATGCCCACTATACTAACCCCACTCGGGACGTCCTTACTTTTGGTTTTACTGTCATGAATTTAAATTTGTAAGCAACAGGAATAAGCCTGTATGTGTGTGTAAAAAGAAGAAGTATCAGAATTGGATCTGAAAGAGAGGATCAATGTCCTAACTTCATGTTGTTGTTTTTTTTTAGGCTCAGGAAAAAAAGGTGAAGCAGGAGGAGAAACGGATGAAGCTGGCGTCTGCTGCTGCCCTGCTGGAAGGCAGGAATGCCGACGGGTTAGTGTCCGATTCAGCTCGAAGCTTCTGCTTTCTCTGCTCTTTTTGCTGCAGCAGCCTCTTCCCTCTTCTGCTTTATCTGTGCTGGGATGGGGCGCCGTGCAGTAAACAATGGATTGAAAAGGGATTAATGATTAAACGTGTTGTTAAGAATGTCCATAAAAGTCGCCCCTCTGAGCTCACGCGCGACGATTAGCACGCCGCGTCCTTACAAGATGAACAAAGTTATTGCTTTGCCGTTTCCTGTCCCGTAAAAGGAAGAGGACTTGCTTTATAGCTTTCGTTATGATTGACGGGTGAGAAGCGCTGTGAGGGTGACGACCGAGCCAGAAGTACAAGTATTGATCTGGTTAGCCTATTGACTCGCTCTACATCACAGCAGCTATATCATAAAGGGCTTCCAGGCTCTCCTTAATCAGCCTCTTTTACTGACTCTTCTCCAGCTACATAAAGGATGAAATGAATGTCTACAGGAGGCAGTAACTCCTCCGGTCATAACTGTCATACAGCGCCCGTGAGCTAAATTACGACGCGGCCGACCTACACATTTCCAATAACAAAGTGTGTGGTTTACGGTGTATTTCACGCTGGGACAGGTTTGCTTCATCATCTGTTTGTTTCCCACGTGCAGGTTGGTTATAGCCAGTCGCTTTCACCCGTGTCCCGTCCTCATGGGCCTGATCAAATTCCTCTCCCCCTCCAGGCCTTTTGTCGTCTACTCCCAATACAAAGAGGTAAGATCATGACGAGCAGTGGCGTTCACTGGAACACACGTCTGAAGTCTAAAATAAAGAAAGACTACGAACTAAATCAGACACTTATTACATTGTAATTAATTCCCACGCATGCTGCTCAGAGTTACTGTAGTGGCAGCGTGGTGTCTCTCTCTAGCACGTTAACGGAGGCTGCATTGACTTGCATTATGATCATTTTTGTAGTGTTTTTATGCAAATAACCATTCTAGATGACAATAACAAAGTGAAAGAATAACATTTAGAATTTCAATTACAGTTCTTAGAAAGAAAATCTAAGTTTGGCGTGTGAGGCTTTTAAAGAAATAAGGATTGTGAATCAGCCGAGAAAATTGTAATCGGTTTATCTCTGTTTACAATCACGTCCCTGCCTTTATTATACCTTTATTATACCTTTTTATTGTGTGTGTCAACGTGTTGACTCTGCAGTCCTCTTAATGCTCCTTTGTCCTCGCTTCCCGCTCTCATCTCTGCAGCCTCTGATCGAGTGCTACACAAAGCTCAAGGAACTCGGCGGTACGGTCAACCTCAGACTCGCAGACACCTGGCTCAGACATTACCAGGTACCAATGTTAAACTCTGCATCGTGTCTTTTTGTTTGAGTTATATTGTTAAAGCTGCTCCAGTCAATAACGGTTTATGTTGACAATGGATCAAATGAGTGTGTAATGTAATACAGATTAACTTTCTGTCAATCTACTAATTGTTTCGGCCCTAAATCCTTCTTTTACTGCGAGAGGAAGAAAGACCTTTATATCCTCTTATTGTTGGTTGAACCGTGATGCATAAATTCCACATTTTGCAGCAGAAATTCTTTGTGCAGAAATGTTTGCATACTCAAAGAGATCTTCCCCCTCAGGACCAGCGTTATCCCCCAGCGCCCTCTCTTTAGAATTAATGTCTCCTGACTGTATGTCTGCGTCGTGTCCCTAGGTGTTGCCTAACAGGACGCATCCAGTGCTGCTGATGAGCGGTGCCGGGGGCTACCTCCTCTCAGGAACAACGGTTGCCGTGGACCGATCCAAACCCGCCAGCTCCCAGCGAGCCGCCGAGGAGCCGGCGCCAAAGAGACTGAAAGTGGAAGAGACTGACGGATAAACAAATACAGACGCGTAGAATCTTTTAAGGGCAGATTACCAGCGGCCCGTGGGGGGTTTTCCTCCGGCATCGACTTCTCTTTCTGCTGAACTGATTTGACACCTCCTGGCATAAGCGAGACGGAGTGTCTGGTTTGCATTCATCAGAGCACTTTCTCCCATCGTGTGCAGTCAGATCAGCGCAGAGTCGCCGCCTATAAGCCAGTATGAGCTCAGTGTATGTGTTGTGTAAGGAGCCGCGGAAATAATCTTGTGTTTTGAGAGTAAGTAGCACATTTTGTTTCTTATGCCTCGAGATCGGGTGTAAACACTTTTTTTCTACAGTTAATGCTCTCCAGCTTCTTTTTTAATATGTTGTTATCGCCGCAGAAAGTGCCATTTGTTATGTGATCCAGCTGCTCGTGCAGCTTGACTGTGGGTTACCATCTGTATGTGCACAGAATTAAAAAAAAGCACACAAACTAAAAGAGCCTGCTGTGTGAACGCTCTTCTTCTTTTTTCAATCAAGAAATGATTTCAGAGATATTAGTTTGGTCCCAGAATAACTCCTTTTATTGAGTGCAGATGAACAAACTCGATGATTTGAATAATTTGTCTCAGATGCATATATTATGTCATATTTTCTCTTATTATATATTTATATATATAAACATCAAAACCATTCCCATGCTGAGTAATTTGATAACATCAAAATATCACAAATACGCTGATAAACAAGTTAATAAATCGTTTTTTGGCAAGGCTCCAGATTTTTTTGTCTTTTTTTTCATCACTGGTAAGCATACTAAATTAGCTGAGGTACAGTAAGACAGCAGCTTTTGTCCACTGGGCGTGTCTTGATGTGCCGTCCATCGTGGCTTATGCACTGTCATGCAACTTGGCAGCGATTTTCTGCAGCTCCGTGTCCATCGCTGCCAGGTTTCCCAGCTCTTTCTCCTGAAAAACACGAGTAGCAGTACATCAGCAACTAAACACCATCGCTTTATATTGTGACATCTGATTGTCTTTACCATTTATGGAATAGAAATAAGGATGGAAGTATCATAAATGCTACTTGTTTACTATTGACTCCCCGAAAATCTGCATAAATTGGTCATTTAGGTGAATAAACGTTTCCTTATTGCTATCACTTCACCTCCCTGATTTGTTTTGCTGCTCCGGAGTATGTGACAAGCTGGGGAGATCTTAAAAAGACGTCCATCTCTTTTTAATGGGCTTATTATGACTTTGATTGCTCTCTGGGAGGCCATAATAATGAGGTTCTCAGTGTGATTACTGCAGCAGCCGTAAAAAAGCAAATAGAGAAAGGGGTCAAGTGTCAGAGAGAGGTGCCGTGAAGGAAACGATTCGATCGAGGCAATAAAAACTCATCTAAATATTCCAGAGTTGAGGAACGAGTCACTGCCCGTGAGTACACTGGCTACAGTTTTCCTTCATGTATTTGGGACATACATCATGCTCTTGATGTGCATTTGCACAGATGCATATTCACTGACGCTCTGTGGCTCTAAAGGCTAAGTCCTGACATCTGCATAGAGATTTCCATAATGAGTACGGCTGCCTTTCCCCCCCAGTGGACGCTGTGGGGTGGAGGCACTTGATGTGCGTCGTGGCTTTACTGGGGTCAGCTAAATACATAGGTGAAGAGTTCTTTTATTTTTTTAAAACACACAAATGTATCAATTCTCAATATGTCGGGGTAGATTATTGGTCTTAAACTAGTTTTTAAGATTTGCATACATTTCTATATTGCCAGTTTTCTTCTTCTGGCTGCTACATCGTATTGTTCATCAGTACCAGTAAATAACAGTATTTTCACCACAGTCCCCTGGTGTAGTTAGAGGTTTAACAACACAACAGTAAATGCATCCTCACATCAGTCATAAAGGTCCTTTTTTTTTAATGCACGTTTTTTTTTTACCTGCTGCTGGGTTAGTGCTCTCTGGTGCATGCTCCTCTTTGGCTCCTCTTGGTTCGAGTGGTGGGCCAGCTGGTTTACCTTATAGCTCAGCAACTTGGCCAGTTCATCCATCTGAACACATTCAAGGCAGAATCAGATTATGTCTACTAAACTGTACAATGTAGGCCAAAATAAAAGATCTGCCAATCAAAAGTTTACTGGTATCTGAGGGATGAAGAAAGAAGAGTATTATTCAGAAAATTAATGGATGCTGGATACTAAATAATATTGCATACACGTGTTAAAGGTTTAAAATGCTTGTTAAAAAAAAAAAAAAAAATGTTTACTGTCTCTGATCTTAAGCAATTTCCAACAAATCATTCCTTCATATATGTAGCCAAAAAATAAAATAATAATAATAATGCCTACCTTGTTTGAGGTTGTGGCGTGCTCATCTGAATCCCTTTTGTACCAGGCAGGATGGTAGAAACCTCTACTAATCCAGGGGTTACGCTTCTCGGCCAGATACCTGAAAAACAGCCCCAATAACAGTTACAGTTGTTTTTATGTCAGCACATGAACACTGCTAAAGGGGTTTGTTCATTTCTTGTGCTGAATGTTGTTTTGATCCTAACTGACTGGAGACTGCTATTACTGAACTCTGCAGTGTTTTGTGCTCCGGGGTGCATAATACAAACATGGAGAATTAAAGAGTGAAAGATGGAAGTACCTCACTGCTTCGTCCTTGTCCTCGTTTTCCTCTGAATCATCCCTCAGTTCTTCCTCATCTTCTGATGATCCTCCGCCACGCTTGTGAAATTTCTTCTTATGGTGGTATCGATGTGATGGTTTCCAGATGCGCTTTTCTATTCCCGCCTCTTCTTTTCCATGTCGTTTGTCCACGCCCCAGTCCTCCTGGCTGCGTTCCTCGTCCGGCTCTTCTCTCTCCACCTCTGTGAGCTCTTCATCACGTTTGTGTCTCCTCTGGTGGGGCCTGGCCGCCCTCCTGTCTCTCTTTTCCCATCCAGTATCGAAATCCCAGTATTCCTGGCTGCGTTCTTCGTCGGGCTCTTCTCGTGCAACTTCTGAGAGCTCTTCGTCACGTTTGTGTCTCCTCTGGTGGTACCTTCCGGCCTTCCAGTCCCGCTTGTCAAGACCCCAAGATTCCTGGCTGCGTTCTTCGTCAGGCTCTTCTCGTGCTTCTTGGGAAAGGTCTTCGTCACGTTTGTGTCTCCTCTGGTGGTACCTTCCGGCCTTCCAGTCCCGCTTGTCAAGACCCCAAGATTCCTGGCTGCGTTCTTCGTCAGGCTCTTCTCGTGCTACTTCTGAGAGCTCTTCGTCACGTTTGGGTCTCTTCTGGTGGTATCTTCCAGCCCTCCAGTCCCTCTTGTCGAGACCCCAAGATTCCTGGCTGCGTTCTTCGTCGGGCTCTTCCCTGGCTTCTTCTGAGAGCTCTTCATCACGTTTGTGTCTCCTTTGGTGGTACCGTCCGGCCTTCCAGTCCCTCTTGTCAACACCCCAAGATTCCTGGCTGCGTTCACCGTCGTCCTGCTCCTCTGACGGTTCGTCGCCACGCTTGTGGAACTTTTTCTTGTGGTGGTAGCGATGTGAGGGCTTCCATATGCGCTTTTGTCTCTCCTCCTCGTCCTCGTCCACTTGCCTTTTTCCCACGTCCCAGGACTCTTGGCTACGCTCTTCCTCTGGCTCCTCCCTCTCGTCCCCTAAAGTTTCCTCATCTCGTTTGTGGTTTCTCTGGTAGTATCTTCCAGGCCTCCAGGCCCTCTTCTCTATCTCTTCACCTCCTCCTCCTTCTTCTGTTCTCTTTTCCTCGACCCCCCAGCTCTCCTGACTGCGCTCGTTGTCTTCCTCTTCTTCTCCCCGTTTGTGCTTCTTTTGGTGGTATCTTCCAGTCCTCCAGCTGCTCCTCTTCTCCCGCTCCTCTTCCTCCCCGTTCTCGTGTCTCTTCTCCTTCTCGTCACCCAGACTCCAGGATTCTTGGCTGCGCTCGTCTTCTGGGATTTCTCTTTTATCCTCGATGGATTTCAGGAGAGCCTCGATGTCTTTCACATCTGCTCCCTTTGCCTCGGGCACCTCAAGATGACCGTTGGCCACCTCTCCATGAGTTGCTACCCCCTCAATGCTCTTCTTGTCCAGCGGGGCATGTTTAACCCCTATGACAGAACAAAAGAAAAAAATCAGAGGAGATATAAACAACTTAATGTAGCTCTAAGACTTCAGCCTTTAGGTCAAATCCCATCTTGTAAGTGATGATTTGATCAAGCACTTGTTTGATATTTAGGTTCAATTAATTGTGTTGGAGGAAAGCGTCTTTTTTAATGTCCCTTTTTTTTAAAAGTGGATAAGCGCCATGAAAGCTGTAAGCAATATTAATAGCTCTATTTTGTCTCCGGCTGGTGAAAAGAATGTGTTTGAATCTCCTCAATGTCTCATCGACCTGACAGTTAAAAGAGTGCGTTGATGCTTTAAATATGCCTGTTTACCATCTCCATGCACAGTGAAGAATCTGCTTGTGCTACGTACCTGCTTGGAGAATGTCTTTGCATTCCTGGTCCAGCTGGGAGTCCGGTTTGGAGAGAGCTTTGGACAGGACTTCAACCAGACAGCGTGTTACCTGCAACACACAAAATAAACTCAATACGCAGCTGCTTTCATTTCTGCGAAGCTGCTGTTTTTAAACTTAATAATCAAATTTGCATTAAGAAAGCATACCACATCTTCTCTCTGCCCTTCTTTTCCCACTGGAAGCGCTAGATTTTCTGCATTAGGAAAAAAATAAATAAAGCATGGTCAAACTGCACGAGGATTGCATGTATTAAAGTGAAAGAGCAGTCAGTGTCTCTGTCCATGGTCCTGAACTGTGCTCACTAACTTACAGCACTCTGCAAGAAGAAAACCACCACTCCATCACTTACCTGTCAACAAAGACGCCATCGCAACGACAACAAAAATAAGTCTCATCTTGGCGGAGATGAAGGTATGTCCCAAGAAAATGTGAGGAAACAGCAACAACTCCAGTCCCTCCTAAAAGCGGCGGGAGAGAGCTGCGCTGACTGGGCGCCTGCTGCTCTGAAGACTGGAGCAGAGGAGCTCCTCTAATAAAGAGAGGAGTGGGCTGGCGGAGCGTGGGAGGAGGGCTTTCGGCTGTGTTAATGTCATGACTCATTAGACCTGCGAAGAGAGTGGTCTGAGTGAAATTTGATGCGTGCACAGTGTTGACATTCTGCGAAACCGAATTAGCGATTAGTGTCACTGTTCATTCAGGTGATAATTTGAACAGATTTTTTGAGACAGTGGATTGAGGTTCATGCAGCGTGTTTAATGCCGGGACATGCCTGAGGACAGGCAGGTATGGGGGGGGGGGGGGGGGGGGGACACAGCATCACGAAGGTCCGTGCACTCTTCTGCAACCAGATCCTAAAGCCCTGAAACTCTACTTTGTAAAGAAGAGAGAAGTTGATTCACAGTATGTTTATGCTGCTGGTGTTGTTGTTCTCCTGCAGAATACCACTATATTTATTTGAATGTTAAGTCAGACATATTCATGATATTGTGCCCTGTGGTTTATTCACTCAAAAAAAGATGTCTTTGTTCTTCAGACGGGGCTTCCCCCAGTCTCTGGTCTTATGTAATACGCCTGTATTATCATCAGCAATGTTGCCCTACATTTCATGTGTGCTTAACTGATTGAATAGAGGCTAATGTGCCATATACTTAGAAAACAGTTAAGTACATGTACAGCCATGGAGTTTGACCAGTCAGAATTTAGCCCCATACTCCTCAATAATTCATTCTGCCTTCAGCACATCCCATCCAGTTTCCCACGGGACCATGTGAGCTTTAGCACCAGTAGAGGAAAACTAGTTCATGGAGACCTGGATCGATAGCCTGGTTGTTGTAGTTAACACTCGAGTGACGTGGAGAGGAGCGTGTACATCTTTTTGCTGTTTTTGTCCAAGTTATTCATTGATCCGGAGTATTATGTGACTGGTTTAAAAAAAGCACACAGCTGCAGGGAAATAATAACAATGTAATTGCATTGACAAGTGCAAAAATGTGTGTGTGTGTGCTTATTTGTAAGGACGCTAATCTGATCCTGATCTCAAACTTTTTTTTAATTCCCAACTTTCCATGAAAGTAGGCAACGCATGAACAGTATCTTAATCTTCATGTTGCATTCATGTTGGATTGGGATGAGCTGACATGTGCAGCGACGGAGCTCAAACGTAGTATGCTCAGCTCAGAGCGGCTCAGAACATTCAAACTGACAACCGCTGGCATCTTCTTTTTGGCACTCTTCTTGTTCTCATTTCATCGTTCAGCAATTTGTTCTTCCTCAGTGCATGTATTCTTTCATTCTGACACAAGAACAACAAGTCAAAAAGTGACCGGTTTGAGACTGGACTACCATCAATTTAAAATGACTCAGAGTCTCATACACTCTTAAGAACTAAAGAACTAGAACCATACAGGGTTCTTCGGCTTATCCTTATAGGAAACCCGTTCAGAGCAGAAAGGGTTATACCTAGAACCATCCCTGAAAAGTTCCACCCAGAACCCCCCATAAGAGTTTCTGCAGACAACTATTCTATGAGATGAAGATTCCAACCTAGAAACCTTCTCTTTCCACGTTCTAAGCGTTTCATCTAGAACCCACCCAGGGGCTTCTACTGAGGATCGCTTTATGTTACAACAGTTTCAATTACAACCTACCCAGGGGGTTCTACTGATGTGTATTTAATATTCCAAGGGTTTCATCTAGAACCCTTAGGCCCTGAGGCTGATGCGGTGCAGCGCAACCCACAACAATCAGTGGTTGACAATCACAGTTTCCGGTTGTCGGTTCCCTTTTAACACCCATGCTTTCAACAATCCTTGAAGAACTCTTTCTTCAAAGAAAGGGTCCTTTAGATAAAAAGGCTTCTAATGGAACCCTTAGTCTCACAAAAAAACAAACCCTTTCTTCATAAAAAGAGAATGTATATATTCTAAAGAGTGTATATATACAGTATATAGGCCTCTGTGGATGCTTAGAAATGCACGATGATGAAAATGTTTACTTGGGGTGTTTACACAACAAGCACTGACCTTTGTGTATGGCAAAGTCAATTCATATTCAATCATGTCTTGGAAACCATAAACCCAGAAAGTGTAACAGCTGCGAGCAAAATGAGAATATCGTGCTCCATAAATCTGCTCTCTCGCCTGAGCCTCTCGTGCCTACATGACTGCTTACTGACATCTATCTTTGTCACTGCAGACGGGCTCCATTGTGGTAGCTGAAATAATTACTGGTCAGGGCATAAAACAATATATTGTACATCCAAGCAATACGCTAATAGCTAATCCAAAGCAGCCAGTGAGCCACTGTCTATTGTGTGAATGATAGATTTTCAATTGCACATGTTTTGCGTAGTGAGCATCAGCAGCAGGGTATAAGAGCGCTCTGCAGTTTTACTCTTCTGTCCCCCGGGGAGGAAGTGATGTCTGTGACTGAGACTCATTCAGAGAGCCATTCAGCCACTAGATATCAAAAGCGCTGAGGCACTAAATTATACAAGCCCAACGCTCTGAACAATGTGTGTGTGTGTGTGTCCGAGAACGCGCGTGCACTCACATGTGGCGCTGTGCGTGTGGGTGTGTTTTTTTTATTTTCGTGGCCTTACTGCTGTTGCTCCTGGCCTGATTAATATTTTAGTGAGCCATGAAGGTATAGGAGCTTACAAGCAGCGAGGGGCGGGAACCCTCGATGCGTTCAGACAGGCTCTGTGTGCACGACTCAGGTCGGTCCCTGTCTGCAGCAACACCACCCCTATCGCGACTATTTACATGCAAGAACAAAAGACGAGTGGCTCATGATGAGCACAATGCAGGTGTGGCCGCATTAAAACCTCGACTGGGCTTTGATCTTTGGTTGGGGCAATTTTTAGGCTTGGCTCGAAACTACTGAGGGACTTTGATGACTGTCCAAGAACAACAGGGGAGTCTGTGTGTGGCCAGATGCACTCACCTTTGGTTAATGTCTGTCTGGTTTAAGAATCATTGTCTGACATTCTGTTGAAAAAAAGGCAGAAAGTTTTCTTTTTCTTTTGTTTACTTTTTTAGGAATGAACCAACAGCTCGCATATTATGGGCCCCTTGTGTTTCTTTTAATAAATTATAATAAAAACAGAATACAAACTAAAATAAACATCTATTGATGAAGATACAGCATCAGATTACCCTGCTGAGCCCCAGGGTGAAGGTCTTGAATAATTGTATTTTTAAACCTCGCTAGCGGCCTAGCTCTAAAGCAATGTCGGTCTGTTTGCCTTTTTAGTCCAGAGTGAAAATATCTCAACAACTATTTGATGGTTTGCCATGAAACTTTACAGACGATCACAATCCCCACAATCCCCAGAGAATGAATCCTGTTGCACAAATTCAGCATGTTAGCCTGTTGATGTTAGCATTTAGCACAAAGCACCGCTGTACTCAGGTATCGCATGCGACTCTTAGCTTATTGACACAGGGACGCTCTTTGAGACAAGGCGCCAAGATTAAGTAATAAAGAAGGCCAGACCTTAAAATCTATAGCATGCCGGTTGATTTTCTTTAGCGCAGCGGCTTGGAGCCCAAGACAAATTTCCCTGGGGGACAATAAAGTATATTTTGTCTTATGTTCCCAAACATTTCCAATGAAAATAACAAAAAACTGTTAGCACATAATGAGCCTGGAGTTCTCAGGCCCTGCAGCAGTTGCCTGCTTTGCCCCGTTAATAATCCAACTCTGCCCATCCATCTGTTGTTGGATAGCCTACCAAACATTGCCGAATAGGTACTCTTCACTGTAGGTGAACCAGTGTTGGACAAGTGAGGAAAACAGGCAGCAAAGAATGGGTAGTGTGGTTCTAAATCCTCCATGCAGGTGTCATTATAAAGCTGCTTGGTTGTTTATGCATTCATTAAACAGGATGATGGAGGGCTTATACTCTGGATGCTGTAACGCTATTAGCATCACTATTGCAGCAGCAGGGTGCTCTCTCAATAGGACCCAAAAGGCCTGCACAAGATTAAAATGGCCCATAAAGAGGATTCAGCTGTGATTTATTGCGTAATACAGGATTTGAATGATCCTCATTACCAGACAAGCAGGTGATGGCTAATTATAATGTGCAATCCTTAATTATTGGATCTCCTTCTCACATCTCTTGTTTCTGTGGTAAATCAGAATAGGATCCAACTCCATAATTAAATATCCTGGAAACGACCTGAAGCGAACCGTGGAAAATGAAAGTGTTTTTTCAAGTGAGGACTTGTGTTGTCCGTGTGTGTGTCCATGTGTGTGTGTGTGTTGGAGGAATTACTTGAGGAACTGCAGACCAGAGTCCTTCTGACATCATTCATGAGTTTTTTTTATTTTTATTAATGAACATTGGGTTTTAGTCAAATTGTTTCCTTTCAGTAATATGAGTGAAGGTGAAGATCTCAATGAGGTCTTTGGGGAGAAAAGGATGATGGGTAAAACTGAGGAAGGGTAAGTGAGTGAATAAATTATGAATGGGGAAGAGCAGGCCAGGCTTTATGAATATTATGACAGCTCTAAAAGTTTATTGTTCTCGGAAGAACAATGGCTATTAAGCCAGGTTCACACTAGCTGTGTGTGTGGTACTTCT
Source organism: Pholis gunnellus (assembly GCF_910591455.1). Classification (NCBI taxonomy): domain Eukaryota; kingdom Metazoa; phylum Chordata; class Actinopteri; order Perciformes; family Pholidae; genus Pholis; species Pholis gunnellus. Next base: position 18,014,897 of record NC_136546.1, read on the forward strand.
TGCCATTAGCTGCTCAAGAACTCTCTCAGGGGTATTGGCCACAGTGCACTTAATGCGTAAAATGTTAACAGTAAAAGAGGATATGGAAGGTCTTTGTTTTTGGTGCAACTTGAGCAAAGTGACATGTTTGATTTAAGCATTCATGGGTCAGTTTTTCTTTGTTTACATGATCGTATTTGGCTACGTTTCCCTCTTATAGCACTACAGTGCTGCAGGAACAGCTCATTTTTAATGACGTTAGCTGTTTACTGAATGGTGCTAATGAAAGTCACAAGGTTAAGGATGATGAGTTAACGCTGCTCAGCACTGTGAGCGATGTTGGACGATATCTCGGCCTAAAGAATAGCACCAGAGTTTAACACACAGTATGGATTAGTTTGTGAGAACTTACAGCAATAGATTATAATTAGTTTTCAATGAAACTAAATGAAGGCCTCTAAAATGGTGTGATATGTTTGTTTGTTTTTAGTTTTTCGCAATTTTAATCTGTATTTCAGGTCATATTAAGTTTAGCTTTCTTCAATTGTTTATGTTGTGTTCATTTTAGGTTGTTTTTGTATCAATCAAAGTTATGTGTAATTTGCTGGTTTTGTGTACACAGTTATATCTCCAATGTATACTTATGGAAATGTAGACATTGGCTAATATAATAAGGGCAACTACTGTGAAATAGTTTTTTTATAATTATTATAAATTAATTAATAATTTATAACTTTATGATAAGGGTACAAATAATTAACCATTAATAGCTTTGGCATTTCTATAAGCTGTTGAGATAAGAGCCCCAAGGCTCTGCTACACTCTGCCCAAGGATTTAATGCAGGCTGAGCAGTGGCTTCTTTAAAACCGTTGCTCAAATCGTACTGTTATCGTACTACTTTCCCTGATATCACCTGATTCTAGTTTTAATTCTGTAACTTTGTTTTGATAAGTGCTCTATAAATAAAGATATTATCATTATTGTTATTATTATTATTATTATGACAATATGCCGAGCAATTGCATGGTTCTGAATTGAACTTGTATGTAACTGGAATCCAGCTAGTTTGGTCACATGTTAGTTAATGTTTGAGGTAACTGTGAACTACCATTCCTTCATTTACTGTCAATTAAACTATAAAAGCTGGATTCTACAACTATAATCATTTCAATTGAACTGTATTGTATGTGTGTGATCTTGTTGTTTTGCATATTAATGGAAGGTTTCATGTATTTGTACGAAGATAAATCTCCACAAACCACAAAGCCAAGGACATAACACTTTATTTTATTTTTTTTTAAAGGATGCAAGTGAAAGCTTTCAAGTCTTTCCTCCCTGTTTTCCTTCCCCGTGTGTTGGTAAGATTTTTGTTAATGACTTACTGCAATTCTCTTCGAAGCATTATGAAAGAGCTCACCAGAGAGAGGACGTCTGTTTGTTCTTCATAGGAACAGTAAACAATAGCAGAAATTACTGTGTTTTTTTTTGTTTTTTTTAAATCAAACCTTATTAGAAACTTAGTGAGTTTTCCAATAAATAAAAAAAACACATTTTTTTAATGTTTTTAAGGCTACTTTCTGGCTTGTGTCTCCTGGAGTTTGAGACAGTTTTAAGAGCCCCCATAAATCTCATATTTGTGCAGGTTTTTCATCTCATTGATTTTTTTTTTTCCCACTAATTGCCGCCGAGAAAAAACACCCAAGACACAGCGTTCTGGAGGAATTGCAATTTACTGGTAATCGTTTCAGTGGTCTTCGTTGGTTTGGCCCTCTGTTTAAACACCGGGGACTATCTTGTAATGCATATCTATGACTGCAATTAGGGATTAAGTGCTTGAAAAATCACTTAACAAAATACCTACGGGTCCAACTATATAAACTAAGGCTGACTGGTGAGGTTGTAAAAACACTGTAAGGGATTTCTTTTCAATAAAACATGCACACAATTTACATGCATTGTCTGTAAATGACTTATAGTTCTATCGCGGCTCCCTAGCATTCAATATACAGAGTGAAGTAACAACTTAATAGTCAAACGTCTCTCACATTGACATGATATTAAAGATGATTGATGCTGCCTTGAAGCGTCTTCCCTGCTGTGACCTTCAGTCTATTGGTTAAAGTGACACTGATGTTAAACGCTGTTCACAGGGGTGATAGCATCAAGTGCTACGGAGTCACGATCGTGACAGCGCAGCGAGAGAAAGTGGATTACTCTGTTTAAATTCTTCCTCGGGTTCAAAATGAAATATCTTCACGTAGTAGTTTAGACTGACCTTAGACCGAGCCTTAAGGGCAACTCCTAAGTGACATTCAATGAGGCCTTCTGGTTTGAAAGGTAACCTTTGTCCAGGATTTACTTCAACCCTTTTGCCAGAAAAATGTTTCAGAAAACCCTGAATACGCCGATTGTCGATGTTTCTTAACCAAATATTTTATACTAGAAAAGATCACGGTTTGTGTGCAGCAGTTAAACTTATTGTTGCCTTTTTTTGTTTTGTTTTTTGTTCCTTTGTTTTGTTTTTGTTTATGATTATTTTGTCATTTCATTTGGAAGCAGCTGAATGGTAAACCGCCAATCCTCTGATTAAAGGATGACCTGCTCTAAAGCTCAGTGGCAGTTTGGGAACAAAGTTGAGTTTGTTTTTTTACCTCAAATTTGAGTGGATTGGTGCTGGCACTTGTTTGCTTTGAGCAGCAAACAAGTGCAGAAGGAGTTCGGGCAAGAAACATGTTCATGCTTGATGTAAAATGTGCCGATCCTCCTCAGGCTGAGTCAGTACTAGTTTGTCTGAGGGGAAACGTGAATGTCTCCCTGCTCACTATTGTTCCTGCAGAGATTCATGAGAAGCGATAGCACGGCACTAACATAGTCTTTGATATAACACACACCTAAACATGGATACTCTCTTTTAAAGGAACATTGTGGAGGATTGAAGGGGGATTTATTGTCAGAATGGAATATAAGATTCATAAATATGATTTTATTAGTGTATAATCACCTGAAACTAAGAATTGTTGTGTTTTTCGTTAGCTTAGAATGAGCCCTTCATATCAACATAGGGAGCAGGTCCTCTTAGAAGGACCGCTTCTACAGTAGCCCAGAACGGACAACCTTAGCATTGGCCTTTTGCGTTTTTACCAGGTGGCAACCTCCGGTTGGGCCTTAAACTTGTAAAATTCTCTCTACTGACCAGCAGGGGTCGACTCCTCCAGTTGCAAAAAGAAGTCTGATCGTATGGAACTCTATCCGAAAATGACTCTACTTCTTACTTCATTTATTACCTAGTAAACATTATAAACAGTTTATGGTCGCAATCACTAGTTTCAGGTCTTCTTCAATACAGCATGATGTTCATTTAGTAAATGATGGTCCATTTAGAGTCAAACAGACCATAAAGCAGGATATGCTTTAGAGTGTTTTAGGGCTACCTTGTGATTAACAGGTCGCTAACCTACCAGAGCCGTATACGTCACTCCTCCACCGTCCAAATATGGTCACTTCCGTTCATTGGTTGCAAAAAACCAAGATGGTGGCTGCCGTAATCCAATGTTGGCGATGGCTAAAACGACAGTCCACAAACCAATGGGTGACGTCACGATGACTACGTCTTCTTCTATGGTTTTTACGTTACCTTAAAGCCACTGTAGTTCTCAAACCTATTCAGTTGGATGCAATCTGCAACCTCACCACTAGATGTCACTGAATCCTACAAACTGCTCTTTTAAAACATTTTTGAGAGACATTTATTACTATTATTTTTCAAACATTTACTCGTATGCATTTGAATGTTTGAGCTAACACGTTGTCGTACTATGCTTTCGGCAAGTTATGAAACATGGCGCACTAAGATATAAGAGCTGTTGTCTTTTACTTGTTCCCTTCACTGATGCACGATGGATTGCTGCTGCATGAACAAATACTTTATGCGCTGCGACGTCTGCTGACTGAATGTTCTTTGCTGCTTTCAAACCCCTGTGCTTACATCTCTGCATCCTATTTCTCCCTGTCAGGATGTGTCACAATTAGTCCGTAACCATTGTGCAGATTTGCAGCGTGACCCAGTATGTGTCAGTGCTCTTGTGTCACTTTGTGGCAGTATTTTATTTTTCCATGTACAGTTTGCATTAGCAGGAACTGTACGGGAACAGAACAAAGACAAATAACTAATTTGGGAGTACACTTCTGTGCTCTAATGAGCAGAGTAAGAACTCCAACCAGAAGACACCATCTCCCTATAAATTGGCTAATTTGCTTCTCTAAACTCAAAACATTAAAAAAAAGAAGATATATCCTGCCTGGTTATAAGTCACAAAATGATAAAGCAGCATTATCTGTGAAAATGTCGCAGGGGCTTAATGATGTGCTGTATCGCAGCCAATGACATTTAGGTTTGGTGTTCTGTTAACAGCACCCTTTACAAAATAAATGAGTGCCGAAGCCCGACTGCACATATTAGCATTATTATAAAAGAAAGAGTATCTCAAAGTGCTTGCCTGCGTTGCTGGGCCTCCATGCCTTGTTTCAATCAGTTCCTCAATATTTTGTGGTAGATAATGTCAGTGTGACCTGTTTCAATTCTGTGAAACTGTTTCTAGTGTCATTGGTTCAACTCGGCAAGAATGGAGGCCGTGACCCTCAAGGGCGCCAGAGAACATGGGTGACTATGACCTGAACACCCTACAATTGTCAGCTTCCTTTCTGTTATAAAACTAGAGGGTGTTTTCACATAATAATTTCCCTGAGATGTGTTTCTGCACTTGCCTGACACATTTATCAGCATCACCCAGAGAGATGGTATCAATTCTTCCCACTCCAAGTGAGGGAAACATCTTCTCTTTGAAGGCCTGAAGCTCTTTATCTAACCTGCTTCCCAATTATGTTCTGTCAACTGACAGAGTTCTCTCTGAACTTTAGGTTAAGAGTTTTCTTCTTGTTTTTGGTTGCTGGGCCGTGCACATCCCATGCTAGTATAATATGTAACTGATAAGAGAGCTGAACTTTGTCCTTAGACAAACACACATTAAGTGTGTTGAACTGTTTTTAGTCTCTCTGGTTGTTTCTCTGCGTTTGTCTATATTTTCTGATTCACCTCTTTTTTGGAAGAACTCCACCTCAAGAAGCCAAAAACTTGTAGTGAATTTGCAATGCCTTCAGGGAAAGGAAGTAATGGACCCAACAATCTTGTATTTGATGTAAGTACAATAACTTATTCATTCTTTTCAAACAGACAAATACTGCTTTTAATCTTGTTTAATTGAACTTCACTGAGTTGTCACGGTTGGCATTTTACATTTGACTTCTGCTGAAATTCTTATTAAGCTTCCACAGCCCGTGCCCAATGCCCACGCTGCACACAAATCTATTTTAGTTTAAAATGTTATTAGAATTCATGAAGCTCTATACCCAGGTTAAAAACCTACTATGCATTGTAACAATAATGATTTCAAGATAATTGATATATGTGACTTAGTTTAAAAAAACACACATTTAACCAAATGTATGGTTGAAAAGCTATTCCATAATTAAGATTTAAGGATACATGAAAGATTGAAAAGGTACAGTTTAATAAATATAAAGGTACAGATGTTGTCTATCGACCTGATGTGTCCGTCGGCTTCACTACATAATCCTAAATGTGTTTACTTTTTTATATGGTGGTGCAGATGGATGTCAATGATGAACAAAGAGGAAAGGAGAGACGTAGGAGCAGCTGTGAAACAGAGGAAGATCGAAACAAACCAACCTATTGTGTGACTGACGTTCCCCCGTGGTACCTTTGTATTTTTCTGGCCATTCAGGTGAGTGTGAGGAGCTCAAATCTCCCTTGAAATTCTTGTAAGTTTATTCGTTGTTGTTGTTGCCGTTGAAACCAAATTGTAAAATAAATTGGGCAACTAGAAAGGTGTACTCTGTAGAGTTAGTACTGACACTAATGGGCTATAAGGCGTCCTAAAACACACATAATTCAAACTCAAAAACAAGCGGTGATGTATGCGGGCAATGGGCCCAAAGTTGTTGTGTAAGTCATTTCAAACAAACTAAATTAAACTCGTCAAGCTGTCTGCCCGCGTAGCAGCAACCGAGTTGCAGCGATGAACTCAGCAGTGTGTGTACTGGTACTTCAAATGCAAGTGTACTCTGTTGAAGTGCTGTAATCAAGATTAACCTAGCATGATGTTATTCGGCTTTAACACTGATAAATGACATGATTAACGGTGGCATAGTTGTGAAATCTGGCCTGTCCCTTTAACTGCATACTGTAGCTGTCAATTACACTATGAACATGTTGTTCATTGTTTGTATCAACCCAGGGAGAGAAGATGACATGCTGTATGTGGAATAGACCAGCATTCTTAATGTGTTCGGTGTTTTTAGGCGTGTCATCAATAACGTCAATTCGTCATTCTCATTACCGTTCCTCTCCTGTGCAGCATTACCTGACATCGTTCGGTGCCATGACCTCCATCCCCCTCATCCTCTCGGAGGGGCTGTGCCTGCAACACGACAGCCTGACCCAGAGTCAGCTCATTAACACAATTTTCTTCTCCAGTGGCCTGATCACCCTGCTGCAGGTCACCTTCGGTGTCAGGTCAGAGAGTGATGGTGCTAGTTCATTCCACCGCTCACCGTGCTGTACAGGACGATTGGCAAGATAGTTGAGATGAACTTGAACTTTGAAAAGTTGAACTTATACTTTATGGACACAGTCTTAAAGTTCCACATATTGGTATATTTATGTCAACAAAAGTCTGACAAACAGAGCTCACAGCTGTTTAGATTTGTTGCCACATTTATTTCATTCAGTCGCGCTGCTCTTATGGAACCATTTTTAAGGAGCAGCAATTCGCTGTTTTTGACAAACAATAAACTCTGGTAAACCTCCTGTTGTATGCTGCCTGCTGGGCCGTGCCAGTTTGTAATATTTCCAAGCAGAACGCTTTCTATTGCTCCTCTGTTAATGCGAACTTGGCACAGGAAGTTTCCTCTAGAAATGCAGCCATTTTGGTGCTTTTTTCACCAGGATGGAGACGTGTGAGGACCATGTCAGATTGTTATTGATAGTGTTGAATATTATGTAACTTTGCTGTTCAGTTCTGCAAAACCGATGACATTCCCATCAGCTCCAAACATCAGCATGTTGTGAGCATGTTAGCATGCATGTGTTAGCACGTAATACCTTGTAGAATAACTCATTATTGTGCATGTTATTTGACATAACATTTTCACAAACTTTAGGGCAAAAATGGATTCAATACCAAAAGAAAAAGGAAAAGAAAAACGTCCATTGAATGCAAACTAACCAGTTGCTTACTGAACTGTTTTGTAGTCTCATACATTAGTAGACGTGAAATGATTTGTACTTTTCTATGAGAATCGTTTCTGTTTGTGTCACACTTGCAGGCTTCCCATCCTACAGGGGGGCACCTTTGCTTTGTTGACCCCTTCCATGGCCATGTTGTCCATGCCAGAGTGGAAGTGCCCAGCCTGGACCCAGAACGCCAGTCTGGTCGACACCTCCTCACCTCTCTTCATAGAAGTGTGGCAGACCCGCATAAGAACAGTGAGCCGGCACAAAACACCGTGCTTTCACAGAACGGATCAAAGCGTGACGTGAAACATCACTTATGATTAATTCAGCGAGCTTTTGTAGTTTCCTCTCCGAAAAATAACCTTTCATGTTGGTATTATAGTCTGTCACTCTACAAAGAGAGCGAGACAGAGTGGTGACGTTGATGCTAATGATCTCGATTGCTGTGTTACTGTCCACAGCTGCAGGGCTCTATCATGGTGGCCTCTCTGCTCCAGATCCTGATCGGTTTCTCGGGCCTCATCGGCTTCCTCATGCGCTTCGTTGGGCCCTTAACCATTGCCCCCACAGTCTCTCTCATAGGCCTGTCGCTGTACGATTCAGTCGGAGCCAAGGTCGGCAGCCACTGGGGCATCTCTGCTATGTACGTGAGCGCTCTCTGCATCGGTAAACGTCTCTCTGGCCGGACAGAAGGGAAACGTTTTCACTGTGGGAACCAGCAGAATTTTCCTTCAGTGGAGATGGTGCCATCACTTGCCTGTTGCCCGCTTGGTATCGGTCTCTAATTTAGCCTCACCATGCTAACGACAGCTCTCCTCATACACACAGGACCACGGTGCTGATCATCCTGTTCTCCCAGTACCTCCGTCGCATACCGATCCCTGTTCCTGCATACAGCAGAGCCAAGAAGCTGCACACCTCAAAGTTATATATCTTCCAGATAATGCCTGTAGGTTCAACTATAATACTTTATTATACAATATATATTTTAAACCATTTTTTGTTACTTGGAAATACTGATACTAATGTAAGATATCCTATTAGATTCTGCTGGGCATTGCGGTGTCATGGTTTGTCTGCTACCTCCTCACCATCTCTGACGTCCTACCATCTGATCCAGCCCAGTACGGCCACCTGGCCCGCACCGACGTGAAGGGAGATGTGCTGAACCAGGCTTCCTGGTTCACGTTACCTTATCCCGGTAGGTCCACAGGAACACTATCAACATACCTCATGTGTCAGGGAGTTAAGGGAAAGTATTTAAATGTATCTATAGGCTATTCAATAACCACTATTTTGTGGTTATTTGGATAGGTCAGTGGGGCATGCCAGCTGTGAGCCTGGCAGGTGTGTTTGGCATGATGGCCGGGATAGTATGCTCCATGGCCGAGTCTGTGGGCGACTACCACGCGTGTGCCAGGCTGTCGGGGGCCCCTCCTCCCCCCAAGCACGCCATCAGCCGGGGCATTGGTGTCGAAGGGCTCGGTAGTTTGTTGGCAGGGGCCTTTGGCACAGGCAACGGCATTACCTCATTTAGTGAGAATGTGGCTGCCCTGGGGATCACTAAGGTAAGATACGTCCAGCCCTGCAGTCCATCCCTCATTTATACTGCATGACTTCATAGCTGCCTTAGATTTGGACGAACAGAACAAACAAAACTCTTATATTTCAAACCACGTTTGTGTGCCTGCAGGTGGGTAGCCGGATGGTGATCCTGGTGTGTGGGGTTTTCATGATTTTGATGGGGGTGCTGGGTAAAATTGGAGCCATCTTCACCACCATCCCCACCCCTGTGATGGGAGGGATGTTCCTGATCATGTTTGGAGTCATAACTGCAGCAGGAGTTTCTAACCTACAGGTAATATATGACTTATGATGACTTCCTCACATTGTTTCCAAATGCTTTGCCACTATTCAGCATGTTGCTGACACATGCCACTTTACAGTCCACAGACATGAATTCCTCCAGGAACATATTTGTTTTTGGTTTTTCCATGTTTTCTGCACTCGTCATTCCAAACTTCCTAATGAAGAATCCGGATTTAATACAAACAGGTATCTTACAGGAAATGTCATTACTTTGAACAGCTTGCAGTCAGTCTTTTAATTGGATTAGAAGTGATGCATATCAATCTGAAAGTATGTTGACTGTATTGGACTTGTCTCTCTCTTGCCCTCGGTGTGTCACTCAGGTGTTAAAGAGGTAGACCAAGTGTTAGGCATATTATTGACCACAAATATGTTCGTGGGAGGGGTTCTGGGCTTCTTCCTGGATAACACAATTCCTGGTAAGCTTAAGTGGAAGATTGTTATAGAATCAAATAGCATTCAGTGCATGTAAACTATATGTGTGTCTCTAATATTTACCGTCTTAGGGACCAAACGTGAGCGTGGCCTCTTAGCGTGGGGCAAAGCAGATCTCGAGGACTCTATCTACGCAGCAGGAACTGAAGAGGTGTATGACCTCCCCTTTGGCATAACCTCTCGCCTCTCGTCCCAACCTTGGGTTCGCTACGTCCCTTTCTGCCCACGGAAGGGTAACAGATCCAACGACAGGTCGGAGGACGACGACACGCCACAGGGCCGGGGGTGTGAGCAACCGCTCAGGAGCACAGTGGTCACGGATGAACTTGCTCTATAAGGTGGTGTCATAGAAGGGAAACAGCCGAGACATTTATGCATGCTATTATGCTTTTCAATATGTCTTATACAAATGATTATGCAAATTGAAGGTCTCACTGACCTTAAATTCTGCCTTATTGTGCTCATTACTTGCTTTTTATCCGTGTAGCTATTGTTATCGTCTGTTACGGGGCATTAGGTGGTGAAAGTAAAGTCCTATCAGCCTCTCTTTCTCTTTCACATGGTTGTTTCTAACAAGGGTCAATCTGCAGAGGTATTGTCTCGAGGCACTGGCCATCACTGGTTGATGGGTGATAACAGTAAGTTTACGTATGTTTATGTATGTTTTCTGCCCTACTTGTTGCAAAACTGCCAGCATTGGGTTTATTTTTTTTAAAGTGTGAACCATGTTTTTTCAGAAATGAAAATATCTGCTTGTGAACCGGAGCTCTCACATTCTGTCAACACCAATTAAAAGAGAACTACTAAACAATCAAAGTGTTGCCGGGTTCCACTGTTACTCAGAATTCTTCCAATAACTCACGGCCGGTCCCACACACACACACAGACAGAAAACTAGAGAAATTGGTTCTTCGTTCTCCTCTTTCAAAGGAAATTACATTTAGCCTGTGGATAAATGTATTATCACACAGCCCCTATCGTCACACTGATGTAGGGCGCTTCTTAAAAAGCCACAGCAGCAACCCTCTAGCTGTTATTGTGTTTCTTTCTGCGGAAGCAAGCACCGATAACAAACCATCTCAATCTTTCTCTTTGACCCCCGTGCCTTCATCTCTTTCCCTCCGTATTCATGTCCTCGGCCTCAGCAGCTCTGACAGGCAGGTATGATATTGCGTAATGCTCTGAACTGCGGAGCCATCGGTTTTTCCCCCGAGGTCCATTTGGGCCTCTGCTCGACGGTTGGCTGCACACGCTAATGTTATTTCAGGATGGTACAATAGCACAAGTAATTTGCAGAAAGTTTCTGGTTGTACCTCAATAAGAACGCGTTATAGGACACATTTTGGTAAGTTGTTGGGGTTTTGTGCAGAGATTCACGATAGAGTTTTATGTAACACTGTGCCAGTAATCTGAATTTCAATGGGAAATGATAATGACAACTCAGCAATTCTCTTTTCATCATAGAAGGCTTCAGATTTACCGGCACCAATCTTTTATTTTCATTTTCATGTCGGTGAGACTTCAGCTTTGAGGAATTGGTTTTATTTTCTCTTATCTGAAATCTACATGATCTCATCAGTCCTCCTCAGCTTTCAGGCCCTTTATGAGATTTATTGTAAGCCCTTGAAAGCTTTCACACGCCAAGTTTATCTTTTGGACGCAAACAGAGTTAGCAGAACGGGAAGAGAGACAAGCAGAAGAAATGAGGGCGAGATTGTGTATTCATCACCATTAGATGGGGATCAAACTGCAGGCAAATGTGAGAGATTACTCTGCGCACTCCTGCTGATTCAATGACTCAACCCGTAAGTAAATATATTTCAGCTCATTTTCAGTACCCACATTCATCCATATGACTGATTTTGATGTGAAAACTGTATGCGTTGCAGTGGGTTCTTGTTACTTCTCTGCCATTTGGGCAGGAATTTCAATATTAACTGCTATTATTTTTCGATTGTCAAACTAAATGCAGTAATAAGGATTTATCCATAACTATTTCCCAGTTGCTTGTTTAATTAAGTTACTTGTTTGTGCACACACTCTGGGGGTATTGTTATGTTCCTATCCAGCCATGCTGTGGGAAACCTGCTGTTATATGCACTCACTCTGCCATAGTGTGAGAATAAAAATGGTACATTATTGTCTCTGAATCTTTAAGTGAGCCACGAGAATCGGGTCTATATCTGTTACTTCAGTGCTCGGAACCGGTGGATGAGTCAGCACACTGAGGTGAAACTGGATCTCGATTTAACCTCGAGAATGTCGTGACTATTGACTCCTACTGAGCTGATCTGACTCATTAACGCCAGACGACAGAGGAAACTCAGAGTCTGATGTCACATTAATCCAAACACTTGAACCAACATTGATCATTTTTTTCTTAGTTTTACAATGTAGCAGTAAATGTCTACTTTAAGAAGTACTATTCTAAATTGGGTCTAATCTAATTTGTATTTTCATAGATTTTTGGAGAGTCAATCGTGTCATACTCACTATATGCACAAATTTACTCTACAACTAATTCTGACACAGACTTTGATCTGGACTGAATCTGCTGTATGAATGCTGCTAAAAACGTTTTGGCCCAGCTCTTTGCCTTCTTAATTACTTTTGTATTGTTTTTTATAGAATATTTGATCCTTATATTCCATTATGTTCATTTTCAAATACAGTATATTTTTGCACTCAACATTCTTTATGTGTGGACTTCAAATTTAGCATTTTATTTACTTGGCGTGCCTTATTCTTCAGTGTGTTGTTGTTCTTATTTGTGTCGTATCAATTTCGGGATCATAAAGCCATCAATAAAAATGCACTAACTAACTGTGGATGATGATAAATGTATGGACGACACTATACATCTTTTGATTGGGTGTTTCCTGGTAACATGCAGGCAAAGAGATGCTGCATCTATGACTCCAACCATGTGATCAATGTTGCGGCTGTACAAAATAATGTATGATATTTTGTATTTGATCAGTAGCACGACAATGATTTAGTACTACTATGAATTATCCAAGAGGCATACATTTGTTCTCTTTTGTTACACAATGCAGCATCAACTGTAATTCTGGTGATTTTGCTGCAGCCTCCAGGGACTCTAACTCCATAATTAACCTACAACAATGGCAGAGATATGTGTGCAAAACAACGCCTGTGTAAATGAATGAGCTTTTGGCGTTGTGAGTCTGTGATGAGAGCACTGCTGGGTGCTGAGGAATAGCCTGAAATATTCATAATGCTGCAGTCTCTCTTCACTCATCATGATTTCTCTCTGTTTCCTTTTGCTCTTTCATCAAGTCCTCACATGCCCCCCCCCCTCTCTCTCTCCCTCTCTCTCCCTCTCTCTCCCTCGCTGTCTCAAACCACTTTTCAGCACTGATCCACTGTTACTGCACTCTGGCAGCGGGTTAGCTCTCCAAACTTTTCCCGCTTGAAACGTCCAGGGCAAAGATGTTCAGCACTTTCCCCGGTCAGATGGGTGATTCTCTCCCACTCTGAGACCTGGACCCAGCGGGGTCCCGCTGGTCTTCATTAACATAGCCAGACTAGACGTGAAGACAGACAACTTTTAGAAACAGCTCATCCCTAAATGAAAGCTCTCAGCGTCCTCATTGTACTCATTCGTACTCGGCCGTGTCTGCCTAACCCCAAAAAACAAGAGGGACCCCGAAAGACTTGACACTGCTTTATTTCCTCACATGTAGGATGTAATTTTATTAAACAGGCATATTGCATGCAGGAGATGAGGAACTGCACTGTGAGGAAGCTAAAGTCCTGACGGTGTTTTTTAACTGGAAAAGTTTGATTTACTTTTATTTATATACTGCAGTCTTCTCCTCCTTGCCTGCATTATGTTCATTTGAACACTGGAGGGGGCTAGAGGTTAAACCTTGGTGTTCAAAGAAGGGTCACAGCTCTTTCGTTTGCAGCTTCGTTTAAAAATGGTTAGAGCTTAACAAAACCTTACTTGTCAACCAAAACTCATGCACAGTATCGGCACTTTTTGAAGTTCCCTTGAGCAAGGCCCCATCATTCCCATATGCTCCTTGGAGCTGCTCAGAGTCCTGCAGTGCTTTAGTTTTAGCAAGCTGGGCTGTATAACTATAATGAATGAATAAGTAATAACCTGAATAGGTAATAAACTGACACTGTCCGGACAATATGGTGCTATGAATTACGGAAATGCTTTTTTTATTTTTATTATTATTATTATTGTAGAGTAGTACAGTACGTATGTGAAGGGTGAATGTGAAAAGTGAAGGTGTCTAAAAGCTGCATGTTATCAAGTTACATTTTAGTTGTGCAAATAGACGCTTTTGTAGAAGATGTCTTTCCTGTTATTGTAGGCTATATTGGAAATCATTCCCAACAGTCAAGGCATAGCTTTCACCCCCCCCCCCCCCCCCCCCCCCCCCCCACCTACTGCACAGAACACTCCTGAACACGTTGTGTTTTCGCCCAACACGTTTTCTAAGAAAGGGTTGTGTGTGCACACGTGTTGTTGCCTTGTTGCCATGCTCACGTGTTCACGAACATTTCCCTACGCCGTTGTTATTTTATTATTTTCGACTCATTTGGTTGTAAATGGTCAAATGGATCTAGTGACAACAATATTTTAATTTACGAATGTCGTTTACTGCAGTAACGTTCAATGTAATATACGAGTGTCGTATCGGATGTTTGTTACTGACTAATTCGCCAAAAGCTTTTAATTGTGAACGCTTTTGTCGTCATCTGTTTTGTCGTCAATGTGTTGTGTTGTCAGCACGATATTGAAAAGATCGACTTTCTTGTGTTTTTTTTTGTTTTGTTTACCCCTTTTTGGGGGTCGCGCATGTGCGTTCAGCTGGGTGTGTCCGTGTTTCCGAGGGTAGATGAATGCAGCTGACTGACACGCCACGGATCCAGAACAGGGCGGTATGAGCCGGCTTCGCCAAGCAGCAGGCGGAAGTCAGAACACATTACGTCATATGGAAATTATACTTTCAAAATAAAAGGTTTCAATACTGACATCAAATAAAATATTTTGCCTCCATAAAGACCGGGATTTTTTTTTCTTTTTCTTTTAAATCACACGTTATCTCAATTTATATCATGGTTTCTGCTCAATCAAAGCCTTCTCTGTTGAAGACATACCATGTATGTAGGCTAATTATGTTGTAGAATACTACAGTCAAATTCTAAGATATATAGTCCAAGAAAAATAAATCAGAATCAGTCCTTAAAACCCAGCAGTGAATGGTGTATCATGATAATAATAACCCTTGACTTGTTTTACTCTTTTACTTATTGCTAAATACATCGTCAATAAATTACACAATTACTTTGAAAGTACAGACCGGAAGTCCTGGTTCCCCGTGTTATTGAACGTGACGCTATTGTCGCTTTATATGTTGTTCGCCGCATCTCGACCATTGTGTAACCTCCTTCGCGGCGGCCAGATTATTCTGCATTAGACACTCTCGATACTAGATCTATGTTGTTAATTATTGCGCTACGACAGGCGTTGTTTTTGCGCCTAGAGTATCTAGTTAGTTAGCTAATCGTCGAGCTTTATATCGGCAGCGGTGAGACAGCTTATTAATGCTTCCGCTAAACGTACCGTTAGACCGATGCCTCTCTGCGGGATAGCTGAACCTGGCGCACTGTGAAGCCTCCATCTTCAAGACTGCTGAGGGCTACGTAACGTCATCTAGCTGCCAACATCAAGAAGGTAGGACTACTATTGGTAGACGTGACATTCACCGGGTACCGTTAGGTTTCTATAAAAGAAGACCGGTTAGTTACAATGTGTTGTTGTGTTTCAGCTGCTTCCTGCCTGTGTCCACTATGGAGACCACTCAGCTGACTCTGACTGTCAGAGGCGAAACATCCGCAGGTATGTAATAAACGTTATACAATGTATTCATTTTGTTACAGATGATCTGTTTGTGTTGACACAATATGACACTATCTTTCCCCTAATATTGAAGTCATTGTTTCACAATTTAGACAAAAAAAATGGAGGTTATATGATTCTGAAAATTCAGTTTTGACAATTTTGCACGTTTTATATATTTTATCAAACACAGAATGTAAGATTATTTATTTCCTTGTTTAAGAAGACATTTCAAACACGTCTTCTTTGCACTACTGTTTAGTTAGTTAATGTAATATTATATTGAAATGTATATATTGTGCATTTTTTATATTTTATATTTTAGACTGTTATTTTATTGTATATACTGTGCATTTTTTACATTTAATATTTTTTTTGTCTGTTATTTTTACTCTAGATATTGTGCATTTTTATACTTAATATACATATTGTTTTACTCCGTTACTTTGATTGCTTAACTGTATATATACATATAATAGCATATAATAATACCTATCTATCTATCTATTTTGACATCTAAATATTGTAGTTTAAACTGTAAAGGTTGTTATAAATGTTAGTAATCTTTGTTGGTGTTTCTGCTGATGTCACCTCATGTAAAAGGCCATTTTGAACTCTTCTAGGAGAGGTGATTGCAGTGGTTGGGAGCTGTGAAGCCCTGGGAGGCTGGAACTGTCAGAGCGCCGTGATCTTACACTCTGATGGGAGTGATGGGTACGTTAAACCTCATGTGTAATGTCCCAGTCATTCTACCACGGCATTTGATCTTCTCTACCATGTTGCTTTTCCTCTAAAATACTGACGTATGTGTTTCCTCCCTGACAGAAACACATGGACTACAACTGTCTCTGTACCTAAAGGAGTTGTGTCCAACTACCGCTATCTCAAAGGCTTCTTTCTGCAGTCAAAGGTGAACAGAGACTCCTGCCGTCATCACGCCGTTGCCTCAAAATATCTGATTTGATTTGCTAAATTGCTGTCCCTTGAATAATCCCTTGAAAGCAGCAGCTGAAGATAAATATTGTTCAATTTGAAAGCCCGTGTAAATTCATACCTTTCCTGTTGCAGTTCATCAGCAGGGATGGAGAAAACAAGTTCTATTTGTTTGTTCCAATGACTTTTGAGTTTGTTGTAAAGCTTTAGACTCGACACAGTTTAACTTAAGGATCAGTCCCAACATGTATTTGATCTCTTTCCATGCCTGTGTTCACGCCTTTAGGGCGTTGTTGTGGAATAGCCAGCCCCAGCTAGCTCATCCCCTGAAAAGCACAGCAACTAGCTCTCTCTGAGTACTGTCTTCTAGTGCTGGTGGTGGTTTTATTTTTCTATGTCTGGGGTGTGATTCACATTGCGTGAGAGCAGAAGCCTGATCTGACTTGACTTACGTATTCTCGTGCTGTGTTGTTTGCTGAGAGGAGTGACTTTATAAATGGCATAGGCTCGAGGTTCCTGGGCAGTGAAACTTGGCCATTGGCTTTCAACAGCTGCTGTACAGCTCAAGGGGCTCCCTCTCACCAGGGTTTTGATTTCTTTCGTGGAACCAGGTTCCCCCTTGAAATCTAGGAAACTGAAGTTACTCTCAGGTTAACAGCAATCCTTAAAAGCTCAGGGACCAATTTTTTCATAACTGCAGGATTGAGCAGTGCTTGCATTTGTGTCCTTTGTGTAATATTCCCTTCAAATCTATAATGATGTAATGAAATGACTAAATGTGATGCTACTACCATATTGCTGCTAAAGTTGATCTTCATTACAGATGAAGAGAGCAGCTCAATTTTTAACTGAAGCCATTTTCTCTTTCTCTTCACTAACAAATTCACCTTTCAGATTTCAACCAGGGTGACTGACAGCCCCGGATGGGGATTGGTGACTATACCATCTCTAAATCCTTTCTGACACTCTAGTCCAACAGCGGCTATGAAAATGACAGACTGAAAAAGTATAGCAATGTATCTGAGTTGAAAATCCTAACATTGTACCCAACATTGGAATTGCAGAGTGCAGGTGGTCCCTGTCAAGTGATAGTCAATATGTGGGAGACCCATCAACAACCCCGCACGATGAGCCCCACAGGTAAAGAATGAATGCAATAAATCTATAAAGCTGCACGTTTGGGATTGGGTCTGGGAAAGTGTGTCGTACTCAACCCCCCCCCTTAGCTCCGCCCACTTTCTTCCCTGGGACATTATGTACCCGTTGCCCATCGACACTAATGTAAGGGCAGTTCTTTTTTTATATTTCCTAACACTGAAGGAGAAGAAGGGTCATATTTCAGAGACCTTTTTGGTATGTGGTGCCGTCGAGATGAACATACCCGAGTGCATCGTTTCCACTTCTAACGCCGTCTGTCATTTATTTGTAGACTTTGGAGATTGTTGCCTTTTTGGCAAAGAGCAGGGACAACCGTTCCTGGAATAATTTATAGCTATGGCGTAAACACTGCAATGCAGCAGATGTCATAAGCCGATGTTGTTGACCTTTCTAGGTAAAAGCCATTGTGTTGGGCTAACACGGTACAATAGTTGCACCCACGTCTGCACCCTGATGTCCTGTTTCCCCTTAGAATAAGAATTTAATTCAAATATGAGGTTTATTCTTTTTTTATTCGACCCCGACGTGTTTTTGTTTGAGTTCTGAGTGCTTTCATAAACACAAACCTGCTAAATGAGCCGTAATCACACGCCCATGCTCAAGAGTTTTTTGGGAATCAAAATGTATTTTATTGATAAGTCGACTCTTGAAGTTGAGGCAACGTGAAATCAGAGCAATGGAGGCTATCAAACTGAGATGTTCCTCTTGTGTAAACAGGAAATGCTCTTGTTTGAATGTTCCTCTACACTGTGTCTAATGTGCTTTTCCTTTATTGCAGCATCACACCAAAATATTGATGATGGACAATTTGGAATTCACAGTAAGTTGGATTTTAAAACCACCACTTTAGACGAACACAGAAACTCACTACGGTGCTCTCTACGTTAACAACATTATGCAGGTTGACAGAATATAAAATCTCCATGAGATTAAATTGCTCACTGGGAAATATAAATCCCTGGAGGCCACATTGTCGTCACTTCCTGTCTTTTGTACAGCCCAGGTTTTGATGTCATTCTTTACAACCGAACAAACGGTTCTGTTGTTCTCTGATGGATATACATCGTCATCGTGTGCTCCCTGTGTCCTTCCTTTTCATAGATGGGGTGAACTGTGTTGACTCTGGGTGGCTCACGTGCCAGACAGAGATTCGCCTGCGTCTGCACTATTCTAAGACCTCTCCGGTGTCTATCACTAAGAAGAAATACAAGAAGTCTCGCTTCAGGTAAGGGACGACGGCGAGGTCGAATTTAACACCCTGCAGAGAAAGTTCTACTTGAAAGTGACATGAGGCGGATCAGTGGGTCACCGCGGTGCCACTGTACCTGTTACCTAAGTGTAACAGAAACCCTGCATATGAAATATAAATAAGAGAAACTAAGAGTGAAACAGGATTTCATTTAACCTTTTATTTGTGTCTTTTGATTCATCCTTTCAGAATCAAGCTGACATTAGAGGGATTTGAGGAGGAGGAGGAAGATGAGGAGGAAGACGAGTATAGTCTTTTATCTTTGCACAAGGAGACCACCACCCTGGAGATCAGCATGATCAGTGCCAACGGCTACAAGTCGCGCCACTCTCAGCCCGAGTGCGGCTACGCACTGGAGCCCTCCCAGTGGACCGAGTACAGCATCCACAGCATGGACCCGTACAACCTGGAGCTCACCTTCGAGTTCTTTGAGGTAACACTGCCTCTGATAAGCCGGGAAAAACATTTCTCGCATACAATGGACAAATGAACACATCAGATGTGGTGATTAGATTGATCTGATTATGATATGTTTGTTCACAGGAGGATATGAGTGAGCACGTAGCCCAGGGGGACGGTCATCCCGGTTATGTGGGCACAGCTTGCCTCCTCTCCTCCTCTTTCTGGGAGAGCGGGAAGGACTACGGAGTAGCCACACTTCCCATAATGGGTCGCAATTCGAGACAGACCATCGGGAAAGTCAGAGGTGAGATTTTGCACAAACAAATTTCATACTGGCTGACAGTAAGCCAAAGGAAGGGAGGAACTGCCGAACCTGTTTTGACCTGTCTTTTCTTCTCTGCCTCATACAAACAATGTGCGTGGGTGAAACCTGTTGACTTACCTTGTTGTTATGTTTCAGTGGACTACCTGGTGATCCGGCCCATCCAGGGTTTGCAGTGTGAAATGAGCTCCTCCTTCACCAAGTACTGGAAGAAAAGAAGTACTCTGAATGTGGGCCACAGAGGAGCTGGCAGCACACACGCAGCCAAGTGAGTCACCACGACGGGCTCCGACTTGGAGCTGATTGAACGGCTTGTGTTGAACGTAGACCGCAAAGAAACGGTTCACAGCAACAGTGTGTGTGTCAATAAGGCTCGATGCGTCTGCGTACCTGTTCCCCCCGTCAACAAATAGTTTTTTACATTTGTGTTTTACAGGCACCAAAGAGTCAGGGAGAACACGGTAACGTCATTCAAAAGCGCCGCCAATCATGTGAGTTCTGCAGAAGCATGAGTGAATATTTACCTTTTTAACATGACTTCATCCTTAATTGTGTGTCAATTGTGTACTTGTAGGGTGCGGCCTATGTGGAGTTTGATGTCCACCTGTCCAAGGACGCTGTTCCCATTGTTTACCACGATCTGACGTGCTGCATATCCACCAAGAAGGTAAAATAATAAATGGAAATGATTCATAACGTGCTATACTTCTACTTTTCATTAACTCTAAACAGACGTTTAGAAAGATGTTATGTCGCTAAAATGAATTAAAGTCATTCTTTTTATCTCTCTTTCACAGAAAAACGACAAGACCTCTCTGGAGCTTATTGAGGTGCCAGTCAAAGACTTGACATTTGATCAGCTGCAGCTTCTCAAGGTAAAAAACCTGCAATGATAAAAACTATGCAAATACAACCCAGGTTACAATAAACCTTTTTTTATCCTTTAGATGAAAGTGAAAAATGTTGATATGAGTTACACCGGTGCTCTTCCTGCTGTGAGAAGTTCAAATGTCCTTTGCTTCGTGCTTCCTGTACTCGTAGGACATCTTCCTAATTAATAAAATGGACATGGAAGAAATAGTTGTGTAACCGTGTCTTCCGTCAGCCAATGAAGCATTTTCAGGATTAGTGCCTTCTCAGTGGGAAACGCATTATAGTAATTGGTGTAGTTCCCACAAATCACAAATAGAAAGAATGCAAATGTATCACGATAAGATACCAAAACATAGCAAACAATTTGTTATTGAAACATGGAACTGAAACTAATGATTACAGTCGATAATGTAATCTTTGTGTTGTTTCACAGCTGGTCCACGCCACTGCGATAAAAGAAAACGGTGCCAAAGGTATGCACCTGTTTGTGTGGTTTCATAAAAAACATGTAAAGTGGGCTCCGTGTTGCTGTGTTGCATACAGCACTCTCATACAAACTGTAGATGAGAAAGACTGGCATGGAGCTGAACGTGTACGTTAGTCAGCAGATGGTTTGTGTGATGCGCATTAACCGTCATCTGTTTTGCCGGTTCAGATCTGCTGGATGAGGAGGAGGAAATCGATGAGCATCAGCCATTCCCTTCACTCTCACAGGTGAGTGACTTTATAACGATTATGATTATTAATCAAGTTTATGTAATCAGTGAGAGCTGTTCCTTGACATCTATAGATAAACAGGAAAAATTAGGAACTCCCTTCCCTACCAACGTTTGATGCTACTCTGCCAAATTACTATGAATTACCTGTTTAGCAACTGATTCGGTTATATATATATATTTTTAGCTACTTATCGTCATTGCAGTCTACCTTCCTGTCTTTTGTCATATCGAAGTCACTGTAAGATGAACCTTCATCCCTTTTTTCCAGATCTTCCAAGCTATTCCTGAGCATGTGGGCTTCAACATTGAGCTCAAATGGATCTGCCAGTTGAAGGTGGGTACGCTTGCACGATATGCTGTGTTGTAATCGGGACTCTTTAAGTCGTTGTGGTCACACACCTGTAACCAGGCATGTGTGCGAGACAGGATTCATTTCTTGTCGTCATGCGTCGTCGATGTTGTTGTCACACGAGTTCCCTGTTCGAATAAAGAATGACTTTTGAATTGTATTTGCTCAGACTTACCGTTTTGCAAAGAATATTAGTATTGTAGAATTGAGTGTGAATATTCTCATGGTGAACGTGTGTTTTTGTTGACAGGACGGGTCATGGGATGGAAACCTGTCATCCTACTTCAACATGAACACCTTCCTCGACATCATCCTGTCCTGCGTTCTGCAAAAAGGAGGAAACCGACGCATCGTCTTCTCCTGCTTCGACCCGGATATCTGCACCATGTGAGCGCCGTTAACGGAGGATAAAGTGTGGCCGGGTTTGATTAGGCTGTAGACACTTCCTGCTATCCAGAGACACGATCCCTTTTTGGCTTTCATAAATGGATTACAAGGTTTTAGACAAAGACCCATAGAAAGTCTTCTCCTAATCTTCAGACAAATCCCATTTATTGGCACACATCAACTGAAAACACTGAGTGTACGTAGTCTTTAAAGATTGCATGCTAGTTCTGCTTCAGTCAGTTTAGACATTTTAGATTGATGATAAAGATGCTGTGTTTACAGGATTATAGTTCTAAACACAGACGGTGCTCTCCAACAGCTGCTGACATCTTTCCATGTGTTCCCCTCAGGGTGCGTCGAAAGCAGAACAAGTACCCCATCCTCTTCCTGACTCAGGGCATTTCAGAGAAATACACGGACCTGATGGACATCCGCTGCCAGACCACTCAGATCGCCATAAGTTTCGCCCAGAGTGAGAATATTCTGGTGAGCCGCGGTTGCAGAAAGTCAAATAGTCATCATAATGCACCTTCCAGACTTTGTGTTTTTTTTAAATGCCACATATAGCAATACAATACAATGGAACGACAGGACTTAGTTACCAAAACAGTAATTAAATGTATTGAAATTCCTGATTCCAAAAATAGCTAGACCTAGTCTTTGAACAGCTATTGTATCAGAATGTGTTGCACCTTCTTTTAACAAGCATTGCTGCCGTGCCCTTTAGCAAAGAACTTGAAAAACTAGTCCACCTCGCCCCCACGCCAGTCAAAAAACAACCATCTGCTCAACGAACCAGTCCGTTGGCATAGCGCTGTGTCAGCGGTCTTTAAGATATCCTCAGTGCTAAACTCCAGACCGTTTATAAATGACAACGTCCTCTTTTTTGTTGAAGGCACGTATGGAGATGAGTTAGCTTACTTGCTATGTGTTAACACACACATGTAACCCGTGTTTTAAACAACATGAGAGTAATATTGTTTTGAGATGAACACTTCCTCTTCCTCTCCTGTATCTTTTAGGGGATCAGTGGCCACACTGAGGAGCTGCTGAAGAACCTGTCCTACATCAGGGATGCCCAGTCTAAAGGCCTGGTGGTGTTCAGCTGGGGAGACGACAACAACGATCACGATAACAGGCGGAAGCTGAGAGAGCAGGGCATCGACGGGCTCATCTACGATAGGTCGGTTAAAAAACACATGTAGCTCCTAAAGAACTCAACTCTTTGCAGCGTAGACCCACATGCAACCATTTCTGTTCATGTGAAGCACAAAGCTGCAAATGTGCAAATTATTTTGAACATGCTTTGTTTGTAAAAAAAACAAAACATTTTCTTCTATTCAAACATTCAGTTCACTTATGTGCCATTTCTGTTCGCTTAACTTTCGTATTGTTGTTTCAAGCTTCGATCTCTGCTCGTTAGCCAACACACTGTAAACCACACAGGAACACGCTGTGCTTGTTGTGTCTCTGTGTCCGCCTGAAGCCACGGTGATTACGCAGGGCTTTCAGTTATGTACATTTGATTAGTGCACTCACAACACTGCTCCTTGTTATACAGAGGGCCCTCCTTATCGGGCAAAGTTCTGCGGGTTCAAGGTTGTATCACCAAGCCTTTGGCAGACCCGCTAGTCACATGGCATCTGCCACAGCTGTTGCTGAAAGTGGTTTGGTCATTCATTGACCGCTGGGTTTATGACTGTGAAACAGGTTCGCAACGACGACGTACCAATGCTGTTACATAACGCTCTGGTCTGCTAGCGGGGTGAAAGAGTTTCCTTTGGTCTGAGAAAAGCGCCGCGCTCAGCAGGGGCCTGTTTGTGCAGCCGTTTCACTTCTGCGTTTCACCATTCAGGGACATTTGCTCTACATTTTTTAGCCCAGACGTTTTTACAGACCCCTGCCGATAGAAGGCCACAGGCTTTGAACCCTAGTTTACAACCCAACAGGCCCCGCAGACTCCATGTGTAACCTCATGTACGATCTCCAGGTTGTTGTTATAACTGTGCCTCTTTCTTACAGAATTTGTGAATGCTTGGTGCCATATTTTGACTCAAGTTCCCAAGATTCAAGATTCCCGTAATGTCTCTCTGGTTCCTGCTGTGTTTTTGTTTATTTGCTCACTCTTGGCTGATGATTTTGAGAGTACAATACTGTTGTTTTTATCTTTTTGGATTGTACTAAACATGGCGGTTTGATTGGTCAACTGCCATGTTTGTCTTTTATTTATTTTTTTAGGCTCGTGTCACTCCCCTGTTTGCACCGGCTGCTTATTGTTTCAGTTATGAAAGGCCTCCTCATCTGATGCTTGGCATGATATTAGTGATATTCAAGAGAGGCAGCGAAAGTGAACGGCTTGTTTCATGCATGAGGTATGCATAGTGTTGGTTGACGTGTTGGGCTTCTGTGTGGACCAAAACAATATGTATATGCCTTTGCATTTACTGCTGGATGTAATGTAATTGGCTAAAACTGATGTATGCCCACTCACTATGTGCAGCTTGTAAATGCCATGAAAGAGAATGGAAGGGATGGTCTTATGATGCAAGCCTCATATGTACAGCTAATCACCTCTCAGCAGCTTTGTCAGAGGCCACAGCATATTTTTTCACATGTTTTCTGTTATTTGCACCGATTTAAGTTTGTAGACGATCTGCTTGTACTGCAGTTTAGTTTCTGTACAACAGGGGTGATTGCACTGGACACTTTATGTTGGATTGGAAAGTAGTTTTGTCTCATGACACAAGTTGAACATTATCAGAATATGTTGCTTGACAGACATCTCACATTTGCTATCTTGGGTTGGCGGGCTCTGAAAGCTGGCAATGAGCTTCCTCCTTGAAGGTGTTTACTTTGAGAGACGTGGTTGATAACTTGTACTTTTGGGGAGACATCAACCTCCCAGACAGACGGTACTCTCAATCTGAGCAAAAGTTCAGCTGTTAAAATATTTGGCCTTGGCTTGAACAAAAACATCCCCTACTCACTGTGAAGCGTTGGATTGAGGGAGCACATTGTGGGGGAATGCACAGCCGGGGGAAGAGCGGCGCACTGAGGGCCCAGCTTTTCTGTTGACAGTAAGCCTGCACCGCTGAGCTAAATGCATTGTACCTCCACGGAAAAAGAGGTTTTAGCTTACGAGAACAATGCACGACATTGTCCATGTGGGGATGGAATGATCTGTGATAGCTCGCTGGTGAGGATTTCGGCCGTACATGTGATTTGACCCGGGAGCATGAACTTGCTGGCTACCAGTGCAATCATCCCCCGAGCCAACATGAATGGGGCAGATTGTGCCGTTCCCATTAGGGTGCATGAAAGAATGAGTAATGTATGTATGGTGATACTGCCCCTAGGCTATTTAGTTTAGCAGAAATGGACTGGAGTTGTCTTTTCTTTTCTTTATTTTGCATCTTGCCCGACGGATATTGAAGCATTTTTCTTCCACTTTTATCAGATAAAATGTTCAAAATGTTCATTGATGTAATCGTAATGAAATGTAACAGAAAGAGTTTAGTCTCTTTTAATGACTGACAGTAGTATCCGCAAACTACATCCACCGATCTAACAGAAAGGTGTCTCCTCACTTTCTCCTTTTAGTATCTGTGAGGAGCTTGGAGAGCAGCAAAATATCTTCCAGGTAGAGGAGCAACACACCCTGCAGGAGGTCATCACAGACGAGACCCTCAAGAGCTCCTGCTCCTGCTACTCCTTCCCCTGCTCCATGGCTCCCTGTGTGGCCTCCAAGAACCGCGCTGGCAGCGCGGAGTCCGATTCTGGACTCAGCTCCTCATGAAAGACCCCCCAAACGTCAGCGGACGAGGTCTTCGGGGACCACGGTGGGAATGGATGATCAAACGAACACATGTTGATTGAAGATTGTTACAAGAAAACTTAAATCACAATAGTAGAACCACTCGAACCATCTCCACTCCACTCAGTTACACTTATGTCGATAGCGTTGCATCTTCACACAAGTTTTTGTTTTTCATGCTCTCTATTGGAGAATACGTGGATATTTTGCCAAAACATTAAGGCAGCCATGTTGTTTTTTTTTCAGAATAGTGTGTAAAGAGGTCTTCACAATGATGGAAGACTCTACATCACATCGCATATGTATTTAGCTAATACGTTGCATCATTTTACAGTGCATACGGGTGTAAAGGTGTATTGTGTTTAAGTTTATGATGATGTTGCATAATGCTTTTTTTTCCCTCTCTTTCTGCTGTTTAGTATTTTCTGTGCATGTAGCCATTACCTTAAATGTTGTTCTCATTGTCTCAAATGGCAATGAGTAATAGCAACTGATTGCTATTTCTGGTTCAGCACAGGAATATTTTGGGAGGTGCGGGTTGCTGTTGAGAAACGCTCGCCTCAGCCTGCGTGAAGGACTTGTTTCATTTTGAGTGGACTGTTGGAAGCACTTCCTTCTCTTTTACATGCTGCATACTGAATGTGCGATATCCTTTATTCTTCTGATCTACTTGATTTGAGGCTAAGCAGGGGAATGTTTTATTTGTGACAGTGTGTGACGGTACATACCACAGCCTTACAGTGGAAAGAAAAACAATCAGGTCTGTTTCTGTTTTTAAACCACCAATACCTCACTCATCTATTAGAATAGACTTGAGTTGAGCCATGTGTGTACAGAAGGAACACGTCCTTACTTCACAACACCCATGCTTTTTATTGCATGAACGACCTTCTTTTTGTTACGCTTGATATAATTCATCATTTGCATATTGATATGATGTATTATTATAATGCAATGGTAATGCTGTATGTTGATCAGAGCAAAACAAATCCATGTATTGTATACTATGTGTGTATCTGTTTCATCACACAATTTCTTAACTACAAACCATAATGACTGAGTCGTGCATGGCCTCTGTATCTGTATGAATCTAGTATATAATACACTTCAGGACAGAAAAGTATAAAAGGTAATGTAAATAAAATCAAAACCTATATTTGTTTATTTTGTCTTTTGACTTTTTTCTTTCGCACCCAGTAGGTAGATTTTGTTTTGCTGCAGACTCCTCGTGCTTGCTTTAGTAACAGTGATTGTTTTGAATAAATAGGAGGTTGTTGTTGATTCCTCCATCTGAAATTATCTGCATTTTAAGCTAAACTTTAACAGAAGGACATAATGTTTCTATCTGTATGAACATTGGAACTGGTTATGTGGCTGGCACTGCTGTTAAAATAAGATAACACATGCACACGAAGCAGAAGTAGACACCACTGATGACACACGGCTTCTTTCGCCGTACAAAGACTGGACTAGGATGAATAAAAGCTCATTGTTTCGGCGGTGCAAGGTTGAAGAAGATAGGAATTAACAGTTAAAAACGACTAGATACACAGGTCCTTGCACATAGTTAGGTCGGCCTAAACACTTGTTAGAGCAGATGGCATAATGGGATATGAATGCAACAACAAGTAGACTTCTTTTGTTAAGGCTTGAGGTTTGGAGAACAAACATTGGTGCTGCCCAATAAAGCGTGCCTGTGCCAGGGCGTGGGCCTCACTGTGCATGCTGACTCACAGTCAAGCAGTGGCATAAGATGGCATAATGGGATATGAAGGCAACAACAAGTAGACTTCTTTTGTTAAGGCTTGAGGTTTGGAGAACAAACATTGGTGCTGCCCAATAAAGCGTGCCTCTGCCAGGGCGTGGGCCTCACTTTGCATGCTGACTCACAGTCAAGCAGTCATTAATCCTTTATTATCAGATGGTACATAAAAGCACACATGCTCTATTCAGAATAAGTGCTTTTTTTTGACTGTTTTATAACATCGTTGCATGTCGAGGCTGAGGTTATTTTACCTACATGCTACTGTCATTAATGTTATTAGTAACACCTGTGCTCTACGTCCACTATGAAAAGGACTACTAAAAACAGAGGCTTTTAAGATGTGGTCAAATCCACGCAGCTTTTTATATTACTACAGTATTACGTGAAATGTAATGTGCAGTTGACCTAAAAATATGGCTCAACTTTATTTCTACTAAATTAATACTGAGCACTACTTAAAAAGAAAATTCCGGGTCAGTTGATGACGTTTTAGCGCCCTCTGTTGAACGGAAACACTGCGTACACTGTAAATATATATATTTTTTGTACAATATATTTTATTTTATCTTTATTAAAAAGTGGAAATGTGATTTGATAGTGTGTAAAATGTAATGACAAAAAATATATATATTTTTTGCGAATAACTGTCAGAGTTAAAAATAGCTTCGTGTTTTACTGGGAGTTGTAGTTTATTTCGCCTTGAAGCCAACTGCGTTTGTCACGTAAAGCACTCAAACTCCCGCCATGCAACGGAACTCGGCTAAGCTGCTAGCTTGGTACACGCCTACGCTGAACAAACCCCGTCGACTGTAATCCTCACTGTACAACAGCGGAATCCTCTGCGGGTTATTTGTTCTGCCTCTCGCCATAACTTTGTCTCATATAAAGCAAAGAAAATGGACAACAGTGGGAAAGAGAAGGAAGCGATTCAGCTAATGGCCGACGCTGACAAAAAAGTCAAGTCCTCTGGCTCTTTTTTGGGAGGGATGTTTGGAGGGTAAGACAGCAGCACTGCACCAAAGAACAAACAGCTAGCGAGCGTTAACTGGCAGGAGCAAAGTTGGCACGCTGCCGACTTTTATGTACACATTTAGCGAGTTAGTTGTTGAAGTGTTGATTAGCAAGATATTGTAGTAGTTAGATATTAAACCAGGGACCACGTGACATTAACATTTCCTGTATGTCAGTTAGCTAAGTTAGCTGTTAGCATCATTGTAAACAAGCCAGCAGATCACGACTCTGTCCTGGAACTAATGCTCGGAAGCTACGCAGCAGAATGTTTATAGCTAATTTAAAACATCTACTTTGACTTAATTTGCTGTGTATCGCGAGGTGACATATTTCAATATGTATTGCTATGTTGTTTTAACAACATAGTGCACTCATTAACACCAACACATATACAACCTTTCTTAGAGGTTAAAGGGGAAACCTCTGTCATAAGACGCTGGAGGTTTTAGCCTGTTTTATATTGACTTTAACAATATTACATGGTACATACAAACATGGTAGGGAGTACAGGAATGGCACCATGCAGGAGTGATGTGCTACAAAAGTGACTTAAACAGAGGCAAAGTATTCTCCAAGAAGGTACCTTATAATGAATACTTTGCCATGCCATAGAGACAAGAAGGCGAGGATCACGTTGTTTACATAGGCCCAAATACAAAAAAGCCAGCAGCTATCGTCTCGCATGACTCAGTCTTTTTTTTTGTTGTTGTCCTAGGTGACCCCCAGATGTTACTAGTTGGCAGCTCTCGTGAGTGAGTGATATCTCTTGGCAGGCTTTCTGACCAGGCAGTGATGTAATCCCTTTGCCATGATTGAATGGCCAGAGTATTATTACAACTCCATGAACTCCATGGACTTGTTGTCATGGAGGGAGGGAGCTCTACAGTGCCTGTTTAGAGGGATTTATATAAGCCAGTCCACCAATCTGAGCATTGCATCTCTCTGAGAAATGCAGCAACTTTGCACGTTAATCATTTTTTTGTGCGAACATGTGCACTATATTTAAATGTGTACTTCTGTTTCCTTTCTTTGTCTAGAGGACCTCACAAAGTGGAAGAAGCATGTGAGATGTACTGCAGAGCAGCCAACATGTTCAAGATGGCCAAGAACTGGAGCGGTGCGATAAGCTGTTTTTGCTACTAAAGATATTATCCACTGCATCAATTTCCACACACTTGAGAAGCCGTAGGATTACGTGTTGAATTTTTTTGGCACTATAACTGCAAAGCGCAGCACTCGTGAAGGTCCCACAAGTACAAAAAAAAACAGAAGATTATGTGCATAAATTAGAGTGTACTAAATGCAAAGCATTGAGTAAGTGTCCTTTTCTTCTTTCTTCTGTCTTCAGCGGCTGGAAGTGCGTTCTGCAAGGCCGCACGGCTCCACATGCAGCTGCAGAACAAACATGACTGCGCCACCAGTTTCATTGATGCAGGAAATGCTTACAAGAAGTCTGACCCCAATGGTGAGATTGTGTGGTAATGCATTAGGTTCAAACCTCATTTCAAAACATATCGTACTTTTTTTGTGCCTGAATTTTTATTCCCCTTTTTATGGATGCATCATTTGTACTGTTTTAAGTAATGACAGTTGTTGCTTTCATCGATCACATCCATGACTAAAAGACTTTTTATGAATACTGTTTGTGGTAAAGTTGACGATCAAGCTTGCATCTTCTTGGTCATATTCTCCTAAATATAGTCGTAGCCATAGGTTTAGGGGACGGTAGCCGTCATATGTGCAGCATTTGTTTTGTAGAAGAGGGTCTTGCTTGTCATAAATAACACCTGACTGCATGCAGCATATTAGAAACGTTGATTGTATCATTCGCCTCATTTCACCCCGTTGAAATAACACAGCATGCGTAGTGAGGTGCTGTGCAACGCTCTGTAAGATTTTAACAAAACTAACAGGATGTCTAACTGTCCCCTCCTCTCGCCTTTATGCTGCCAAAAGAGGCAATCAAGTGTTTAAATGCGGCCATCGATATATACACAGACATGGTAAGATGCATGTAGAGAGTTCTGATTCACAACAGCACATGTGGTCATTTTGATTAGTTGTGTTTTGTAGTTCATACACACATGATGTAGCAGACTTGCCTGCCTTTCCTCCCACTCCCAGATTATTCGTATTTGGGCCCATATCTACATATTCATAGCACACTAAGGTTTGTTGTTTGTTACCACTGATACCTTGATCGAGTTGCATATTCGTTATTCTCTTCAGGGAGCATTAAAAAGCTAAAACCTTGTAGACGTGAAGCCACGGGCTAGTGCTTGACCTCGCCTCTCTGCACAGAGAATGTAATGCAACATTTTCATTGACTCGAGAGGCGTCTGTGGGTTTATCCAGTTAGTAACGATTCCTCCTCCTCCTCTTCCTCATCCTCCCAGGGAAGATTTACCATTGCAGCCAAACACCACATCAATGTCGCAGAGATCTACGAGTCCGAACTGGTGGATATCGAGAAGGTAATATCTCGGTTTCATGGTCGGTTAATACTGCTGATGATTATTAATACTGTCGCTACAGGGCATATTTCAACAGTATTTGTGTTGTTTTTCCCTTTGTAAAGGCTATTGCACATTATGAACAAGCAGCAGACTACTACAAAGGGGAAGAATCCAACAGGTACCATCACATTCTGGATATTCAGTCTTTTTGCAGCTCTAAAATCTCTAAAACTAGCCGATCACTGTTAGTATTCATTCAACCGTAGCAGGGACAGCACAGCTGTCACTAATCGCATTAACGAGCGCATGCAAGCGAGCCAAACGTGCACAACACCCCAGGCCACGGAGTGCACTCGTGACCGTCGTTAATTACACCTGTGTTTTCCCTGCTCCGACGCCTCAGAACATCTGCAGTGAAAAAGGGCCTGTCTGCATTATTACAGCAGTTTGCTGCTATGATAAGCAAGACGGCAGTTATTAGGTTTAAAAAAAAAAGAATTTCAGATGAGTTTGCAGTATTTTAAAAGTAGTCAACCTTCATTTTACAGAGTACTAATAAACTAGTATGAATACAGTGTTGTACTGTAAACAGGAGGCCCCTTTTTCATGCCACATAACATGTCGCAGAAGGAAAAGCACAGGTGTGTGTAATGACGTTAATGACGGCTGTTTTTACATTGACAGTGGCTCCTCCGGTTTCAGGCTCCCTGGTATTGTGCATGCCAGCTCTCGGTCACACTGACCTGACTCACTGGAATAGAACAGAGCCATCGTTAATGTTATTAGTTACACCTGTGCCTTTCCTACTATGACAAGTCCAAAAAAAAGGGCCAACGCTCAGAGCTCCTTTCCATCCCCTTCATATTCTTGCACACTACAGACTCATATATATATATATATATATATATATCTCTTATAGTCTGTGTTGTATTAAATGAGTTGTGTACCTTTTGTGTTGTGCATTTTGTCCTCAGCTCTGCCAACAAGTGTCTGCTGAAGGTGGGGGCTTACTGTGCTCAGCTGGAGCAGTACCAGAGGGCTATTGAGATCTACGAGCAGGTGTGCGCTCCTTGTATTTGTCACGCTCGCACTTTCTCAGTCATCGCGGCGATGCTGACATTTCTAATACGTTTTTTTTTCTTTTTTTTAACGACGTGGATGTATGTAGGTTGGATCCAACACGATGGACAACCCGTTGCTGAAATACAGCGCCAAAGAGTATTTCTTCAAAGCCTCCCTGTGTCACTTCATCGTGGACGAGCTTAACGCTAAGGCGAGTTCATACCTTTTTGTGGTTCAGTGTCTGGCTTTGGGACGGGGAAGTCGTGTTTAGGAGTTTAACACGCTGTGTCTCCACAGATTGCTGTTGAAAAATATGAGGAGATGTTCCCGGCTTTCTCAGACTCTCGAGAATGCAAACTGTTGAAGGTAACTCGACGCTAAAAACCCTGAGGAGTCTGATGGCTTACTCCCCCCCCCCCCCCCCCTCCCCTAAATCTGCTCTATGAGTAACCTACTTTTTGTCTTAACAGAAACTTCTTGATGCTCATGAGGAACAGAACTGCGAAGCTTTCACAGAGGCAGTAAGTCTTGTGTACCCTAAGAGAGTTCTCAAGTTTTTAAATGGGCACAGGAAGTCCCTCGGCTTCGGCTCTTTGTAGTTTCGTTGGATCCCCTGAGTGTTGAAAACGGTTGAGAGCTGGATCTCAGGTATCCGTTCAGTCTCCCAGGACACTGTGTTTATATGGAACTGGTGCAGATGCATGGAGTGCGTCCGTATTTAGCTGAGCCCCTGAAAGACTT
Organism: Pholis gunnellus; assembly: GCF_910591455.1. NCBI lineage: Eukaryota > Metazoa > Chordata > Actinopteri > Perciformes > Pholidae > Pholis > Pholis gunnellus. Next base: position 18,047,615 of record NC_136546.1, read on the forward strand.
TTCAAAGTCAGAGAGTGAAGAGTCCTCATCGACAGTGTGTTACACACACAGAGCGATTTCCATGCCAGAGGTTTGAAATGTGTCGCTTTTAACAGGTGTTAGTTTAATCGGATTCAGTGCTGCTGGTAGTAAATGAACGGATCATCATGTCGTGTAATTTAATCAGAAATTATCCAGTAATGTGTAATGAATTCAAGACCCAACAGCGACTTTATCTTGTTTCAAATAACATCATTACAGATGGTAGTGATGTTATTTGATCAATCTCAGCTTCGTTTGTTAATATATAAATTAAAATCACTAACAGTGATGGTGGTGAGGGAGCATCCCTCCCTCCAAAGGATATTTAAGACTTCAATTAAATTACTGCCAACCCCTCCCTTGTCTTCTGTTCAGAATACCAACTTCAGGTTCATTTTAAATACAGGAGAAGATGCCCGAATAGAAATAAAAACTCTTTCATCCCTCTAACAGCAAATCTCCTAAACTCCTGACGTGTTGCAGGTATTTGAATGCACTTTACGGTCGCGTGTAACGTCTGTTACTGCTCTATAATTCTATGGATTCTATTTATGTGGCAGCCTTCATGTCCACGCTTCCATCGGGATAAATACAGTAATTTAGAATCTTTAAATTTAGATAAGTGGGCAGAACCTTCCAATCGTAAAGCTAATTTGTGGGAGAAGTAAAAAGAAGCTTATGTAAGTGTCCTTTTTTGCCCGCCTGCAGGTGAAGGAGTACGACTCGATCTCACGTCTGGACCAGTGGCACACGGCCCTCCTGCTGCGCATCAAGAAGACCATCCAGGGCGATGAAGGGGATTTAAAATGAAAGAAACGCAGGGTCACAAACACAGCATGGGGGGGGGACAAACCCATCACGCATGCTTCCACACACACACACACATACTCTCACACTCAGCTCACTGTGTATAGCATCTGGAGATGAGTGTCTGCTGATGACTTTGAATATTCCACTGCTCACTGCTATACTGTCAGAGTACTATCTTTGCTTTCCTTACGAGCATATCTGAATCCTCTCGCCCTCACCTCTGTCTCGAGGATTGCTGCATACCTTCTTCTGCTGAAGTCCGTCCTGGGGGATTTCAGAGCCGATGTTAGTATCGACAAACAAGCACTGCATGTTTTGTACAACTATTGTTTTCCTTAGTCGGATGCAGTTAGGTGTTTTTATTTTTTAAATCCTAGTTTAATATACATTTAACCCGTTTTATTTAAATGTTTCAGTCTGTTCTACAGCAGAGCATCATGGTGTGTGTGTGTGGATTTCAAGAATGTACCTTTTTGTATTTGTTTTGCTGTCAGTCGGAGTAGAAGGGCTCAAGTCCTCGTCGTGGTTGTTGTTAAAGCTCAAGTCATTGCAGCCACGCAGGAAGATCTAGTTTCCATCTGATCACCGGTGAGGAGAGACTCTTCTGGAAGAAGGGCAAAGATATGCACCAAGTGTAGACTGTTAATCATGTGTATCCCTCTCACACACACACACACACATTCAAACTTACACTCACTTTGGGGATCGTTTCTACTAACTTTAGAATTCATTGATGTAATAATACTTTGAATGTGTGAGTCTGTAAGCTGTGGTTTATAGTTTGCCTGTGAGGGAGTATTATTGAGTGAAAAGCACTGACGTGGAAACCCGTGCTCCTTATGTCCAGGGCAGTGATTTTGGGGTAACGAGCATCATTAGTCACTCATCTCGTGCCGTGTCGTGAACGTATCATTGAAGGTTTTAACTACTGCAGTGCGCCTTCCTAATGGCCAGTCGCTAAGCATGTCATTGTGTATAGATTAGCGTTGTTACATTCACTAGTGTGAGCCAGACCAAAGTTTTTACTAAAGGGTCCGCCACCCTGCGTATCCAGCTTCTTCCTGATGGAATGACAGTGGATATGATCTGTATGCTAGTGCGAATGGACAATAAAGATATTATATTCCCGGCTCTGCTGTCCTGCCTTCCTTTACCGTACCTATCAAACAGCAATGTTATATTTAATAAGCTTTTATCTTCAACAGAACGTCGTGAGGGACTTCTTACTTTGAGTCAGATTGGTAAAAAGTGTACAAAAACCTGAATATTTAGCTTGTGTGTTTATCTTTCTTATTGTAGGAGTGGAAAATGAGATGGGTAAGAAAGTAACTAGTTTAATAATAAGTATTTTAACTTCTAAATATATTTGAAGGTGAATGTATTACTAATAGATACAATATTAGTTTTATTGATCTTTCATTCGCTGCTGTAAATCTGCCTCCCTGTCACACAGCAACCCGACACTTAAAACATGAGCGTTTGATTGGAGGACACAGTTTGGATCAATCAGATAAATCACTGAGTCTGCTGTGTGACCGTGTCCTTACACAAGTGATCCGATGTCTGATGTTTAGTGAGCATGTCCTCTCACGCTCACCAAAGTAACGTCACCCTTCACTCTCAGCAAGTGTACATTTGTTTGATGGTAACTTAATTCAGAATCTGTGATTGATTACGATAAATAAAACAAATTCACGTTGAATTTAAAATGAACCTTTAGGACGTTATGCAGTATCTGAGACACAGCTGTGGTTATTTGGATATGGTTCCCAAAAAACAGATGGTGCAAGGATCTTTGGATTTACACAACTTCATTTACATTCAGACCAACATAAATCAGCAGTAGTTGCAAAGAGTTTGCCGGTATTCCAAAGGCGTACTGAAAGTTCCCCGAGCATCCCACCGAACATGGAGCTCCTGCAACACTTATTCTGAACACGTCTGCTATTAATGCGAGTGGTAAAATCATCTTTGTAATGAAATAACATTTGTGTTCACTATGATGTGTGCCACATTTCACCCCAAGAATTTGAAGAAAATTAATCACACCAATACCGTAATCATATTTTTGTTTTATCACATAAAACAAATTGATTAAGTGATTTAAGGTATTTTTAATGCACACCTTCCCGTTCCAGAAGAGTGTGAGAAACACTGGACTAGTCTGTTACTGAAACACTGGACTTTAGATCATAGTCATGATGAAACACCACGTGGTCAGACCACACATTCACACACTGCTAATGCAAAAGTATATTGAAAAAGGATTTTAAATCCAAACTCAAGATTAAATTCTCTCTGTTCACATGCATTGTCTACACCGCATCTTGAGCTGAGGCCCCTTTAGGCTCGCCTAAATCATCTGCTGTCCTCTGCTCTTCATCACTTGGGACGGCAGCTGTTCGTTCCGTTGCACAAACCTCGTCGCCGACAATCACAGTCTGAATATCCGGCTGCAGAACAGAAGCGGCCTTAGTCTCTGCAACTGGAGCCAAAATGGTCTGTGAGGCGGCGGCTTCCAGGACGGACGACGTGGAAACGGTTTGGATCTCGGCGACTGACGACAACTTGCCGTCGGAAACGGGAACAGAGAGAGTCGGTAAAGAGAGCGAGGTGGAGGAGCCTTCGGAGCACAAGGGGATAGCGTGAGCCAAGGACACCGGTATCGAGAAGGGGACGGGGATGGCCGATCCATCCAAGGAAATGACGCTGGCCCCGGTGCTGTCGGTGGTCACGATGGGCTGGATCTGGGTCCCGGGTGGCATCTCAGTGTGGTAGACGGTGATCCCGCCGAGGGCACCGTGGCTGACCAGAGCAATGGCCCCCGAACTGGTCCATTCAGAAGGGAGGGTGACTGGTTCAGACTGCACCAAGAAGGAGTCAGTGTGGGTTTTATCAGGCCCGTCACCAGCATCAGCACCAGTAGCAGCAACGGCGGCACTTCTTCTAGTCATGATCCTTCTCTCCTTCCCTCCGGCTTTTTCGCTCTTTCCCCTGGTGGGATTTTTGGGTTTCTTGTCTTCCACATTTCCCTCCAGCACCACAAGGTAGGTTTTCCAGGGAGCATCCGAGTCATGAATCTGAGTGTTTAAAAAAAAGAGCTCATGTCACTTTCACTTACTCTTTGCTGTCGCCACACACCCTGATCTGATAGTTAGAGAAGCGCTGCTCACCATAGTGTGCCTGCGGAGGGTGGACTTGTCTGTAAAGGTGCGTCTACAGAGGCCACACATGTATGGCTTCTCTCCCGTGTGAATGCGCTGGTGCCTCTGGAGGGCGTTGAGCTGGGTGAAGTGCTTGTCGCAGTCTTTACAGCTGTACGGACGCTCACCTGTCAATCAACGGAGAGCGAACAATCAACACACGGCGTGTAAGACGGAGAACAGCAAGAGAAGCGCAACAACAAACTGTTTTTACCCGTGTGTGTCTTTAAATGCTGGTGGAGGGAGTTCCTCTGAGCGAAGCCTCGGCCACACTGCTCGCACTTGTATGGCTTGGACCCGGTGTGGATGTTTGAGTGGTGCCTCAGGTATTCTTTCGATGCAAAGCTTTTCCCGCAGGCCTCACACATGAAGGGCTTCTCACCTAAAAAGGAGCAAAAACACCAATCTTTTCAGCTTTGGTCTGGTGTGCGCAGAGAGACTTACAAAACCCTTTTAACCCGTTAAAATCTCCAGTCAAAAACGTAAGATGATGAGGAAATCCAAATGCTTTTGAAATGATAGCACCCTTACCTGTGTGTGAGCGCTTATGATAGGCCAACATGTGCTTCTGAGTGAAGCGGGCTTCGCACTCGTCACATGCAAATGGCTTCTCTCCTGTGTGAGTCCTACACATAGGAAAACAAACAAGTTCATCTATTGTATACATATAAACATGTTATTAGGATGTTTTCTTCTAGATATGAGGATTAAACGGACAGGAACCAAAGGAAAAATCTGACTGGAGGTTTCTAAACTTACATTCTTCCTCGCTTAACCACGAATTAAAACCCATCACCTATTCAGTACTGATCCCGCCCGTCGTTAGCAAACCTCCCACTCCGGTTCACCATAGTTGTGACCGAGCCATCGTCACTGAGCTCCGTACCTGCGGTGCATCTTGAGGGCAGAGTTCTGGGAAAATCTGGACCCGCAGTCGGTGCACTCGAAAGGCTTCGCACCCGTGTGTGTCCTCTCGTGCAACAACAGGGCGGTTTTGGAGCTGAGCGCCTTTCCACAGTCGGGGCAGACGTGTCGCAGGTTGTTGCGTTCATGCACCTGAGACAGAAATGGAGCAAATCGGGGGGGGAAACACATGCAGACAAATGGGACTCTTTGGAAGTTATCGTCACTGCAAAAGTAATACTGCACATGGCTTTTAGATATAGGAATGTTTGTGGAATTTACTTAATCTTCACCTGTCTTTGATGGCGGACAACATCCTTCTTTCGTTTGAAGGTCTTTGCACAGATCTCGCAGGCAAACAGCCTCTCGCTGCTGTGGACATGCTTTTCATGGATCTTCAGATTGCTGCGGTTAGCGAAGGTCTGCTGGCAGGTCTCACAGCGGTAGATGACGTCCGCTTTCACTCCGTGGTACGTACTGGTGAAGAGAGCAGTGACAGGTTACAGCAGTATCAGAGGACAAACGGCCCTCTCTTTGGTTTATTGATAGGAGGCATTGATAGCTCAAGCTTTTAGAGGAGAATGTAATAATCCTTATAATAACAACTGAGGTCACACGTTAACTTTTTAATTAATCCTGTTTCAAAGAAGGATGCATGGCCAACGCCTGGAATACAATATTTAGCTCAGGTACTCTGGGTTGTCTCTGCTATGGCTCAATAAATGAAGCCCTGGCCGAGCACTAACATGTCCTACCTGATGTGCTTCAAGTAGCTTCTCTCATAGTGGAAGGTCCTTTGGCACTTGTTACACTGGAACTGGGCCTTGGAGGTACTTTTTGGTGTCTTCTTGGACTGTCCCTCGCCGTCCTCCTCGTCCTCCTCCTCCTCGCCCTCCTCGCCGTCCTCACCGTCCTCCTCCTCCTCCTCCCCCAGAGATAAAAACAAGGAGTCTTCGGCATCACTACTCTGCACATCGTCCTCACATTCCCAATCATCCACATCAGAGACTGGCACTGCAAAGGAAGACACGTGTCCTTTCTCTGCCAGAGCCTCGGTGTCAGTCCTGTCCTCCGTCTCGTCCATGTCTTCATTGGTAACTTGGTTTTCATTGCAATGGTTAGCCTCTTTTTTAGTATTCAAACGCCTCGGAAGGACTTTACGGCCAGCCACCCTCGGTTTTAGGGTTCGTCCTTGTCGCTTTTCATCCTTCGCTGCTCTCTTTGCCTTTAATTTTTTGGGAATTACTTCTTTCTCAGAGCTCTGTGGAGAGAGCCGCCGCTTAAGAAGTGTGTTTTTAGGCTGCTTCTTCCCTTGGGTCCTTTTTTCACCTTCACATGCAACTTTTGGTGCACATTTTTTCTTGGTAGTGTTTGGTAGGATTCCAGCACTCATGGCCTCACCACAAACCTCCGACAGATCCTCACAGTCCAAGAGTTGTGCGACTGCTTGAACTTCGCCAACCTTGTCTCTGACCACTTCGACTTTACCGGTGTACACAAATTCCAAATACTTGGAGAAGTCACTGGAGTGCATATTGGAGAGCAACACTTTGTCTCGGGTAGCATCCTCAGAGAGCAGGATCTTCTTGAAGTAGCCGCTGGATGCTGCGAGCATCAACTGATGGGCCTGAAACTCCTGCACATCTCCCTGGTAGTCTACCTGCACGGTTACATCGTTTAGCTGTCCCTGCAGCCTCAGCTGGTGCAGGGAGGACAGGATGTTTTCATGGTGGGATTTAGAGGTGAGTTGGACCACTTTGACCTCCATAATTCATTTGTGCTGCTGGGAAAACAAGGGGGGGGGGGCTTTTAATGGTCCACTAACTAGTTGTGGTTCAACACACATGTACATCCTTTCTCAAAGGTTTTAATCACAACCTATAGTTTGAAGAAGCCCCAGTTTGTAGGTTTCATGTGTCATCACTGGGTCTACTTTTAGAGCAGTGGAAGTTGCATAACTGTTATAGATCTATAACACCTGCTTAGAAGTCAATTGCCTTGCTCAAAAGTAAAAAATGAAGCTAACTCCAATTCGTTAAAATAACTCGCCTCTCTGGCATAAAGTACAGGTGAAAAACCTCAAACCCCCCCACCCACTATCTAAAGTGTGTGCTTTTACTTTAATAATACTCAGCGCTAGGCTGTGTTACTGCTAACAGTAGCACCACAAGGGTAAACAAGCTAGGTTAGCTAACGTCAGCTGTCAACGCGAAACTAACGTGGGTGGATATACAATTATACAAGTTCAACGCACAGCACGCAGAGACACGAGTGAACGTAAGGCGACCGGCTAACTAAGCTAGCTAGCTACGCAACAACACGAAGCAGGTTTTTCTTACCGTAAGGTCGGTAAAATGGCAGCCCTTCACAAATGCTCTCCACAGCGGAAGGCATTTCCTGTAGAAATCGCTCCCGAAAAACGGCACGCGGCGACATCCGGTGCCGAGGTGACTGACTCGGTATCAGTCCTCCGTTCTTCGTCGCGTCTGAAGTAAAACACAATTGCTGGTCCTGGGTCAGTTTAGTTTTAGTCTAAAAACGGTATCCCACCTTTAAAAATAGCGCCGTTGATAATAAAGTAAACATTCGAGTCTTTACGGTTAAGCTAGTTTAACTAGCTAGCACTTGATTTTGCCTATTTTATTCCCACAATACTATCAGTTCCACCGACCGTTATTTAACCGTTGAGCAATAATGGCTTGCACGTCTATCGTGACACGTAACGATGTAATTAGGATTTTATTTCGAGAAAAAACTCAGTTTCACCTCCTTTATCAAGCTAAGAGGAAGCCCCTGAAGTTGTAGTGTGACCATGTTAAACAAGGTACATTTATAAAGCCACCGTTGCATTATTTGTTGTGATTTTCTAATGAAATGGCGTTACCGTAACTCTAGCACTAGTGTTTGTGCGTGCAGTACTGCCTCTGCTACCGCACGGGGGCGCCATTGCACAGAGGGATTAACATGTAAACAGCTCGTGGTGATTTAAAAAGCAGATTAACCTGCATCTTTAACACCCACATTTGCATTTTCTCCAGCATGATCAGTTTCCGCACAGACTACTCTCATTCCAGCCGATACTCACTATGTAGGAAACCAGCTGCTTTCGCAACTACCTATTGTATGTGTGGTAAGGTCTGTTGTAGTTGTATCAGAGTGGTTCCAAAAAATATTTTAAAGAAAAATAGGCCAACACGGTGAAAGATTCAAGCTAATTCATTTACATTCAGACCAGCATAAATCATCTAGAGAGTTTCAAAAAGCATGCTGTCATTCCAAAGGTGTATGGAAAGCTACTTGAGGATTCACTGGGGTGCTGTTCTGCAGCTGCCAAGGTTTCTTTTTTCTTTTTCTTTTTTTTTTTTTCCTTTCAGAGGAAATCCATGTACCTTACATTTGTCTTAATGAATTCTGCAAGCTAGCAATCTGCTCTGTTCCGGTGACTCATGCTGCTCTCTGGGCCGAAAGCTGTGCAGACTTCGGGCTCTGACCTGGAACACTGTGTTCGCCTGGCTTTCATTACAGTGCTCCTCTGCCACACACACACACACACACACACACACACACACACACACACAAAGGCACGCACAATACCATATTTTAAAGATAACCCTTTTCATAAAACCGGTCCTTCCTGGTTGATCTTGATATTAAAGACACAACATCTGCAGATGTAATGATCTGTAACTTGTGTGCTCATGGGATCAAGTATTTGCATAGATATTAATATGATGTAAATTATTATCATGAAAAGAAGCTTAAGAGTTTAATGGAATACCGAATTACTATGTGCAAATTAATGAGACAAGTCATACAAATTGATTCTCAGTATGTTGCCATTAATATAACTTCTGACATGACTGAAGTTAGAGGAAGGAAAACATTTTTCACTTTAGAAACAGTAGTGCAGACGTTTTTCATTCCTGAATAAAGGACTTTATAAAAGTTGGCTCATAGAAACTGCTTTACCAAAATGATAAAAAGCTTCACTCATCGTTGCAGTTATGACCTGCTTGGGTCACATTTAAAATGTTCCCTCGCCGCACACTGTACCGTGACATATAAAAAGTTCAGCGGGGTCTGGCTGTGACTAATGTCGATGGCAAATATTAAACCCCAGTCGTGGTTTGTGTTGTCACAGGATGCTTTGTCAGAGTGAAGATATGGCAGGGAAACAGACGTGAGGTTGCGACATGTCATCCCCGGCTGACATGTGTAATCAAGGGGATGGACGTATGCTGCATCACTGAAATAACAAAAGGTCAAAACAGTCATTTCAGAAACATGCCCGTTTTAATCTACTTTCAGCGGCGATACTGGTTGGTTGACTTTTCAAAATGACTGCGAGGCATTTTGGTGTTATTCGGAAGTTCAGCCGGGGGAGAGAGAACGTGGACCTCGAGTCGACTGCAGTCGAGATGCTGCCAGTACATGGCGCGCTTGATAGCCAGGTTGTCTGGTAACAAATTAAATCCCATCATCACGTTGTCAGCGCAGAAGAAGAAGAAGCTCAAATGCTCAGCTGAAAAGGTGATGCCCTCAGCAAACATTACATTCTGTCCTGTTTGCTGTGCTATGGGTCGACTCCTCCACACGACCGAAAATACCCGCGCTGACGTTCCACAGCGCACAAACAACATGACAAAAACTTGCACTGTGTGAGAGGAAAAGTTAAACTCTAAGCCCAAGGCCGGTTTTAATTTGAGGCTACAGAGCACACACACACACACGCGCACACACACGGCAAAGAAAACAAGAGTTTTGTGGCGACGGTTGTGTCCGGGCTTCGGTTTGTGTGCCGGAGTCGCACAAACACTTTAATTTGGATGCAGCGAGGAGCAGGTCAGTCAGTCGGCGTCCTTGCAGGACCTCTCCACGGCTCCTTAAGAGGGCTGACTCACAAACCCAGCAGATGAACAGAACCAGTGATGGTAAACACTACAACATTACAGTACATGGAAGAGCAGACAGTGGCGGTCCAAGAATAACCGCAGCATTCCCTTTGTGCTCGCACATAGAACCACAGAGCTGATGCCAGACCAGTCACAAACCAGTCCAACTCAGTGTTCTGTGGTGTCTTTCTCTTCCCCTCCAGTCAGTGAACTTGGTTAACTGAATACATCTTTCATGAATTTAGTTGCTCTTAAAGTCTTTCAACAGGAATCAGCACTGTCTTTTTGTTTTTTTATCAATGGCATGTTCCTACGTTGACACTACGATGCACTTTATTGATTTTATACAGATTTGGAGAGTGGTTTTAGTTGCTCTGGTTAATGGACATGCATTTCCACCCATGTTTATGTAAGGTAGGAATTGGACAGCAGTCAAATATTGTACATGTTTGTGCTGTCCTGTCAAGGCCGAGGTTGCCGTGCCAGGATACACACAGCACTCTCTGGTAGTCTCTCCCTAACACTTCAACCTAACTTCTTTCCCCTTTTCTCTTTCCCCTTTTGGCCGGATGCCACACCACATTCAGCCAGTCCAGAATACCACTGGAACCCCTAAAACCTCAATGTGTCATCAGGATATAAGAGAAAAACCAATGATCCACAAAAAAGTGCAGCATAATCTCAGTACCATAATGTGGAAATTGTCTTTGGTTGATGAGAAATTGCAGTAATTGCAGACGGTCACACACACACACACGACCAAATATATGAAAAAATTCAGCCACGCTAGCATGTTTGGTTACAGATGATCACGTTGTCCAGAGGATTCGTCTGAATGACTTCTTGTCTCACGTCACCATCAGGTTATGACAAAGTACTTGCAAAACTGACTGGCAAATGTCCCCGTGCTAGCACGCTAAAACAAGATGGCGGCAATGGTAATGGACGTGACTGTCATTTTGTTAGCATTGTGGGTTTTTGGAACACGTTAGCGTGCTAACATTCGCGCACAGCCTCGCGGAGCAACCAAGATGGCTGTCGACTCCAAAGCTTCACTTCACTTTCAGTGTATTGTAACAAACAACTCCACCTCCATGAAAATAAATATAGTGCAAGAAGAACTTGAGAACGGTATCCGTCCTCTCCCCGGCAAAGAGGCTCCATTTCACCAAACTGAGTTTTTTTTTTTTTTTCTCCTCTTCTGGTTCGGAAAATACTTTCCTTTCATTGATGAAAAGATATACGGCATTCAGAGATGAAATGACTTTCCAAATGGCCTCTGACTCACCATCTCTATTCCCAGTGCTCTCTCGCTCTCTCCCCCCCCCCCCCTCCTTCCTCCCTCACCCACTCTCCCCACCTTCACTCGTCCTTGTGCATGTTCTATCTATTGTAACTGTATACAGCACTTAGCACTTCAGACACAGAGAAACCAGCTCAAGGACGACCGCCCACTCTTGTGATGCTCATAAATAGACTATTTGTTCGGGCTTACCAATCACCTTACCCACCGAGCCTGTGTGGGTGCTTGTGGACGTTGTGTAGCTCGCACCGAAATAGATCTCCACTGCTGCGGGCGTGAGGGTGGATTTGGGCCTCCAGCCTGCAGTGAGAGAGAGAGAGAGAGAGAGAGAGAGAGAGAGAGAGAGAGACCGGTTCGCACTGTGCAAAAGGATTGTTGTGTGTTTGAAAAATTAACAATGGTGACTCACAAAGTCTATCCCTTTTATAACGTGTGAGTTTTATCACCCTCTTTGCAATCTGTAGCACACTTGAAACAGGTGGTCTCACCTCCGCAGAGCCTCCCAGAATGCAATACTCTTCCCAGACTGTGTGGGACATGACCGTCAGCACATTCCTGGAGAGCTGGATCCTCAGGAGCAACAATTCCTCCGTCCTCTCTTCCCTCCCTTCCTTCCTGCCGCCCTCGTGTCCTCTCCTTCGCTTCCGTGGATTGCATCACTCGTCTGCCTCCATGGCCTCCTCTGCTCGGACCCTTTAATCACATGTGGTACACACACACACTGTGGTACACACACACACTGTGTGCACAGACACACACAAATGCAGACACACACGCACACCCATTGTGGGCAGAAGGCACCCTCGTCTGTCCTCGTACTGGTTTTGTGGCTTCAGTTGGAATTTTATGGTTGGTTTGAGCGGAGGATTCTGGAGGCTTTCCAGCTGCCCTCCAAAGACTTGCAGCTCCTCTCTTTCTTTCCCTCCATGTCTTTGTTTCTTCCTTTCCTCTCTTTTTTTCCTTTCCTCCTCTCTTCCCCCCTCCTCCCCCCTCTCTGCTTTACCCGCTCGCCCTCAAGGTCAGAAATATCCTGTGGTTTAGGTTTGATCCCCTCGGATATGCCTTCGCTCGCTCCCTCTTTCTGTCTCCCCCTTCCTTTCTGTCTCGCTCGTGCTCACACACACACACACACACACTTACTGTAAGCACACCGCACTACTCTAAGCATTCCCATACAGGAAACACATGCTGGGATCAGCATAGGCGGGTCTGTATGTCTTGTAACTGCACACACGACACACACACACACACACACACTCCCACCAGGGGTCAACAGTCTATCCTAACCCATCCCAACACGTAACATTGAGAAAGAAGCAAAACCGCCACAGTTCTCTGAGCCAAAGTTGTCATCACTTGAAGACGTCGTCCATCTTAAATCTGATGTTTCAGTGAGAGTAAACAAGTGATCCTGACTTCTTCCCATGGAGTCACAGCAGACTGTGGCCATGAGGGGGGTTAGCCCTGTCCCTCTGAGTTCACCTATTCTCCGAGTTGCGCAACCTGGCAGAGGTCCAGCACTTGCGTAATAACAGGGGCCATGAAAGAACGCCAGTTCAAGCAGCCATCCTTTCATGTCCGCGGGTGGATGGAGGAACGCAGAGTCTTGCCTAATTAAAGCTCTGATCCTCGAAGCTCTTGAGTATGAGCAATCCGTCACGGTCAAACAAGATGATGAGAAAATAACTCTCCAGAACTTTGGATCTTGCTGAGAGGCAGTTTTCTTCCCATTGAAGGTGTTTTTTTTGGATCTCCATGTGCATAACACTGACATAGAGAGAGCTAAATACTGACCTTGGATCTGTGTAAAAGCCCTTCAGATGTTTACTCTTCGCAGAGGGATTTCCTGAACCTCTCATTTTTCTTAAATAAAAGTTTAAGAAAAGCATTTGTTTGATATAACAGTAAACAGGGAACACGGGGAGGACATTATCGTCCACGTTCCTCGTTCATTTTTATTGCCACTTTGCACATACACGGGCCTGGCATGCCGAACACGTCTGCTGACATATCTGGCCTTGAGCTGAGTCAATCACTTGCATGGACAGGAGTTTTGACAGGGATTGCCATAGCGCTGTGTCCGACTGACGACTCGCCCAGTAAAATAAACCCCAAATAGTTCTTGAGAAACGCTGCACCCCGCTGCTCGGTTTCAGCTTGTTGACACAGCGGCTCAAGACGGATCGTTTTTCAAACACGCAACCGGTTGTCAAATACACAGTGTCAAATTAACTCTGGGGTTGCCTCCCAAACGTCTGTGTTCTCCCTACTGCATTTGTCCATTTTCCTTGGGTAGCCTCCCAGAAGTGGAGGAGACCACAGACATTAAAATACATACGTGAAATGAAGCCCAACCATACGGCCAACTGGCTCAAACCATGCCGGCCTGTAGATGGCTGAACAGTTTTTTTGAAAATTATCATTTCTATGCTGATGTTTTAAAAACACAATACAATACAATTCTTGTACTGGGTGAAAATACGAGGGAGGTGTTTGCTGTACAGTTTCTGAGAATACATGGATCTTCAATGCCGACCGATTCCCTTTTGACTTGCAACAAAATCACGGTAATCCCAAGAAACACATGCTTTGCCGTAAAAAGACACCATTTTTCTCTTTGTCATGAAGCTCGCTCTCCTTCAACATCCTTTTGAAAATGTCCAAAAATGGAGACGAGAGAGGAAAAAGAGCATGGGGGAGGGGGAGGGGGGGGGGGGGGATCTGACAGGCTGCTCCAGCGCTGAGACCCATGACTGACACATTTACTGTGGAACAAGACATCTATGTGAGTGTGTGAGGGAGATAAACACGGAGTGAGCGGACAAGATATAAATAATGCCCTCTCTGACACACACATACACACACACACACACAGACAAATGTTAGCAGAGAGTGTCTCTTTCTGTCGGCTGAGTGAAGTCACGGGACTGAAGCTCCAGCTCACTAATTTCATTCCATTTGTGCTGGTGAGGAACTCTGCAGGGGCACAGGCATCTCTGCAGGACTGCCATCTCTTTATGCCCCGACTGTGGGCCTCTCTACGGACACCGATGTGTCACGTGTTTTCCCGTAATGAGCTCTCATTTGATCTGCTGCCACCGAAATGGCCTTCCGTCCAGACAACTGTCAGTGTTTATCCGTATTATGAAGATAACGGGGGCCATCTTCTGTGGTTCGGCGGTGTCAGATGAGTGGAGTGTGGAGGAGATTGTCAGAGAAGAGGAGAATGATTCATTGTGTTGCTCTATAATTGAATGATCCAGCATTCATCGTGGGCATGACGGTGAGATCATCTCCCACCATTAGGCCTCGGAGCTGGGCTGCAGGGCAGCGTTGTGCACACACATTTAAAGGGCCATATTAGAGGTTGCACATGTTAAGTGTATTAGCTACAATTAGCAAATTCTTCACATAAGGCCTTTACATACCGGGAGCATGACGAATAAACTACACAACCACGCGAAATACTTGCCTGCATCAAAACTATTCATACCGGCAGCAATGCAAATTTGTGACAGTTGCAACACTTTTCATTAAAAGGTTCAATATTCAAGCATGCATAGCACCATGTACCAGGATCCCAGAGTAGCATCTGGCAGTCTGTCTGAGCTAAATTGTTGCGTAGCCTAAGCTATTGCGAGCTATTTATTGAGTTTCCTTTTAGCGAAATGCTCTGAGTGACTTTTCCTCTGGTAAACAGTTACGCAGGTTTAGGGCTTTTATTGTGAAAGGTAAGAATGGAAAGAGTGGATCTGGTCTGCGCTGCTTTTGTCAGGATTGAAAGGAATAATGAAGTTTGCCATCTTGGTTTGGACCACGTGTTGTTGTACACTACCCATTCTGCAGATCGTGATTGGTTATTGCCTTTACTTGCGGGACGAAGGGTTAGAAAAATCGTCTTTTTGCGTAATTGTTGACAAAAACAGCAGTTTTTATTAGCCATTTATTTCACCACAGTAAAAGCAGCAGCTTGAAACTTCACTGAAACAGAAAGAAATCACACTAAACATTTGATTTACTCTTCTGTCATTATGTTTTTCAATGTTGCTTTAACTTTCCTTGACGACGCGTTCAGGTACTTGAGATTTGAGAGGTGACATGAACCTTTGAGGACAATTCATGTTTTCTCTTTGCTTGTCTGCTTGTTTTTCGAGCTTTGCAGGTGTCAACTCTGTTAAAAAATGTTGCACCAAGTCTCGACGTTAACCCTGCATTGCAATAACTTTCATCACTATTTTAATGGAGTACCAATCCCAAGCAGGTTTCAGCGAATACCCTTTGAAAAATGTAGCCATATACACATGATTAAATAATGTAAATCTTGCACGATTCATCTATAGATAAAGGGTACAGCTGCAGTTTGGTATTGCACTTCAATAAAGTTGGGGGATTTGTGAGAGCCAACATGTATTAGTCGCCCCTATAGAATGGAGTACGGGTCAAGCTAAAAAATGCTAAATCCTACAATTCCCACAATGCACCTACCAACCCGCTCTCACTTCCAACTCATCAAATGCTGCAGCTTGGTCAGTGCTCCTCAGCATCTGACACCGACACATGGAGGCTCCCTTTAGTGTCTGTATGTGACATAGTCCATTCAAGAAACTGCTCTACGGGTCCTGTGGGAAAAGTAAAAATAAACATTGACATTTTGTCACGTCAACCGTTAATCACGTGACTCGTTTGACACTTGCTAGTCGCGCGAGTAGTTTAGTCAGTGAAGTTAACGCTCTTTTCCTTAACCTAGCTAAGTGGCTTTATTGCCTAAACCTAAACTTCCCGTGAAGACGGACGTTTATTTTACGAGCGTATATTGAAGACACTCTGTGCACGTTCAAAACTGACGCTAGAGGGGAAGCTAGGATGTCATCGTTTGAAGCTGACCAGGCTGCGATGGTGCAGGCTTTCCGTTGTAAATTTGTAGTCTCGAACTGAATCCCATGATCACCCTGATGACATCACTGTGGTACAATTTTCAGACTTTACAAAGCTCCTTCAGATCCACAGAAGAAATCATCCAGCTGTTTTCACAGGCTGAGCTGTATTCTTCATGACGAGTTAAATAACATCCATGGGTAAAATCAATAGAGTGACCCTTTAATGTTTCCTTAATTGGTCTTAAAGATGCAAATGAGCCTATATGGTCAGTAACTGGCTGAGGTAAAGAAAAGAATGTTTTGTTTGGGAGCCGTTGAGAGGCAATGAAAATGCTCCCAATCTCGATATATGAACCTTTAATAGCCTAATTCTTCATTTTTTATTACAATTTAAGCTACATTCGCACATTCATCTTCGCCTTAATACTCTACCTTGTACCTTGTACATCCGTGATGCGTATAACTTTTAACAGCGCCAGAAAACATTAATTAACTTAGATTAATGTGTTGCCTGGGGGTTAGTCTGTGTGTTCAATCATTGTGAGTGCAGTTTGCTATTATTTGGTTTATTTTTTAAAACAACAGATGATTCCCTTAAGGGCCATGCGCGGTCACGATGAAAGTGCGGTGACGAAGGATCTTTGCGAGAGACACAAGATTAGAAGAGGTGCTTGACCTCCCTTAAGAAGCCATCTGTACACTGTGTGAGTGCCCACAGCACAGTACAGACTGTCCCCGATGTTGACAACACAGAAACTAATACTCTCAGAGCTTCGTAGATTAACACTGAGATGAGAACTATGCTGCACTGCTGCAGATATTTTTAGCATCCTGTCGGATTTGCCTTCACGCCTGTCTCCTGCGTTCACTTTGGTATAACGTCGAGCATCCTTTTGCTCATCGCGACGAACAAAAAAGATCATTATAGTTGGAGGCTATCGACGTGAGATGGCTGTTTTGATTACGCTTCATTACGGGGCATCGTGACATTGGGAATACGTGTGTTTTTTAAAGCAGCGGCAGAAGAAGTGCTGGGGGGGGGTCACCTTGACTTTGCCACTGCAGTGCAAATCAGTAAGTTAGGGAGGGCAATCTTTTCCACATTTGTCTAGCGAGTCTCACATCAGAGCACGGAGAAGCAATTCACCCTCTCAGCGTAGCACAAAGTAAATACACAAGCTGCAGTCATAACCCCCCCCCCTCTGTGTGCACCAGTGATAAAAGACGCGAGGACGGGAGAGCGAGAGAGAGACTCGGTGCACAGGTAGATGGACAAAATGATCCCGTTTGCCTCATTAAGGAAAAACGTTCTGTTCCCCGGCCATCCTTGCAAGAGCCGGGTTGTCATGGAAACCCAGCAGCATTGTCGCAGACTGTTTCCGCGGGGTTCTCGTCTGTCTGTCTCTCCACATTTGCTCTTCATCAGGAACATTCAGATCACTGATATACTACACCACCGAGCTATGACTCATGCACATCTTTTTTCTTTTTTTTTTTGGGGCATCTGGAACAAAAGGGATGGAACACAACGACACACACTGGATGGGATGCACGCAGGTAAACATGCATACACAGCAACATAGACCTTCAGGATGCACAGGTTTTGCCCTCATTCCTTTTCCATCACATGACAAATGTGCACCACACCATGTAGTCCTCATTTCTGAGTGGTTATGTTCGTGTCCGTCCGCCTTTGTTTTCCCCTCATTATATATATATCAGGTAGATTATGTGCTTTAATCGCCCCTTTAGTCTCACAGATCGGCTGATGTGCTCAGTTGAGTTTCCTGCTTATCTAGGCCACCAGATGTCAAAATCTGGGGCCTTGTAGAACGTCAGGACGGCACCCTCAGCGCCCGGGCAAGGAGAGGAGAGAGAGACTGATTTTTGGGGGGGAGATTGCCAAACTTTGAAAGGTGGAGAGAATCTGTGGAGGGGGATGTGAGAGAGACAAGATGCAGGTCCTCGCCAAAGATGTTTCAGGTACACCGGGTGTTTTCTATTTGAGTTAAAGAGGAGCTCGGCTTACTCAGGCTGGTTTAGGACACACAATCACACACACACACACACGCACACACACACACCCTGAGGTGCAAGGTAGAACAAAGTGATGAGTGACCCAGTGTCTCATCGTTCTCCTGCCATTGCCTACAGCTGTTTCATCAAAGCCTCTCTTCTGGCACCTCTTCATGTGCCTGCCTGGTACACATGCACACATAAGCATGTACACACACACACACACACACACACACACACACACACACACACACACACATACGTGCTTGTCTCTTAGCAATTTATCTTTCCTGCCAGCTTGATCTGGCTCCTCATCTCTTCAATCTTCTCCTAACTTGGATGGACATGCCCCCTTTCTTCGTCGCTCTCCCCCATCTTCAGACGGGCATTAACCACATATGGCTTAACTGCATACGGTCCACATATGGATCTATGGACGGAAGATAAAAACATGCTCAAGACATTGGATGTGGATTTTGTGTCAGAGAGAAAGCTTTTAATCATGGCAATCCCTCAGCATCACTCCTCCTCCTCCTCCTCCTTGCTTATAGATCATGTGCTTTCGATGTTAATGATTCTCAAAGAATCCATACGCGATGGTTCATGCATGAGCAGCATTTTTCAATATTCTATAGGTGTAATATTGTATATTCATAGAACACGATAAATTCACAGTTAGACCTTGAAGTGACTGGGTGCTGGAGATGTAGACGATGAAAAAGGTGTTTTATGATTACAAAGCATCCCATTGAAATATCATTGCAGAATTAACTTTAGCATGAAGTCATTTCTGTCAGTGAGACCCTTGTTAGTAGCCTCAGTCTTGCACCGGCCGCATCGTAAGCATTCGAATTCCTCAAAATGAATACCACATTGCCAGTAAATCCTGGCTTCTGAATCACATGTGCTGCTGGTTTGCCTCCACGGCTTTGCTTCACGGTTGTACGCTGAAAAGATAAACACATTAGCTGCGATTTTTCAAGCTGCCTTTTATTCGGTCCACTATCTGCCGTTTCGAGGCCTTTTTTTTCCAGCTTAAGCTGCGTTTGTACAGGAAGGAAAGGATTAATTGCAAAGAAGTTGACCCAATTCTTCTTAGCAATGGTCTTATTTCATCAAGGTAACTACTCTGTTCTTTTAAATCAATCTGTTAAGAACTTAGCTATCTGAATATCTCAGCATAGCACCTTCAATTGACAAGCTTCCCTCCTCCCTGTGCGTATTTTTTAGCATGCACCTGTCATTTTGACCTTGAAAACTCTGACTTTGCGCTATTCATTTTGCCTGTGTTCAAAGCTTGATGTTAATCATAATACTAAAATACAGCAACTCTGTTGGGATTTACCCATTAAACTTCAAGGCGACGTATCTTTGCGACTGTTCATAAAACAATGAAACACAACACAATCGGACTGTGGAATGAAACGGGCTCCATGACATTGAAGAAGGGCTGGAGGCGCCGGCACGCATGCAGAATTTTGCCATCCTGCGACTGCCTCCCTCCCAAAAGCGTCTGTATCCATCTTCCAATGCATTAAATGAACTAATGAGGTGTGAAACTGCCAGTTAAAGTCACTGATTGCAAAGTGTGTGGGGCTGCCGCCACAACAGAACAGCATGTAACATGTAAAGGCGGCTATTTTGCAGCCAACTGCAAATCAAACATCGGTTAACAAGAAAGTCAGAGAGTCTTGGATGAATCTCACCGGAGTCTTATGCTCAGCGGTGCAATGCTGATGAGTTTCCTGCCTAACTGCTTCCAACCAGCCAGCCGCTCCCTGGCAAACCAGCCCCGTGTATGACTCATCACATGGAGCATGTGATCGCTCTCTTAATGCACGCACGCACACACGCACCCCCCCCCCCCCCACACACGTACAGTCACATTTATCTGCAAGGGGCTTCCCTCTCCAACGGTGCATTACATGCGTTAAGAAATTCCTGACAGGCACACAGAAAAAAAAAGGGAAGCCCTTTGTGTTTGTGTGCGAGTGCATGCGTGCGTGAGCGTCTATGTTTGACAGTTTTTGTATTATTGGCAGAGCGAGTGGATGTGTGAATGCGACTGTGTTGATTTTCCTACGGGGCCGTTTGATGAGGGATGAGTCATCCGGATGGAGACCCCGAGGAAGACTGGCAGGTTGGTGATTCACCCTGCATGAAAAAAAAAAGTGTGTGTGCGTGGGTGTTCTCGCCAGTATATATACACAGTATGTATACTGTATATGCATACGGTGTATATATATATATATATATATATATATATATATATATATATAGAGAGAGAGAGAGAGAGAGAGAGAGAGAGAAAGATAGCATCCCAGGTGTTTATATTCATATACAGTCAAGGTGTGTTTATCCATATTCATATATGCATGTATGTATTTTCAAGCATTAACGAGGGCATATGCAAACACATGCTATCATTAAAAGTGTGTGTTTGTGAGCGTGCACGAGTGTGTGCGTGTATACAGTGTGTGTCCTGTGGGTAGACAACTTGCTTTGAGCTGTTTTTGTTTATCTTCCTGCAGAGCGGGGCGAGTCGGTGTGTGCATAATCAGAGATACGCCACGGGGAATTGTTGACTCCATTAATCCAATACGCGGGAGAGCGTTCCTCGTTCCACACCACACGCCCCCCCAAACTCACACTCTCATCAGCCGCCTGAAACAATGCGAGTGGCTTAATGCAACAAGGACGCAAGCATCTGCATTTATCCGCAGATGTGATTGAAGTGATCTCATTATTTTTCTTGTCAGATATGTCTATACCTGACAAGAAAAGGAGAGTGCGACACTCTGCAGCAGAGAGGACTTAATCAAATATATCAGAGACTGGTGGCTCCAAATCTGCATGTTTTTGTATTATTCAAAAGCTTTTTGTGTCTGCTGTGAAAAAAGAAAGCTTAGATTTTCTGACAGAATTGCCTCGTTAAGAGATTCATTTTGATCGTCCAGCTTTACAACTTTAATGAAACTGCTTCGGATGATGAAGTGAGTTCTCAATAAACTATTTAAGACACCCATAACTAATGCATCATAAACATATTCATGATGTGTTATAATCTGCTTATAGCACGGTATAATTACAGTTATAACAACAAACAACAACAAAGAAATGTCAGTGAGTGACCAACGATGATGAAATATGAATAATATAAAGCACAACGAATATTTCAGAGTTTTATAACTCTGCTTATTCATTGCTGTAGGCAGAGTATAATGCTTTATAAGTATGTTTGTAATGCATCATAGATGTGGGCGGCATAGAAAGTTTTTAAAGCAGATTACAAAGGCAAGGCAACACAATCGAAAAAGAAAAGAAGCACAAAGCAACATGAACAGACAATATAAGGAGCCACACATGAATCATCATGACAAACAGCAACACCTTCATGCTTTGATCTCACGTGCAACATTCATCAAGAATCATTTGAGGTCAATAAAGGCCTGCAGCTGTGTGATGTGAACTTCACAGAAACCGGAATGAGCGATCATGGTATGAATGCGGCTGTGGTTAAAGCAGTCGGAGTCTATCGCTTTACATTAACGTGATTGATCAGCAAGCTCGGCTGATGATGAGGCTGTTATCTGGAGGAGACAACAGCAGGATCATTAATCCTCCCCCGTGATGAGGATGCAGGTGTGTGTGTGTTTGTGTGTGTCAGGATGCTCATGTGTGGCTTTTTGATGAAAGCATCTCCTGTTTGTTTACAGCGGCACTGATGAGGATTTATAAAAAATAAAAAAAGGAAAGACTGTCTCTGAGTCTCTCTCTCTCACACACACACACACACACACACACACACACACTGATTCGCTCTCCCGAGGGTCACCTTGAGCCGCACAAATTGGCTTTGGTTGGTTGAGGTCTCAGCGCCGGCAAATTAGTCAGGCGCTGCATCTCTTTGAAAGTCTGAACTCGACTCACTCTCCCAACTGTCTCTCCAAACATCATGCTTTCCCTCTTTTGTTCTCTTCCTGCAGCACCCCTCCTCTTCTCTGTTTTTCGCAGCCGCTCTCTCATGTTTTCTCGTTTTTTTCTTCACTAATTCCCCTCTGCTTGCCCTTCTCATTCATCAAATCAGTATCTCTTTCTCATTCTCATCTTATCTTTGTCTCCTTTTTCCCCTTCTCTCACTCACTCCCCTCTTCCTCTTTCACCGCTGATGAATGGAGTGGAAAGTTCTCCCGCAGTATCACTAAACGCAGCTGCTGTGGCATTTCTTTACTCATTCATTCAGAGAGCGGTTAAATACAGTTCCGCTTTTGAACTGTTATTCTCCCCTCCGCTGTTTATGTGAATGCATTACTTCAGCTTTACTTATCGTCACAGTGAATGAGCTTGTTTGCCCGGCTGACATGCAGGAACTTGGGAAAGTGCTTTCATTTGGGAAGAATGATATTGCTGTGTCACCAAAGTAGTCCAGGCTATTCATTTCCCGCAAGCAACAATGTCAGTGGAAACATGCACTCATTTTGTAACTGACATCAGTATGCATCTATATTAAAATGGAGAACTGGAAGCGTGCAAACAATCAGGTGTGTAAATAAAAAGGGCATTCTCTCTATGAATGACAATGAGTATTAATTTCACACTGAGAAATTAGCATCTTGTGCATGTTGGGTTTGGCATCTTGACAAACAACTACTGTTTACATTCTCTTGTTAATACAGAACTTTGTATTCCGCATGACATCTGGACTTATTATATTGATTATCTTTTCACAACACTGTAAGAACTCATCCTTTGCTCTGGACATTTGCATATGTTTACATATTCATTTTTTAATCAGCATAATTGTAGGTTTTTGCACGTTTTCCTGATTCTGCTTCTAAATAATTACTTTGAGCGCCATCAAAACTACACTGGAGAGCTATTTTAGTTACACCGTAACAAGGCACAGTAGCAATTTCAACACACTGCAACACTGATTCCCAAAAATCCCACTTGTATTTCTGCAGAAACTCAACTAACTCAATTAAAAACAATCAATTGTGATCTGATAAACTTGATCAACATATTTGGGCCAAGTAGAATTTTAAGAAAGCTAAAGATTGTTACAAATGCGTGATGCGTAATAATCCCTCTGCTTTTCTTGGCCCTCTGTAGCATTCAAGTGCTAGGATTGGCCAGGCGTCCATGCTTTCCGAGGCACCGGTGCCGGATGTCTTCAGGCCCTTCGCCCTGACCAATGGGCTATCCTGACCCTAACCACTCGAGGTCAATGCCGAACCTTAACCAGTCGCCTCTGCTGTGATTATTAATAGCGCTCTCAACACATGTTGCAATAAACACTGCCTAAGGACTAGTTAGTAAGCAAGGAGAGAAGTTTAAATACTTAGCTGTGAGGAGGCTAATGGATGAATGGTTGGTAAAGTGTTAGCTGAAAGTACCGTGTAAACTGTTGAAATAGTTAGCTTAATGTAGCTATTGAATAAGCATTTAAATAGTTTACTAATATAGGTCTAGTTAGTTAAATGAGTCAACTCATGAAAGTCAGCTCAATGTGACTGGAATAAACATCAACATAGTAAGCTGAAGGTAAACTTTGGATTAGTTAGTTTTAAACTGATCAAAGTGTTGAAAATCAGTAGCTAACAGGAGTAAACCAGGTAGTCGTGATAGGCCTAGTGGTGGAATAGTAGAACAGTTATCTGAATGTATTGGACATTGAAATGTGACAGAGGCAGTAAAGCAAACTTGATAAAAGTGACCCGAAGCATTGGCAATCAAAAAAACACTTTTATATGATAAACAGTGTTGACTAACACCCAGTTATTAATCCATTAATAACTGTTGATGAAGGGTTACTTACTGGGCTACTGGGCTGTGGGGAAAAAAACCTGTCTGGGTACAACTGCACAATATTTTCTCTTTCTATATCTCTGTGTGTACAATATATCAGTTTCACAACATAGATAGCGAGAGCAACAGACTGAGGCAGCGGCCGCTCTTTGATCACAAGTTGAGTCCTCATCTTTTGTCTTGCCACTGGCTGCGTTGGCATGGAAACCCCAGCAGAGCGGGGAACACTGTGGTCGATCGGCAAAATGGGTCACATGGAGAGGAAAACAAGCAGAGACCCGCACACTCACACACACACACACACACACACACACACACACACACACACACACACGCACACACGTACTTAAAACTTGTGTGGCAACCCCCTTAGCATCAAGTGCAATGTTACAAAGTAAAGAAACCCCTGACCTATTTCACCACCAGGCGAAAGAATGAGCCCCTTTCTTTTGCACAACATGCTTATGTTGCAACATATACAGTTAAAGGATAAGCCAAGGGCCATATGTTTCACTTGGATAGTGCAAGAGTTCACGGAGCATTGCAGAGGACTGTTTATTCCACTTCCCTTTTAAACCTTTCTTTTTAAGTCATATATTATTGATATGTGAGATGGCTGCTGGTTTGGAAGATGGAAAAGCCATTTGGAATGCAGATGCATATAGAAAAGCCAGTCCAGAGAAGCGTTTGTTAAATTAAAACATTCTCCTCTCTGGGGCAGCCTCAGCTTCCTGGTGGTGACGCTGAAGCAGAAGGCAGGAAGAGGGTTAGAGAGGCCTCTCTCTGCAATTGCCTCCTGTTCGAGGAGAGCCCAGCGCGGTGACTCATATCCGGTTAGCGGGGAAATACTCGCTGCAGAGAAAAGCACAGGAAGTTAGGCGAAGGGAGGAAAAGGAGAGGAGATTAGGGAGAAGAGAGAAAATAAGGTCGTGGCAGATAGTTCTTTGACGTTCATTTAGATCTCCGACTAGATGCCCTGCTGACCAGTTCACTGCCCGAGACGGTGTGTACTCCAAAAAGACTTGCACTTGAGGTCCACAAACCAGTCAAAGATTTAGTGTTACAGGAGTCATGTGTGCCTTGGTCCATTGCCACATCTTGGTGACCTTGTAAAAGTATCTGCAGGGCGACGTGATGCAATAAAAGATCATGTTTACTGCAGCAAAGTCTGCTAAGTTTGCACCATAAAATAACTTCCATCTCCAACAACCCTTTTTGCAATTAGTAGTAAATAGTGACATAAGGGATGTAAAGAGATATAAAGAATGCACACGCAGACACACTGTGTCTGGCTGGCTCTCCTACTTGGTTTAAGGCTGGCGTTCAGTTACATCATTCTTCAGAGAACGGAAGCTCAGATTACAGGAAAGGCAAACACAGGCCTCTGGGGTCTGTATGAGTGTGTGTGTGTGTGTGTGTGTGTGCACTTGCTCTCCCTGTATGCCCTTCTTATATAACTAATCAGAATGCCCGACACGTTTTCCTCTATGGATGCGGTTTCAGTTTGGGTTCAGATTTCATCATTCAACTCGACACACAGTTTCGGGGCTGTTTGTACAGTTGAGATTTGGGGTGACGTGTTTGTCTCTGAGCGGGACGCTCGTGTGCATCTTGCTGAGATACTCCTTGTTACTATGGTAGCATACACTTGATTAAAATATGTGAAAGTAGTTTTGGTATATTCCATTAAAAATATATTTTGGTAATATTAATGCAATAACTCATGTTTAATACAAATTCACATCTTGCAGCGCCAGCATGGACATAATACCAGAGCTAAATGAGCCAATACTTCATGCATTTTGGGGCTTAAATAAAAAAAAAAAATGTTGAATGTTGAAGAGGCCGTTGGTGGTCCTTGCACCTTATCTCACAAGTTGAGCCTCGAGGCTCTATTTGCTGCACACAAATCCTCCGCATAATCTGAGCTGAAAGGCAACATATTAGTGCTGGATCTCTCCCTCAGTAGGTAGATTTATATGTTTCCAGGCATTAGAGCAGTAAACCACGCAAAAGGCTGCATAATTACCATGGAGACGTAGCTTGAGAGCATCTTCGACAGGCAAGTTGAACAGGAGATAGAGTAGAAGTCAAGACACAAGTGCTCCACAGTTCACCAAGCGTCTCCCTCCTTGTCTTCGCCACTGAGCGTGTGAGTTAAATTAGTGCTGTATAATTAACAAGACCACATGGGCTCGCAGATGTTCCGAAGTCAACTGAACATCAATAACTCCAGCTGAGACCCCGTGACTGTCTCTCTCTATCTCTGTCTCTCACTTTAAAACTCCCTCATCCCTTCTGTCTCTCCATCCCTGTCTGTCTCTGTGCCCTTCTCTTTGGCTTGAAGTCAAACTCTTGTCCCTCCGTCCCTCTCCACCGCTCTTGTAACAGTGCCGCCGAGATGGATTTCACAGTCTGTTTGAAGCCGCTTTTCAGCCGCGTGGATGGATGGGTGCCTCTCTGTTATGCCGCTGCTGATGCTGCCATTTCTCTGAGGGCATCTCCGGAGCTGGCGGGGCTGTCACATGTGTCTGCTGCTCCCCTGCTCTCTGCCGCTCAAGGCTTTCATGCTCCGATCTGGGCGATTTGAGCCGGCCTTATTGATTATGTGTGTTACAGTTCGGCGGCACACAGAAAGAGTGCTTCCCAAGTACCTCTCACATGACATTCTGTAAGTAGACATGCACTGCTGCCCTTTTAGGCTCACATTTTGAGTAATATTAACTTATTTTCACACAGAATCAGGCTGCACCCACTGCTAAAAAAAAGGGGGGGTTGGGATCCCGCTGATGGTGCAGGTTATTCTGCACCAGCAGCAGCTAGTTCTTGTTCTATTTGTCCACATTTTTACATGATTATATTCATATCCCTGTAGACGTGATCATAACAACATTTCTAATCATCTGCCTGTTGGTGTGTCTTGATTCCTGAACATCTCAGCCACTGTATTCTATTTTAAGATTAATACCATTCTGATGACTGTACGGTGAATATGAAGCTACCGTCAGCAGCTAGCTAACTTAGCTTATGGCAGAAAGACTGCAAACCAGGGAAAACAGCTAGCCCTTTGAAATTGACCCTTTTGCTAAGCTAAGGAGACGTTGGAAGGAGATATACGTTCTTAAAATGTCACGTTTCCACATAACAACCTGTGGAGCTAACTTTAGCAGACTACATTAGCACACCATTAACTAGCGTTAAGCAGCGCGTCTGTGCTACGCTAGCTACTGAAGGTACAGTGACAGGAACAGTGTTGTTCTTTCATCAACACGTTTATCATATGTTCAATCCGTACAAGTAAAAAGACAGCAATTCTTACGAGGGGCTTATGTGGCAATCTACTGCTTGAGCTAGCTTTATGTGCTGCCAGATGGATTTTACCTTTGGACAGAGCAGAGAAGGCTTGACAGGTTTGTGGTGCAATAAGGCCTCACTGAGTTGCCTCCAGTGGTCCCTGTTGAATTAGCAGTTTTTGTTTTTCGGGCGGGATTCTCGCCAAAGGCTTCTTGTATCCACTAAAAGTAAAACTTGAGTTTCGAAAATGTAATCACAGATATGTGATCCCAAGGTCACTCTCAACAGGGAGACGGTTTCTGGAAATGTTTGTTGCTGTTGACATTTTTAAATGTCATTTGTAATGCTTCGAGCACAACGAACAGAATTCCCTTCTCCTTCATGGTGTGTCGGAATGAAGGCAGCAATCTCAGATAAACTTGGAAAAACAAATCTAAAACTATCCACATGGTCCGATACCTCTAGAGATAAATAAGAAAATATATATTTTTTTGCAATTGGTAATCTTTCACTCTCAGCACGCAATGCTTTGGGACGATTTAGCTTTCAGTGCCTCAAATGTGACACCGAAGACTCCAAAATGAGACATTGTCCAAATGATATCATGATATATAATAGTATCCACGCATTGATATGCTGAGTCGATTTTTGTCAAAACTGGGCCAACATCCCACTTGACTTCAGAAGCTTGGAGGAAGAAAACACACACACACACACACACACACACACACTGTAGTTTTTCTCAGCAAGGATTCATAGACCATTACAATCTCTTAATATTCGACTAGAACAGCAAGTTCTTCTCTTAATTAGTTCAAGAAATAGTGCACTTCTGCCCTACGGCTTTACTAGCGGAGAATCAGATTGAGCTATGATTAATCTGCGCTGGTGGTTAAATTGAAGCAAAAGGGCACAGCGTTCTGCTCACGCTGAACTGTGCTGTAAGACGTGAGCTCGCTCAAGTCTGAAGGCTAATACACAGGAGGGCAGGACAGAAGCTCCCCCCCCTTAGTGAGTACAGATTAAAGTCACCCCTGCCTGGAGAAGATTGCCTCTCCGTTTCCTTTTTTTCACTCTCTGGAGTCTCCTTCGCTCACTTTCTATAATGCAATTCAGCAAGGTGACAATAATGTGGCCCAGATGCAAAACCTGCTGGGCGTATGCAAAACACAGTCACTCAACTCGGGGGAAGACAAACCAGATAAGATGGCAGGCGATGACGGAGAGCACGCTGATGGCTTCAGGTTGATACTGAGCATTCTAATTTCTATTTCGTAACTCTTTCATAAATCATAAGCAGAGATAGTTATCTGTAAGCCACTACAGATGCTCTCCCTCCTTATCGTTACCTTGATGTGAACAGGTGCAAAAATATTGTTCCTCTTAGCGTCTTTTATTCTACCCCACACACACTTGAATTATGATTATGCTCTTTTCAAATTGATGTACTCCCTCCCCGACTCTCCTGCGTTTTTTCTCTCTGCATTTCGGTCTCTCTAAGTGTGGCAGCCGCATGACTCATGCACACTGATAGGCTGCTACTCTGCTCCCCGCTTTTCCACGAAACATCACAAGTATCATGAATTTTTCCCCCTCCCCAACTCTGGCTTGGCAGAGAGGGGAGACGATAAAAGGGCAGAGTAATGGAGGAGAGGTGGGGGTAGATTGACAGAGCCATAGAGACACGCTGAGAAAGACAGAGATAAACTTTGACTTTTAGCTCTCGAATGAATAATCCGAGACGAGAGAAAGGCAGACAGAAGAAGAGAACGGGGAAGGGGAAGAAAAGCCCTTTCTCCTGCTGGAGTGCTGTGATGTGTCGTGTGAGCTGAGGTGAGCCGATGGCAGCTCTCTGAGCAACGAGGACAGGCTGTTGAGCCCGGCAACAGAATATTGTGAAGGTAATGTTGTTAAGCCAATAACCCACGGATGATCCCGGCGGTTTTGGAACATCTGGCTGTTGATAACACAACATGAAATACATTTTCCAAGCATGCAAACAGTTTTGGCGGAGCTACTTTGAACGGACCGTTTGAGGAGTTAACACCTTTTTCGCAATGGAGAACGATAGGATGAACCTGTTTTATAATATATACATCTGCAAACCACACATAAGCAATAATAAACCTGGCAAACAGGATATTTATTGCACCTTTGCAAAGGTAGTTCTAACGCTGCGGGTGGAGATGCTCAGATGGGAGGCGGTATATTCTAATGAGCTTGCAAATGACAGAGAAATCAGAGTCAAATCGGATTGACTTGTTATTTCACAGTTTGTGGGTTGGTAGGAACTCCAGATACCCGACATGCACAAGCACCGAAAAGTGAGTTTTTTACAACATGTCAACAAAAACAACTTTAAAGATTAAAAGTAATATACTAGTTAAACTGCATTGCACTACATTGCAGTTAGCACATAAGCAAATAAAACAACCTACGAAGCTCAATTTTAGTAACACTTCATACTCGACAGGTTCTTGCACTCTGTGACTCACACACAATGACTTTTGCCATCATATTGTCTGTGCCCGTGGATAATTTCTCAATGTCAAATGATGTAAATCTATGTAAAGTTTACGCAAATCATCCTGGAGTGATGCACACGAGCCACCTGGTTAACACGCCGTTCATCGCTCACTCGCGGTGTGTGAGACGATGTCAGGAATCAGAGCATATCAGAGGTTCTTGGACTCTGGGTGTGGAAACTTTTGGGTTTAACTTGCCTTTGCCAAGAAACAATAAGGAACAAAAAGGCAGAGACCCAGTGAGCGATGTAGTATATTGAATGTTTTGGTGGCTATTTCTCTTTGAAAAGGATGAGCAGTTTGCACAATACTGTCACTTGTTGGCGATTGGCCATCCTTTACTGCAATGCAGTATATCATCACTGCAACAACGCACAGGAATCAAACATTTTTGTTTTCTGTCCCTGTGATGAATATTGGAAGCAGAGCTATTCAAACCAAATAAATTCAAAAGTGTGTCGCCTCAGTGCTTCAGAAGACGTTCGAGGGGTGAATTATTCACTGAGACGTCCTGATTAAAAGTGATTAATCAGTCCATCCGGGCCGGCCCAAATGGAAACATAATCTTCAAAAACTGCAGAGAGGTATTAAGGTGTTTGACGACAATCTCATTATAGAGGCCAACAGCATGTAATCTCCTCTCCTTCTTTTCCTCCCTCTTTGTCTCCTTGTTGCACTCTCTTGCTCTCATATTCTTATGCCCTCAAATATGCAAAGGAGGCATTTCCTCATCTGCTGTAATTAGCACAAAATATGCAAAGCAGATCAAAAGTTGGAATTTAATAAGTTTCATATTCACAACAAATTAGGTTTTTATTGAGGTGTCTCCTCCCTCCCCCCAGTGCATTACATTTATGAGTTAACTCATGTTTAATTGCCGAGCCTCAAAGCTGACCTTGAAACAATGAATTTATATGAAAGTCGCAATTTTTCTTTTCAATTACACCCTCCCAGTGAAAGAGTGGATTATAAAACTTGGGAGTGAAGAGGTCAAACATGAGCAGGCTCTCATCTATATCATGTTAGTGATGATATGTGAGCACGGCAGTGACTGTTCTTTTACCTCTGCTATCTGCCCTGCGAAAAAAAGGTCAAATGTCTGCAACTCAGAATCAGTCTCTGAAACCCCCATCTATCTATTAAACTAGGCCTGCTGAGTCACAACAACACAAACACACTCACACATCAAGAGGCCTCAGGCTCTACCCACAGTTTGTGTGTCTGTTTATGAGCGCTGCGTCTGCATGAATGTGTAGGTGTCTGCGAGAGTGCCTGATTCCTCGTGTTCATGTCAATGAGTATTCATCATGTCGTTATGAAGGCACACATCATGTGCTCCCCAGATAATTTGCTGTTGCCGAGCATGAACCCCCGTGGGGGTAATGCATTAACTTTAACTCATAAACTATATTTCTAATGAGTCAAGCTCGAGGGTAATGTTCCTCTTGAGAGTGGCCGGGTACACAAACGCTGGAGTAACTAAATTCACCTGTAGCTCAAAGAACACTGCAAGCCAACTGAACAACTAGAGAGACAAACAAACACAGGACTTTCACCCAGGAGACTGCTGTTTGTGTCCGGTGTGAAACCAAAAGTACGCTTGTTACGGCACGTTAGATAACATCCGCAGAGATTGTTAATTATTAAAGCCATGATTGTTTTTCGAACCGTAACAAAGTAGTTTTGTTGCATAAAGTGAAGCGTTCGTGTCACATGTTTAATCATGTGGCATTGTGCATTTCTGCAAGCGTGGTACGAGACTGATATTAAACGTGCGTTTGGTTTGGACATGTCGACATTCAACGTGTCCGGTGGTTTGCAGAGCCTCGTTTTATTAGATACGTACTCCCAATGCATGCACGCACATAATCCCAATTTCCATGGGATTGAATTAGCAGAAAATAATCAGTTTAACCTCTCTCCTCTGAAGTACCGGGAAGCAGTTCGTATCATTCCTCTGCCTGTCTGAGTTGGAGGAATGAATCCGGCATGGATTCCAAGAAAAGAATCAATTCCCATCCGAGCGTTAAAGCCACCCTTGAGGTGAAGTGGTTGAATTCCAGTGATGTACTGGGAGAGGTGAATAATTAGTGTGGGCACTTCATCTTAGAACTATCAGGCTAACTTACTCACATTTTGAAGATTAGCGTGACGCATTGGCTTGTGTCATCGCGTTACTCGTTGCTGATGTACAGTGCACACGTGCATTTTTTTCTCTGAGATCATGGGACATCTGCGCTGCCTTATCAGTTCAAGAAAATCTCATCATGTGCCCTGAGTCTTTTCTGGGCTGGCACGCAGCTTGGTGTCTGAGCGCCTGAAGTGAAGTCAGCCCTCATCAGTAACAATCAAGGTGAGGTCCCCCTCCCCGGGCGAAGCCGAGCCACCAGCCACATGTTTCTCACTCACCGCCCTGCCTTGCATCATGTTTCCTGATCATAGCCACAACAAGAGACATAACATTGGATAGACAGCCGGCTGCAGTGCTCCGGGCTGAGGCAAAAAACTGCAAAACTTTGCATCAGAACTTTTTTTTAAAGACTGGGTGTGTTTGTGACAAAATTGCTGAGAAGTTCCTGGCAGTAAGTCCAAAATGTAAGGCGTAAGGTAGTTATGACGGGCTACAGTGCACGCTATTGTGACCGGCCCTAGTGCATGCTAGTTACTAGTTATGAAGTGCACACACACACTCACACACACACACACACACCTAGGCACACCGTGTCAGTCTTGACTGATGTTGTGCCTAAACTAGCTCCCATATATCGTACATGGATGCATGAAGAGAACTGGATACAGCATTGGAGCATTAAAGCACAACAAGTTTGACTTCCGAATGTAAAAGTCAGATAAAATAACCCCGGATCTTCTGCCGATGGTTTGCTTCCTCTGGGCCCATGGAGCAAGTGCACTACGTTTTCTTTCCTTTCCTCCCAGCACCTCGATCGCGGGCTCAGTCCCATTAACGGATGATGGAAAAAAAACTCTGAATTCAGCAACTTTTAGGACCTACTGATTTTAATAGGGGCTATTTCAGTGTTCTTATTGGGAAGTTGATTCACCTAAAACATAAAGATGTTTGCTGGGTAACACACGTCTCTTTCCCAATGTAGGTCAATGGAAAAAGTATCTTGGTATCTTATCCTCTCGTCAAATGATCAAATAGAGACTTTACACTGGAAAACATTAACATACTTATTACCCAGCAATCATCATTACATATCTGTATATGACAACAATTTGATTTAATTAAATATTAGTTCATTCATAGTTTTTATTTATCTAGAATAAGCATATAGGAGATGTTTGCTTTTTCAAGAATATAAATTAGTACTCCTAATATTTACTTATTTGCATCAAAGGTTTCATTGTCCAAGTTTACTCTCTCTACGGGCTCCCCAACCCCATGATCCAAGTCCAACCCCACCACTTGCCCTCCCTATATTTTCGCCCCTGAATGTGTGGGGGCTGTTTGACAAAACCTTTGTGATTTCCAATGTCGCTACCTTTGTAGTTTTTCTCAACGGCCTACAAAATCACTGATCGTCAATGTTCTGCCGGCTTCTGGAAAGCAGCTACATTACAGGTCTATTTGCCGTCAGTCTGTATCCAGCCGTGATGAATGGAATTGCTCCGGTACTTCCCCATCAGGAGACAGGCTTTCCTGTGGCCCTATCCATAAATGCATTATAAATGAGCCCGCTAGCATCTTCAGTGAGACATGTGAGGCATGTGAGACACCACAGACCAGCGCTTCCTGTCTTCCAGTAAGGAGCAGCCGATACCGCGTGACCTGGCCGGCAGGAAACCATGTGACGCTGCAGTCCAGACCAAAGACTGGCTGCAGACACAGCACAGTCAACTTAATGCTGTAAACAAATATTTTGAATTCTTTCCTAGCTTTTGTTTAGACTGAGGTGTTTGACTGAAATTGTATTTAAGAGTTCAGCAACGTTCAGCAGTAAAGCACTCGATATACATACACGCACATCTATTTCTGGTAAATCAGCAAGACAGTAAAGACGCAGCCTGCGGGAAATTTTCATATCAGGTGTGCGTCTAACTTGCAAAGAAGTCACATGCAAATGGTCGACATGCCTGTTCTCTGTTGGAGTGACACACCTTAATGGCCGGCCTCATTCGGCTCTCAGAGGCGCATCAAAGGCTTGATTTTGGGGATACTTTCTCCAGGTATTTCGCAATAAGGAAAATCCTGTCCTTTTCATCTGCGGCAAAGTTACAGTGATACCACGTTTGATGTCTGAGCCAAGAACTCTCAGCGAAAGCACTGCTGCACTTTGAAGTTGCTTGTTGTGCAGGCACAGTTGAGAATTCATTTAATGTTCTGATAGTTGCAGTGTGTCACATGATGGGTCCAAGCCTGAAAGCCGGAGCTCTGTAAGAGTGGGAATAAAGATTTCTCTTTTTAAAAAACCCTGGCTCTGTCTGTGTGCCACCATATTCTCTCTGATGCTTTATCCTGCCCCGTGCTCTTCGGCAGCCGCTAGCTATCTCTTACACACACATATAGCACAAATATAGAGCACGCACCACATTAGGTAGGCTGGAACAAAGAGAAGGAGCCGATCGTGCTATGATCCACTTTGGTTGGTAAAGCCCCAGAGCAAGCGCAGTGGTTCTATGAACAGCAGCAGACCTGCTACACACACACCATAAACACACACACACCTGCACACACACGCAAAGCTGCACTGGGAGAGTGGGAGCCACAATGGAAACTCTGAGTCATGAGTGCTCCTGTGCCATTCTGAACCTAAATCATTGTGGCATTGAGTCACTACAGGGCTTCCTGTGTGTTCATTTGCGTGTCTGCATGTGTGAGCATGGACGAGCTCGATCTACAGTCGTGTGTATTTCAAGATGTGTGTGCGGTTTTTATTTTTGTTTGCATGCGCAAGTTTCAATTTATTTGCAGTGTTTCTCTTCATACGCAGTTTGCTTTGGGGATCGTACTGGCACATGAAATATATATATATAAAATGTGTGCATGTGTTTCCAGTGTATGTGCATGGTAAACATTAAGATCAACCACAAAGGGGAAAGCCCTTTTTAACAAACTGCATCCTGTGCTGCTGAGGTTTACTTGTGCAGCGATTTCATGGAGAGAAGAGAAGCTAACCTGTGCTCTTAAGCGTAAGACTTCAGCCCGAACACGTGTCTGGTGGGCAGCTTGTCTTTCACATCAAGGGTGTGGGCAGTCAGGGATGCTGCAAATAGCCACATAGAAGGGGATTTTTTTAATCTCTCTCTTATTACCGTCTCGCACATCCTTCTCGCGCTCACCTTTCACGTCCCGAAAAACATGCTTGCCTGCACCCTACGGTGCTTTAATTTTCTGAACAGCACAGCTCAGTCTCAGAGCGTCGATGCATTCTGATAGCACATAACAAGGTTGACATGTCAACACAACCCTGGTCGGCAATCATTTTCCATAGAGATAATGAGGGCTTTTAACATTCCTGTTGCACCAACACGATTGAGTAAATACACGCAGGCACACGCACACACACACACACCAATAGAGGTGGATATGCAGAGGGCATAATGACCTGTAAGCAGCACTGAGATGTGTTTGTGGTTGCAGTGGCTTGATAAGCAGGATGCCGACATGAAAAGAACATGATAAAGCGTTGAACATTGTGCTCCTGCTTCCGTCGCCGCGATCCGCTTCAATTCAACGCTATCACACAGCACTTGGCAGCCGACTAGCAGTCATGGTAACATGCTTGCCGCAGAATTTAAAGATAGCATTTATAGACCAGTCACCACCCAGATATATTGCAGCTCGTGGAGATGAGAAAAAAATAGCTTGTTGGACTCTGCTGAAGGAATGTGAATTTTGGATGAAAACAGTGTTGTGTAGTTCACATTGTGGCCAATCTCAGTCATTTGAGGAAATCATGGCAGACTGTGGGGACACTAAACATCCTCCCGGGACCACAGCGAAAATGTTTCAAGCCAGTATGTTGATCATAAAGTTATCGCAGTCTGAACTGGGGCCCGGACTGATTCGAAAAATCTGTAGGAGTGATTATGAGACAGGAAGGTGGGAGGCTTTGAAACTGAAACTAGCCCAAATGGAATCAGATGCATGTACAGCCAACCGCCATCGGCCTACTGCTGGCTGCCTTAAAGCTTCTGACCTTTGAGAATTAGACGGATATGGAAATTGTTGCTTCACAGGTTTGGAACACACACACGACCCGCATGAGTATGCAACATGAATACTCACACACAGGTTCTTGGCTCTGGCGACTGTGCAAACACTCGATAAATCATCTGAAAAAATATCAACATAAATGTGTCACAAATCTAAAGGTGCGTACAAGCCACTAATTCAGTCTCGAGTGTAGTGCATGCTGGACGTTTCGCTTTATTACGTGCTTTCTAAAATCATGATCCACCAGAGAGGCAGGTAGTAACTGAGCATTTTGACTCTCCTCCACTTCAGGCAGACAGACCGGGAGGAATGAAGCGGCTGGCTGCCTCAGATGACTCATCCCCATTGATGAGCTTAACAGCCATCAATTCCACTCTGGGGAGCAGGGCCCCGGCACTCTCCCCCCACCCGCTGCACTTCAGCCTGGGCAAGGCTTCCTCTACACTCCCCCCTCCTCCCTCCTCCCAGCAGAAGGCCTGGAGCTTAAATTAGCGCTCTGGCAGTGAGCCATCTGACAGAAGAGCAGTGAGCAGGCAGCAGCCATTCATTCCTCTGGAAGCCTGAGTCAGATTCATTGTAACACAGAGACAGGGCTGGGGGCCGGCTTAGAGTGGGCCTGCTAGTTTTCTTTTTTTCCACAATGGAGCGGAGCTAGTCCTCCTCTGCAGAAAGGCTCCATCACAGTTTGAGAAAAACTGCCATCAAAATGCAACTCAGCACAAAGTCCAGATTAGCCGACTGCTTTCCATACGAAATCTGTTACTGTTGATTGCGGTGCTTCATCTTTGTCGTCCGTAAAGAACAATGTCCTTAATTGAAGCGAATACAAGCATCCATTTTCGTTTGAGACATTTATTCATATTTTGCACATTAAAAGATAACGCAATGTACAGTAAAAGTTGTCACGTATACATGGAGACATTCACACATTGCTACACACTGTACTGTATACTGTACTGTATATATAGCTGCCTATGCGGATGATGGCGACGGCCTATAAATGCCAAACTCGCTGCTTCCAAAGCGCAGTCCACGAACCAATAGATGACGTCACGGTCACTTCGTTCACTTCTTACATCCAGTAGGGTTGCATGTCATCCCCCTCTCGTTCTCCCAACATTATAACTGCCTCTTATATGCAACCAATGAAAGGCCCAAAAACTTCTTATTCATCACCAGGTCTCCGCTGTTTAACACTTCTCCTTAATACATACTCAGTATTTTGTTTTGGTTACTCATCAGTCATCGGTAATGGATCCACATACGCAGATTCGGGGGGATATTTTTGATATATAGTATTTAAAACGTGCTAACATATATGTTCTGCATGTTCTCTTTCTGCTGCTTTGCTCAAAAAGCAACATTTACGTCTATCATGTATGAAAAGGAGGAGCGTTGAGTGCCTCACAGCAGGACTACACCTGCAGTATCTCATACTCTGATCCGCTGAAATCGATACAAAGTAAAAGACTTATAATACGGCGGCATCTGAGATCCATTGTTGTTTAATATTGGATATTTTCTCTCATTCCGATCCCTTTTGTTTTCCGCGCCTCCAAAGTGTGATGTTATCACCGTCTGAGGAGATTGCTTTTTGGTTCGCTCCCTCATTTCTTTGGCAGTTATTACATCTGAAGTCAGAGAGGTCACCTCAACATATTGCGCAGGTTGTAAAAAGCCATCTGTTAGATTTCATATAATGCAGCGGCCCTGCCGGCACTCATGGCACATTTCAGAGCAATAATACGCCACATCCGAACTACTTCCCCAAAGTAATTTACACAGCAACGTCTCTGACCGGCAGACAATATGTGCTGTGGCGGTGCCAGATCGGACACAGAATCGCATCACAGTAGGACACATTTCAGAGAAAGGTAATGATACTAAAGGTGCTTGTTTGTGTGCGAATTGGCTTTTCTGATGATAAAGTAGGATTCAAATGCTCTAATCACCATTCATACCAGCGTGACCATTATTATCGTCTTCTGTTGCCGCAGCAGTGTAGTTGCGGCAGTCATTGTTATCATCATGATCCTTATTAACAGTCTTTGTCATTGTAAATAATCCAAGAATGGTGTCGTGCTCACACTCTTATGTGATTATATGAGAGAAAAATGGTCTAAATCGGCTTAATAGTTCTTTAAAATTTCCTTTGTCAATGAAATAAATTGCCATTTTTCCTAATGTGGCTCATCACAGCTGAATTAATTTAGGGAAAACAGTGGATCAGTTAATGGTGATGTCAGTGCACAGGGTGGAATGTGACTCCAACATCAGTTTAGTCTGATGGAGAGCACTGTGAAGGCAACGTCTTCCTCTTCTTTCCTAGAGTACACATGCAGCAGCGTTGACTGTATCCGCCGGCCAAACCATAGAATTTCAAGTGGGGTATTTTTATTCTCATATAATATACATCATTATATTACAACGGAGATAAAAAGATATGCATCCTGCATATTTAGGGAATGTTTTTAATTATGTTACAACCGGGGCTCTCATTTGCAGGTAATTTCTCAGCAGGAAATGGGAATTTTCCAAGGCTGCAATAATTACATCATGCTTGTGTTATTTGCGTTTTTTTTGTGTGAGCATGTTTGTGCAAAAGCAGGGAGACGAAGAGTAATTAGATTCGAGAGAAAATGAAATCAAATGAAAATGGAAATGCATCTGTGTGAATCTGTGGGTAAACAACATGGGAGGGGGGGGGGGGGGGTCATCCTCTATGCATAGCCCTTCCTGGGTGTGTTTGTAGCATGACAGCCGTGTTTACTGTTAACGGAACACACCGATGACCCGTAGTGGGAATATTGGATGGTGACCTTCGAAAAACAAAGGGATCTGGTGGGAATACCAGCAGAAAAACCTTTCTCTTATTTGCTTATACACACAAACACACACCTGTGAGGTCAGCATTAACGCACACACACCGTCCGAGTCAGCAGAAGGGGACAGCTAAAGTGCTACAATGAGAAACTAGCAGCCGAGCTGTTCTCATCCTCCACGTTATCTCCTGATCTGTGTTCCAGTTGCAGAGGTGTGCTGCTGAGGAAGGGGAAGGAGGGGGGGGGGGGGCTGTCCTGCTCTGATGAGGAAAAACCGTCAAAGATACGGTCACTGAGATGATATCTACACGCGATGCTCCACCCACCTACTGTACACCACCTCTGTCTCTTTATGATGCACCACATTAGAGGCTTATCTAAATCTGACTTAAAAGGAGTCACAGGTTCTATCTGGCAGACAATATGAAAGGTCATAGTCACGGTTATCTGAGCCTTCATCAGAGGGGCTATCGAGCACCCAGACATGGCAGCCCCTTCTCATTATCCATCTTTGTGGAAGCCATCATTTTCAACAATATAGTGAGAAGAAGAAAGGGGGGGGTGGGGGGGGGGGGGGAATGAGCATTAAGCTGTACTTGCATCCTTAAATGTTGTGGTAGAAGACTGCAGACACTTGAGCCATAACGGTATGCTAAACACACTGACCCATGCCCATGCACTGATTGCCACAGGCATGCTTTGTTTGACATGCCAGCCTCTGTTAGCCAACTATGGTAGAAACAGATCATTACTGTCACAGCTAATGCTGCTATAGTTGCTTACTGTGACAGTAAATCGCAGGTCCTGCACCCCCCCCCCCCCCCGAGTCTCTTTCTCCCACCGTCCACCCTCCTTGTTTGTCTCTGTCAGGCTTGAGGCTATTTCGCCCGAGGCAAAGGCCTTTGGAGACGATAGTCAATTATCATCTTAATAGCCACACATCCCCAATATGTAAATACTCGGCGTGTTAAAAGCGGTGCCGTCAACAATCTCTGAAAACTGCCACTGAATGCAGGCATTCCCTTTGCGACTCTCATCATGTAACCATTTACATATTTTTTTTTTTTACACTAAATGATGCATGCTCTTATCTGATATCCGTTGCCCTCGATCTGGCGTGGCCTAGATTCTCATTTTGCAACGACGACTTCCCCCGTCCAGATTTCACAGCAACAAGAGAGGCTTCTGCCTATTTTCATTATTTTCACTCTCAAAGGCAACGTCAAGTATAAACAGGGAGACAGCCTTGTTTGTTTGAACTAATTGTCATGCAGCAGTTATCCCCGCTGTCTTCAACAAGGGGTTGTTTGACACCTACAGTATAATGAGTGATTGCACAGAAGAAGGATTTCAAAGCAGCCTCGTGTGTGTGTGTATGTGTGTGTCTGCACCTGCCAGTGTCTGGTATATGTACAAACACGGTGACTTGTCACATGAGACCCAGCAGCACTGCAGGCAGGAAGTTGAGCTAAAGTGGTGAAGTACAGTAGCGAGTGATGTCCTCGCCGACACTTCGTCAACATCTGCTTCACCACTTCCATCCCCACCTCTGTTGTCTGCTGCTTCCACATGCTCGTGTGGGGGGACTCACACCTGTCCTGTATATGATCTGTGCAGCAATAGCACGAAAGTGATTGCACTGTGGTTATTATTCCTTTCAAAATTGAAAAAGAGAAGCCGCCTGCCTCGCTCGAAGGGATTTCATTTGTGTGGTTTCGGAGGCTGTTCCACCCCATCGAGAAAAAAAAACGCTGTTGCATGTAAAATGACTACAGTGTAATTAAGCGGTAATTCACTTTAGATGAGGGAAGTGGCAGTAAGCCAGCCATAATCATGCTGTGATGGAGTTCTAGTGTCTACATCATGATGCATGGTATAGAAAAAGGAGAGAGAATCATGACTCCTTGCCATCATTTTCCTCCCTGAGCCGGCATGAAACGTACCTTTTGGCACAAAATGGCTCATGAAGCGAGCAGAGTGTTCCTTCCCAGGAGATTAGAGCACCGGGTCCCTTATGTGTATTTCGGCGTCTGTGTGTGTTTGTGTTTATATTTTGCGGCCGTGTGCGATATCCCCCCGGGGGTATGGGGGGGGGGGGGGGGGGGGTGGAGACAGGTTGCCATGGCAGCAGCTTGAACGTTGCGTGAATTGCAGTGATGTGTGCGCGTTTGTGAGGCTGCGTGTGCGTTCCTCGTGCAGAAGAGGGGAGGCCAGACAAGGACAGTGTGCTCTCGTCATTTCACAGCTTATTATACAGACCCTGGAAAAGGGACCGGTTTGAAGTGACCTTCCACAGTGTGAATATCCCTTCGGTGTGACCAGAATGCTGTCACATTAGATATAATAGCTGCCTGAATAGTCACCAAAAGAAAATGACATTTTAGAACTTCTTTCACGTATTTTCATAAGCCATCTGAAAAGGTTGTACATTGTATTTGTGTCAAATGCTATAGTACGGAAAAAGTCACCTGTAGTGCTATTTATCAATCTATATTGTTATGGTGTGAGTTGGCTATTTCTTGATGTATTAGCCATACAGATGTCTGCCTTCTCTCCAGTATAAAGGGACTATAGCACTATATATAGGCTTGTGGTGCTCTAGGAACTAATAGTTCCTACGTCACAACAAGGTCTTTGTATTATCTCAGTGAACCGGGTCATGATTACTGGAAAGAGACATTGCTTTTGAGTTTTTCAAATGTATTTTGTTGGTGCATTGAGCAGCACAAGCTGTCATATAGTCCCATTATATTGTAAAGAAGGCAACCATCTCAACGGAGGATATCTCCAAAACTAGTCAAATCGAACCAAAGCAATCTAGATTCATAAATAGCAATATGTATTTTTGATTTTGGAGTGAACTGTCCCTTTAAGGGTGATACTTTAGCCTGGAGGCTAAATAAACATCTTCATATGAGTATCACATGCCTCGATTAATCTTCAACTGTTGAAGAGCAAACACTGGAGTTCCTGCATCATCTTAGTGCAAAGCAGGTGACTGTGTAATAAATAGCAACACAGGTTAAATGTATTTTAGATTTTGGGGAGAACTGTAACTTTAAAGTAAACCTTTTAATAAATATCACAGAGTTTTAAGGCTGATATTTGTTATTGTATTGGCTTGTATGATATTTTAAATCATACCTAATGCCCTGGTATTTGTCTACACATGCTAGTGTTATTATCTCCCCTACACAGACAAAACGACAGGAACTCATGACGATATAACACAGTCCGGAACAACAACATCACCACGCCATCGTTTAAGGTCATAGAGGTCAATGAAACAGGGACCACACGTTTCACTTTTAGGTTCTGTCATACCCAGTGTCTTCTCCATGTCCTTCTGTTTTGAATAACTATTTCATCACACTTTCACAAACACAAAAAACAGCAACAGCCACCAACTTCTTTTTCATGAACTTTGATTGCTCAATCGATAATGTATGTCTTAGCACGTTCATACCTGGAATTAGATTCCTCATTGCCATTTGCATGAACCGGTTCTGGTTAATCGGGTTTGCAGGTTGATCGTTGTCTATATTTTTATTTTTGCTCCTGAAGTTTGAACACTCAAGGCCAGACAGGACCAGATCAACCTGCTATTGGACCTAAAGGCCCCAATTAGCTTCTCTCATGATGTGCATTGTGTATGTATTAGCTTGAAAATATGTTGGGCTTCAATATAATAGTGCAGGACATTTCAGTTCATAATTTGCTTTGGTGGTGCCAACAGTAATGCCAAACAAAGCTGCAATTCACCAGTAACCACAAACTCCTTGCCACACAGTGAAAGTGAAGCCTTCGGGGCCCAACAACTGCCCGCTTTGCCCCGTTGGTAATCCAGCCTTGCTCAAGAGGAGCGTCGCGATAAGCCTCCGGGTCTTTTGGCTCTGCCTGCACATTTGTTCTTACTCTACGGCTCTTTTCCT
Source organism: Pholis gunnellus (assembly GCF_910591455.1). Classification (NCBI taxonomy): domain Eukaryota; kingdom Metazoa; phylum Chordata; class Actinopteri; order Perciformes; family Pholidae; genus Pholis; species Pholis gunnellus. The sequence goes on from NC_136546.1 coordinate 18,090,202, forward strand.
TGTGCCTGTTGGAAGCAATCCACCTGCAATTCACCTGAGGAAACACAGGAACGAAGAACAATCAAAACTCAACAACCGCCTTTGCTTTCGAGGCAATGCCGACAACCGGTGAGCCACCGGAATTATCAGACAATCCTTAAAATGCTTATTTTTATCACACAATAACATGTATACTACATGAGCGCACGTTCCTTACAGTGCTGGGCTCCTGCAGTGTGACTCCCCTGCAGAATCGTGAAGAGTTCCTGACTGACTCATCCGTAGCACAGGCAGTATAATGTTGGTGTCTTCGCCTTGCGTCTCCTGAAATGTCAAGTGTTTGGGAATTTTTTAATAAATCTGCCCGGTTTTCCCTGTGACGCCTTTTGGCAGTTCCATGCAAGCGTCGCAGTGCCAGGAAATATTCTTTCTCCACACGGAAGACACAATATCAGCTGTCAGACAGGGCAGAGAGAAAAAACACAAATCAAGACACCAGTGATGTTCTCTTTGCTGGGATTTTATTTCTTCTTTTCTTCAACCATTTTCCTGGCAGTTTTGACAAGTCATGCTTGATGCCTTCATGCGTCTGTCACTTTAGAATATACGTACCACATATTGCAACAATGTCGTAATGTCTTTTCAAGCAGCCAGCGATTTAGCTTGAAGACATTCACGCTCACATTAATGCCATCTAAACCTATAAACCGCCACATGAATGAGAGATAGACAAGCCGGTGAAACGCATTTTTTTTTTTCGCTTGGCAGCCGATGCCATTTGCGAGGCTTAAGCTGCTAAAGCTGTGTGATTTCACTTCTGCGGCTCTAATGTATGACTATTATTAACCTTATCCACTTATGAGTGAGTGAGTCACCCTGTCCAGTGACAGAGCTGCCACAAGTCCTCACTCAGCTGTCTGACTTCATGAGGGAGAGATCCAAGCCGATGACGCCAATCCTGGCCCCCCCCCCCCCCCCCCCCCCAACCCCAGTCCCTCAGGCCAAGATCCTTCCTCTCCGCGTTAGAAGGAGGTCTCGTCTGCGTGACCTGCCACTCACGGCCGCTCACACTTTCCTGCTGCCTCAGAAACTGTCTCACCGAGAGAGAGAAACAACAACCTCTTCAGGCAGTGTGGTCCTGCATGCATCAGCAGAGGGCATTTTCATTTAGATTTCGTCTAATAGTGGGCCGCTCATACACTGTTTGGTCACAAGCCAGGAGGTTGAATAAAGGTCAACGGAAGTGCCAGTGTTTATTTGATCCGCCGAAATGTCCCCTTGGGTTTACCCTGATGCTGACTGGACAACTTTGCATGCGACGTGTTCATTAATTTGCTCTCGTGCATTTCCTGTATACCGCCTTAAGTAGACAAAATGCGGTTGACGGTAAAGTTATTAAGCACCGAATCACACAGTATGGAACATTTTCTGGGTGTTGCCTCTGTGTGTACTTCTGCGTTTTATTATCATATTATGGGTTCCCTTGACATTTAGCTCTCTTTGAGGATACATGATTGAGATTGTCTCTCCGTAGATGGACAGACTCACTATTTAGCACATGATATATAGCGCAACATAGAGCTTTAAGTGTCCCCATTTTTTCACGATTGCAATTTGCTGCTGCTGTGCCACTCAGACTGTGTGGAGAGAATGGGGAGAAATGTCAGCATCATCATGGCATCAGTGAAACATTATCCACCCCCGCTCCCTCCTCTCTTCCCTTCTCTGTCCTCGAATCGGCTCGCTCTCTCGGTTAAAAACAGGCCCAAGGTCCCAAAGTGCCACGGAGGGCAGAATGTGGCACACGTACCCATCCCCAAAATAACTTTTTTTTTTTCTTTTTCACTCACTTGAAATTGAGGGATATATCGCAGCTGTTGCCCCGTACCAACACGCTCACTGTGGTTCATGTGAGTATCGTGGGACTTTGTACGAGTCTCAACAGTAGATATAGAAATAAAGGGTCCACGAGAGCGGGGCTCTGCAGTCAACCCAGAACTGAGAATACCTCTGATATCAACATGATGCTTTCATTATGACTGTGAGTGTTTGTCTTGTGAAGCCTCTTTGCCTTACTTGGTTTGACTCGGTGCCCTTTACTCCCACACATATCTGTACAATTATATATTAAAACATCTTGTTCCTCTGCTCAGCTCTGCAGCTGGCATTCACTGCCTGACACAAAGTATTTCCCCTGTTTTCTGAAGACCTCGTTGGGGGACAACACTTTTCGTCCCTCTCTCCTCCTCCTCCTCCTCCTCCTCCTCCTCCTTCTTCTTCGTCACGTTCTCCTGCTTTTCCATCCTCCGTCCTCCTGCCTCGCTCTCCCTCACCATCATCTCCTCTCACTCTCACTGAATGATCTCATTCCTCCCATGCCTCCGCATCCGTCTTCTCGCCTATATATATGATCGAGTTTCTCAGTGGAAGTCACCCGCAGGGATGTGACAGCACCGATTCTGGCTGGTGTCAACGTGAGCTGGCTGCAGCTGCGTTGCTATGTGACAGTGTGAAATTGCCTATTCTCTGAACGTACAATGCGAGGAAAATATCTCTCATTTGAGTGGGTTTCAAGATGCATGCAAACAAATTACATTTGATTGCAACCGCCGTGGAAAACACATTCGTCTGGTGGATTTAAAGCCCTTTAGGCCTTCCTGTAACTTCGCCATTAAAGGGGAAACTGACCGTAGATCGTTTTTTACAGGCCAAAGCCGCCTATTAGGAATGTGGTGAGTAACACCGCTCCAGGGATTCTGAGACGTTCTCCCGTCCTTGTTGACCTCTGCAGTCTTCCAGGACACATCTTGTTTCTGTGGTACACACACACACACACACATGCTGGAAGGCACTGCTGGGGCAGCCTGCCGTTACTCCTCGGCATGTAGGCGTGTCTGGAGAGCTGGTGAGCCTCGATGGATTTTCTCGAGTGCTGCTCTCCACTGCGAATGAGTCACACAGTGTGTCAGGGAATGGGGGCAAAAGGAATCTTTGGGGATTATTATTCTGATTCATGCACAGCTGTGGTTTAGGCTTAACAGAATCCCTATCTGGGGGTTAGAGTGATGGGCAAGCGCAGAGACGTACTGTGGCAGCATGTGCATGTATATCACTGTGTTTAGGGTGTAAACTGCAACATTTTTCCATCGTTCAGCAGCATGTTGATATTGTTTCTCCACAGAACGGGTGAGACAAAAGCCAAGTTGTTGTATGGTGAGGAATGTTCTGGCGTTAAACAAAGAATAAAGTGGGTGGCTCATGGAGATTATATCACAGAACCCAGAAAACATACATGCACATAAGCTTGAGGACCGCGATGTAAAAGCTTGTGGGTGCAGCCACATTCTGAAACTGTGAACCTACCGAGAGGCCTCTGTGTGAAATAAAATGCATTTCCATGTTGCGGGGGTTTATTCGGGCAGGCATGCGAGAAAACACAAATTTAGAATAGCGCATGTTTGTGTATGCGTGTGTGTGCACCGCTACTGCCTGCAAGGAGGGAGAATAAAGGTTAAATTGAACACTTCTGTCAGTGTCTTGTGTCCAGCTGCAAGCATTCCTCTGGAATGCACATTCCTGCTGTCACACCCGCTGGTAATCCAGGAAGAACAATGAATAATGAACCTCTTCCAATCCGTCGCTTTGTGATGTATTACGGGGGCACAAATCTGCAAGACATGAATTTGTCATAAGAGATGTCTCAAAAGCACACAGCCAGCTTTTAATAAAAATCTGTTGTCAGAGATTTTTTTCTATGCACTTGGCAAAAATATTTAATGCAATCCCATAGAACAAGCATTTTTTTCTTCTCAAGGACAAACATTTAACCACTGATTAAAGTCACCCTTTTCCCCCTCTTGCCGTCATGTGCTTCATTCTCCCATCGCGTTTTTTTGTATTTCTAATACATTCATCATATCCTATCACTATGCATGTTTGTGTTTTTGTTGACACTTGCCTTGCAACAGTTCACATCGGTGAGTCACAAACATGCAGCGCGCTTTTATAACATCATGTGCTGCATTGTAATATTTAAATAAACAAAGTCTGACACAATGGCTGCATGCCGTGTTTTTCCATTTAGATGACACTATATGGACGCAAATGCATATCAGTACTGTATGAAGGCGCATATCCGTGCGCTACTGCGAGAGAGGGATCTCCCTTGCTTTCCCTTGAATGACATTTCAGGAGGAAACACATTTGTAGCACAGCACGTACAGTAGCTATACTCTCACTGCCTCCAACTCCCCCCCCATCCAATTTACCAGCGTGCGATGCTTTTAGATTCCTGTGCGGAGGGGGGGAGGGGGGGGGGGGGTAGCCACACTACATGGCTCTCACATGACTGCGCTGCATATTATATCTCAGGTCGGAGGCCAATGGGGCTTCGATGTGGGAGTGACGTCAAGGGGGCGGGGTCGGTCGTGCGCTCATGTATGTGTGCGTGCGTGACCGTGCGCGCGCGTGCAGCAGAAAGCCTCCCCCCCACACTCACACACATACACACACACACATCTCCCGTCAGCTCTCTCTCTCTCTCTCTCTCTCTCTCGCTCTTGTGCAGGCGCAGTGTGACAGTGTGTGCAGCTCGGCTGGCCTCCCCTCCGCACTTGAATGGACTAGATTCCCAGCCACGTAAGAAGAAGCACAGCGGCGCACCAGCGGGAGAGCGAGAGAGAGAGGATGTCCTGCTGAATCAAGGGATAGGCCTGGGGAAAGTCGGCCGGCCGTCCCTATCCTTTCCTTTTTCTTTTAACAGCAGCTCCACGTACAACACAGACGACACTTTTTCTTTCTTCTTCTTCCTTCCACCCGGAGTAGACCGAGAGAGAGAGAGAGAGAGAGAGAGAGAGAGAGAGAGAGAGAGAGAGAGGACGTCGACACTCCGCACGCACACAAAGAGCTTCAGCATTTTCCGGATGGGCTTTTCTCCCTTCTGTGGTAGATGACAATCGCCGTGCGTGGATATGATCCCGGGGAACAAGGCCGTGCACTGACCTGGTACTAGTTAGCCAAGTAAGCTAACTAGTTAGCTCTGCACCTGCTAGCCATCTTGTCAAAAAAAATTTCGGCTAAATTAAGCAGCTATATTTAGCTCGCAAAACTTGCTTTATATACATCTTTTTTTTTTTTTTTTGCTCGTGCAATTTTTGGTTTCTGTGCCTGCCAGCTGTAAATTGTTTCCGTTTTACGAAACGTGCCATTAAACCGGTAAAGATAAGCTAGCGAACCAGCTGCAGGGTTAACTTAGCACCCCCCCTTCATTCATTGTAAAAGCTGACTTTTGGGTAGCCTTTGTTTCAGTCTCGTGCCTCTTCTCGCGCTGCTAACGTTAATACAAATTGCAGCAGGTTTATACAGAAGGTTTTTTTTTTTTTAAGGGGGGGGGGGGGGCAGCAATTCTGCCATTTTTGTTTAGCCCGGTCGTGTCTCTTGAATGGGAAACAAAGGGGGGCAATTGTACAGTTGAACTCTGCAAGAATAATAATTATCACAGAACCGGTTTCTGTTGTATGAAAACCAGCCTTGCCTGTTGACAGTCTGCCACATTCCCCAGCAGCCACGAGCAGTTAAATCAATTAGTTGTATTCAAGATTTACTAACAAAGCGGACGATTTGTCACATTGCACTTAGTTTATAACAAAAGTAGTGCCTTAATAGAGGAGGAGATCAAAGAGGAAGCCCCCACCACCACCACCCTCCTTCACCCCCATATTTTGTGGAGTTTTCACACTTCTTCCTCATGAACATACAGAGGTCAAATCCAATTAACATTTCACGTTATGGGAGATCGCGGCACAAATCGCACGATTTCGAAGAATTGTCTTGCTTGAGGACTACAGAGTCGCACCAGAGCTTCAGCCCCAACCTCGGGTCCCCCAGCCCGCCGGAGACCCCGGACTCCTCGCACTGTATCTCCCGCATCGGGGACTACCTTTTGTTGGAGCCGCTGGAGGGAGACCACGTTTTCAGAGCCGCCCACCTGCACAGCGGGGAAGAGCTCGTATGTAAGGTTAGTATGCAACATTGTATCCTACCTTTTGTTTTGTTTTTTTTTATGTTTTCTCCACCTTTTTTTATCAAAAATATCATTTTTAGGACACAATACAGATGTCTCACCTCTTTTTGCATTCATTGCATGAACTATAATGGCTTTATTTCATTACACATTGCTTGAAATGTGCTGAACATACCAACACGTAGTTGGTGTTTTTATGGGTTTGCTATTGCAGCGAAGTCCACACCCCTCTGCACTTTTTAATAATTGCTTGAATTGTAAATAGAGAGCAGGCAGAGCAGCCTAATGGAAAAAGTGAATGGGGCGAGCTGCGTGGGTTTGGATTGCATGATGTAACGTTGACAAAGGAGTGAGTAACCACGCACACACACACACACACGCACTCCTCTCCGTGCTATTCTCGCTCACTCTCTTGTAGTGCAATGCTGTATTATTTCACCCTTTGCTGTTTCATACTTGGCAGCAGTCCTATTGCACCAACATGCACAACCATTGAAATATTTTAAAGGACAGTTGTGCAGAGAGAAAAGGCACACGAAGGGAAGGGGGGGGCAAGGGAACTTTACAAGTTCAGCCAGCTGTTGTCATTGACCCCTCCAGCCATAAAAAGAAAAAAAAGAAACCACTCTTCCCTCAAGGTTGAGGACAACCTAATGGCCTCTCCTCACCACCATGTATAGCCCGTATTGACTGTGGTATATCACTGATTATAAGGGCATCGGGGTTGTCCCCGAGGTACGTTCCAGCTTAAGCAGGCTTAAGTGGCTTGATGAATGGGAGAGATAGTTACACGCACCGTTGGACTCATAAGGCACGACGTATCCACTAACCTCGCACCTTTTGACTCACTCCAGGCGATGTTTCGTCATGGCAATAACAAATTAATGGCCTTTGGCAACTGCCTGTGAGCTAGCTGCCTTTTGACCTCATCTCCTTTTGTGCCGGTTTCAATGCGGCGCCGATCAATCCACACACACACACACACACACACACACACACACACACACACACACACACACACACACACACACACACACACACACACACTCTTGCAGGATTGATCAGTCCCTCCAAGCTGGAAGCCGAGGTCACAGCTCCAGATCTAGGAGTGTATTTGTATTGACTGCCTGCAGAGGAGTCCTCTCACCTGAACTGGTTGTGCTCAAAGTCAATGTGTGTGTGTGTGTGTGTGTGTGTGTGTGTGTGTGTGTGTGTGTGTGTGTGTGTGTAGGGGGGGGGGGGGTACTATGGAAACAAAAGAGACACTGCTACCCCTGGCTGCGGTACAATACCATTCAGTAACACAATGCTTTCACTTTGCCTCCGAGCAACCTGACTCCCTCTGCCAAAAGAGTAAACACAAGTTTGGCGTCTCAAGAAGCAGTAAATTGCCTAAATTAAAAGGACAATTTGAAGCTCTATCAGTTGGATCTAATTAGTTTGTCTCCAACGTGGGAAAGGGGGTGATTTGTCACAAACGAACGCGTTGAGTCACCGTAGATTAAAGCAATAGACTGTAATTATACCTGCTTTCCTGTCTTCTGATTGCAGGTTTTTGACATTGGCCGATACCAGGAGTCGCTGGCGGCCTACTTCGCCCTGGGCCAGCACCAGCACATTAACCAAATCCTGGAGATCCTGCTCGGGGAGACGAGAGCCTACGTGTTCTTTGAGAGGAGCTATGGCGACATGCACTCCTTCGTCCGCACCTGCAAGAAGTTGCGGGAGGACGAAGCCGCCAGACTCTTCCATCAGATAGCCTCGGCTGTGGCGCACTGCCACGAAAACGGACTGGTCCTCCGCGACCTCAAACTGAGGAAGTTCGTCTTCAAGAATGAGGACAGGTGAGTTCTGCAGCCGGCACACGTCTCGTTCCTCTGGTTTCATCTGAACATGTTGTAAGTGCATAATGTAAACGTGTCAGTACTGTCTGTGTTATGTCTCGGCTTACACAGAGGATAGTGTAAACCGAGACGATACGAGTCTGGCACGCCTCACCCAGATGTTACTCGGAGAGCAGGAAACATTAGCCCTTTGTGTCTCGCCCGAGCTATTTCTGTAGGTTTTAGTAGAGGATGTGATGAATGCAATCGGTGAATGTTGCGCATTGGAATCGCACTGCGGGAGCATCGTTTTGCCGTTTTTCTTCCAAAAGGAACCGAAAAGTTACAGGACGATCAATTAGGGCGAAAGTCTGCCGCCCGCTGCACTTCTGTAGGGATCAGCAGCAGGAATCGACACCCTCTGCTGCCCCCTGGTGGCAGCTTTGCAAAACCACCTGCATAAAATCCAGGCATCTGTTGCCACAGCAACTTGAGAGCACCTTTTTTTTCTTTTTTTCTTCTAGATATTGAAATTGAATTTTTAATAGATGTTGAGTCAGACTCTTTTTTTTTACAATCGATTGTAATGCTGAAGTTTGTTCGGGGGACGGTGCTGCACATCGATGCTCAAAGTGTGACGTCATACTTTGGCTCCAACGGTGGAAAAGGGAAGTTGAGCCGCCTCACGTATTTAGTGCGGCTCCGATGACCTCGAATGTCACACCAGACTGCCCCCCCCCCCCCCCCCCCTCTTCCATTAAATGATTGTCTGGTGAGTTTTAGGGGCAGTATTGGGTCACATTTACTATATGGCCTGTCAAGAATCCTCTCGCACCTTCTCGGTCCTTCTGGCTCAGTGGACTGTTTCAGAGACTGAGACACAGATGTGCTGCTCTGGCTTGAACCCAAGTGTGTGACAGAAGGCTACAGTGGAGGAAGGGAACGAGAGCAGACTTAAAATGATACCCGAGCAGAGTTCTGCAGCGCGCGCTAGCTCCCGGGCATGACCTTTGTCACACCGCTGTTAGCCTTCGACCAAACAGCAGCCTGTTTTAAAGAGCCTGGAGTGGAATCCAACATGGCTACTTAATTAAACAGGCCCTGTGCTGCTACACCAAGCACATGAGACGTGATCGGACCAGCATGCATTGCATCCCATATAGCTTATTTCTTTTTGTAATTGCAGGTTTGCACATGTCCTCCAAACAAGCTGTTATCCAGGCAGCAATGTGCTGTTTATTAATGATAGCAAATAACTACGGCTGACAATGAACCAGTGAGTGGGCTGATTCGAATGTGTTTGCGCGTGTCACAGATGGCAAAGAACACATTCTTCAGTGTCGTCTTGGTTTCCTTTCCTTTCCCTTCCTTCCTAGTGTCTCCCTATAGATCCTATCGCACACCCCGGCTCTTTGTCTGGTGCTCCGTGTCTCGTGGACCTCACACGCAGGTGGCAGCGTTTGCGCCGCCCCACAAAGTGTCTCTTACCGTGCACGTGGAACATTTTCTTGCCCGAGCCTCTCCGGATTCTTTAGTGACATCGCTTCTGAACAACCAGCCGTTATTATCGGCACTCAAGGGTATCATAGCTGCTGTTGTGGGGTTTTAGAGAAGAATGCAAATTGATGCGATTTGGAGGTGGAAGAGCAGCAGCAGGGGGGTGGGGGGGGGGGATCCACACTGTCAGGTCCTTGATTATCTGAGAGCAGTTCAATGCATGCAACTTAAGACGACCAGTCACACATAATTGTGTTTCTTTTGAATTGCGGAGGTCTTTTGGAAAGCCTCTTCGTACGTCGATGCTTTCTGGCTTTTATCTAAAGTGAAAGGAAATGTCAAACTTAAGCCTTGAGCATTACGTGCTCTACTTCCTCTGATATCCAAAAGCGATGGATCTAAAACACTTAAGACACCCATCAGAGCAAATTACCCCACTTGAGCGTCTTTTTGTATTCCAGTTTTTTTGTTATCCAAACTTGGAACTGCGATCGCAGTTATCGCTGAACAGCTTTCACATTAACAGATTATTCTATGTGTCCATTGTTTTGTGAAGCGGCTTCATCGCGTGTCTTTTGTTTCCCTTGTGTGTCTCCAGAAGCCTCGTGAAGCTGGAGAGCCTCGAGGACACTTACATCCTGGACGGTCACGATGACTCCCTGTCAGACAAACATGGCTGCCCAGCGTATGTCAGCCCTGAGATCCTCAACGCCAACGGCAGCTATTCGGGGAAGGCGGCTGACGTGTGGAGTCTGGGCGTCATGCTTTACACCATCCTCGTGGGCCGCTACCCTTTCCACGACGTTGAGCCAGGCTCCCTGTTCAGCAAAATCCGCAGGGGCCACTTCAACATCCCCGAGACGCTCACGCCCAAGGCCAAGTGCCTGATCCGCTCCATCCTCCGCCGGGAGCCCGCGGAGCGCCTCACCTCCCGGGAGATCCTGGAGCACCCGTGGTTCGCCTCCTCCGGAGCACTAGGGGGCGCCGTGGCGCACGGCCGAGGAGAAAGGGAGCAGGAGCAGATGGTGCCTGAGGTGAACATGGAGGAGGAGCTGGAGCAGTTCTTCAGCTGAGCAAAACACCCAAGCACAAAATCGGACGACTCCGCCACGGTCGGCTCGCCGCGCTCACAGCAGAGCCGAAAACAGTAGTTTAGAGATTAATAGGTGAACATTTGTCTCATAATAAAGGTGTTTCCATCCTGTTTCCTTTTCCACCATTTCATGGAAAACCTTGAGCCTGGCATGACAAATGGCATCTATACGTCACCTGGCGCTGCAGCTCCCGCTCGGGGATGTTGCCGCCAGACATGCAAGTTGCAAACAATGTAGCAAATGTTCTTTTTTGGGGGGGAGGGGGGGGGGGGGTTTAATGGTTTAATGTGGTGCGCATAAAAGTAGACACATTCACCATTTTTGACACTATGGAAAGCATGATGGGACAAAAGAACACAGGAAACCAAGGAGAACAATTGAAAACGAACTGACAAAGTGCAACACCGCACCTTTTTCTTACAGTTTTAGTTTTAGGTGGTGTCAATTCAAACCACAGACCCAGAGTCAGGAATCACAACCCCCAAGCTCTATTGTTAATACAACGCGCTGATCATCCCTGACCTGGGACCATTGGGTAATAAATGGAGCAGCTTAGGCTTTTTCTCATCAACAACAACAGGGTTTGGCGTCGTCTTTTGTTTCATGGTTACGTTTTTGTTTCGTCATCCCATTTGTCTCGTTATTTTCTCTTAACTTAACTCCTTGACAGCTTTGTTTTCAGTCTTTATGTTTCGACCTCCGTCTCCTCAGCCTTCACCACCACACTTATATTAAACATTACTTTCTGTCTTTTGTTTTATTTTTAAGCTATTCCACAGTGTTGCGACTGCTGCTTTAATATCACTCCCTAAACCTCAACCGTGAACAGTTTTTTTTTTTTTTTTTTTTTCATTTTCTCGATAAGCCTCCAAACATGGCGTCGTGCACTTGATGTGTTTGGTGAATGGACAATTCCACCTATTAAAAATTAGCTTCCTCTTATTTAAATTCATTCTTCAGTTGTAGGGACGAGAACGTAACATTTATTTAAATTGTAACAGCTATATATATATATATATATTATATATATATAAATAAATATATATATTTAAAACTACATTGCAGGGTTTTTCTTTATTCAGAGATTCCTTTTTCATGTATGATGTAGGCAATATCTTGACACAGGACAGACTCGAAGAGGAACCTGTCTGAAGTTTTGGAATACACAACATCTTCTTTAGCCAGTATTCCGGTGCCCCCCCCCCCCCTTCCCCCCCGACAGCCTCACTCTCCCTCACTTCTTTTTAAAAACTTGATGCGAGATATTCGGTGATAGTATTGCTACGACAGGTTAGTTCTGTGAAACGGTCATGCTCGGAGTGGGTACCAGTGGACATGTTTTGTCGTATCTCAATGTTACTTGAATTTGTGTTGTTATCTAGTCATTGGCATGTGCCCCATGAATGCTATAGCCTGCCTAGCGGGGGGGGGGAGGGGGGGTTGCTTGTTTTTTAAGAAAAGTTTAGAAAAGAAAACATGACATTTCTCAATTTGCTACTTTTCTGAGTTGCTTTTCAATAAATAAAACTTGCTTTTTTTTTGTAGACTGAGCTACCTTTTATTTAAGTTGGTGCTGATTTGGTGCTAATGTTTAGTCCTTTTGTTTCATGGAGGGGAAGGGGGGGGGGGGGTGGTGCATGGTGGGATGTCTGCCTCAGATGTTCTGATTGTATCGTAACAGATTCTGGTGTTTTGTCCAAATTTATTCAGTAAATAAATTGTGAACTGCTGTTTGACTCTGTTGTGTTTCTTTTTTCCACGATCGGGGCACGTAGAATGAAAGCAACTGGACTCCTTTTCTTTGATATTTGACATGAAGACGAGAGACGGCTGTCTGATTCCAGCTCTGGGGTTCTGCAGTCCATTTCACACAGCCATATATTTAACAAAAAAAACTATTATTTTTCACTTCCAGTGCACTCCCAGCCCAGTGTGCCCTAACGAAAGCACTTTCCAGGTCATCACGAGATTGCAATCACCTTCGATGGATTTCAAATGAACGAGGGGGCTTTTGCTCCAATCTGAACCGCCCTGTCAGCCCCACTTCCTCTAAGTGATTGCACACACGAGGCACGAGGAAAGAGCTCTTTAGTCCAGTCACTTGAACTACAGTCGTTTATTTTTCTGTTTGGTACGCCAACATACTCTGCTGACCTCATCCTGTCTTCGAGGGAGAGAAAATCACTTCAGATTGCATTTGTTCACACAGTGCTAGGACGTGTGTGTAGTCCAACATCTGTGTGTGTCTATGTTGTTGTGTGTGTGTGTGTGTGAGCACAGACTTCCTCCACCTGTCATGCAAACTAATCCTGATTAAGGTTATATCTGTCAGACAACGCAGGCAGCTGCTGTCACAGCCCAACTCGTCTGTCTTCATGTTTAAGGGATGAATCAACATCATTTGTCACCCAATGACAGTTTTATAAGTGACGCGTCGCTGCTCAGCAACACCTGCTGTTACTCTGTTTTGACCATCTTTGTGTTGCTTATACATTCTCAGGCTCTTCCAGCTGATTCCTCTGAGCTGACAGACGTTATTGAAGACTGAACGTGATTTCACAGGTGAGGTACCGTGGGCCTTCTAAGCCAATCACATTCCAGGCAGCTACATCACAAAAGGTTCCCAGTGTCTTTGTGATCAAATGTGAACTGCATGGATGGATCACTGTGTATTCAAATGTTTACCCCGCAGTTTATAATCACAGCACATCTTGGTATCCCGAGCGACTGAATACCAGCCTGACCTCTAGTGGCATGAGTGGTGAGATTCATCAGTTTAAAAATATTCTGTCAAATAGTCCTGCAATCAAAATGATATGACATAAAAGTGCCGAATGTTATCTGCAAATAGTGCAGACTTGATGATTACTAAGAAACACTTATTAATAACATGTTTGCATTAATAATTAGAAACGTTTTGGGGTTTCTATATTCTATATATATATATATATTATATTATATTATATTATATTATTATATTATATTATATTATATTATATTATATTATATTATAATATATTATATTAAATTATATTAAATTTTATTAAATTGTATTATATCATATTAAATTATATTACATTTTATTAAATTAAATTAAATTAAGTTAAATTAAATTAAATTAAATTATATTACCTTTTATTCTCAATAGAAAAGATCTTTTCGCTCCGACTGGCTTCGGCAAGAGTTTGATTGAAAGATGGTTAATCCGATCCCCTGCTACGTATTTCCTTGAAAGTGCCCGCCTTTTTACAAACACTTTCTAATGAAGACTTCTTAGATGATTCTGTGTAACAAACCATCTGGCGGGTCGGGTTTGGGCAAAGCAACAGAAGGCCGAAGATATCCAATCTTTTAGTGCTTAATACGGGTCAAGCTGGGTCCTGGATGACATCTTCAGGCTTATTTTTTTGCAAACTTTGGAAAGGTCCCTCTTGAACCACAGAGGACATGATGCTACTGTTTTCACAGGCTGAGTAAGACTCTGCATGACAAGTGAACTGAACTTGTAGTGTAAAAGACCTTTATAATGGGTGACTCATTAGAAAGTGTTATAACTAAATGTGTAAGAGTCTTTTAAATGTTGTTACTGGTTGAGGTGGAGCTAAATATAACTACCTACCATACTGTTGGGGAGTTAAAGCTACAATAAGACATTATATTTTATAAGCCTATCATGTGTTTTGCATGTTTCAAACAGATAAACAGTGATTTCTAACATACAATTTTGTCCCGAACGCATGGTTCATTTGAGGCAACCGTTCATGTGTGTTCAAGCTATGTATTTTCATTGTGTTTGGCTGCGATCGCGGACTTGCTTTTGAATTAGTTATAAGCAGTTTCGATCTCTCTACCATGCAATTAGGACTTTGACTAATTGGAGAGCTTGTGCTGAGTACACAACAAGGCTTTGCCGCTTCACAGTGCAAACAACACTCCCGAGGGCAAACCTGACTGATACAAAAGTCAGCACTGGTTTCAAAGAAAGATATTTCAAGTTGCAAGGCGAGACCAGAACTGTAGACCGGCCACATTTCCCCCACACAGCTTGCTTGTATAGCCTTGTTGACAGCAATGATTCATCTCATGTTTACACATTCAGCGCAGTGCATTTCCACAATCTGTCAAGCTGACGGTGAAAGCTGTTAACGTTCACAAACTTCTCCCAAAGACTTGGAAAACACAGTAGTAGCATCTCTCACATACGCTGGTCTTGTTTGAGCAAAGTAATTGATGTGTGTTTGGCAGCTTGTTGTCTCGCCAGGACAGAGCAGGAGCTGTTAAGTTGAAGGGGGAGAACCCTTCAAATCATGAGCTCACTTTGGCCTTTGTGGCATCTTAATGTGTTCATCTAATGCCCCCAGCTCGCTGTCAACGAGACAAACTTAACTTTTTGTCTTACTTTAAATACTCAAGTAAGTCATGGTGGCGCCACTGTGCCCACAAACGAACGCAGTGACCCCCCCCCCCCCCAGCTCTGGTAAATCCTGCTGTCGCAGTAATCTTCTTTTGCAATCCAATCTCTGAGGAGATTAATGAGCATGAGATAACAGATTTAGGGAGGAAGTACTGTGGGCTATTTCTCTCTGATGAATGGGAGATATTCATGATACTATCTCTCCATGTCGGAGATAGATGGACCGATTATATAGTGTCTACGTTGATGAAAGGAAATGAAAGCAAAAATGTAGGATATTCCCTGCAGTCATTTCCCTGACATTTGAGGTCGCAGTACATTTATATGTGTTGAATAGGCAGACATGTGATACTCATATGAAGACGTTAATTCAACCTCAAGGCTAATAAATGAGCATTTTAAAGGGACAGTTCACCCCCCAAATTAAAAATATAAATATTTCCTCACAGTGCTGGTTGTCAATCTAGATTATTTCGGTGTAAATTGCCTATTTTTGGAGACTATAGCTATAGGGATGTCTCTCCAATATAATGGGACTAGATGGCACTGGGCTTTTGGTGCTCAAAGTGCCTTTTGAAAGACCTTGTTGTGAGCAGTTTAAGGAACTATTTTCTTTCAACTGTAGTCGCTCACAACAAGGTGTGTAGGAATATCTTGGTCATGATTTCTGAGTAGTATTTTTGATATAGTTCCATTATCTCGGAGAGAAGGCAGCACATCTCTACCACAGAGATCTCCAAAACTCATTATGTCTCGATAAATAGCACTACAGGCAAGAGGAAAAATACGTATTTTTGATTGTGGGGTGAACTGCCCCTTTAGAGTGTGAACAAGCAAAGCTTCATTTAAGGGCGCTGTCAACATGTCCCTTACTGTCTCTCCTTATTTGAGTGTTTCCTGGGCTACACCCAATCCCCATATGGGATTTAATTCCGCAGTGTCATTATGTTAACCCACAAACAGAAGGAGGAGGAATAGCCCCAAATGGTGTGTCATGTGTCTGTGATTACGCAATGGCCTTAGTATTCTGTAAAAGCACACGAGCGGTTCCTCAGCAGCAATGTGACTATTCTGCAATTCAATTAACTCAGCCTGAGATCAGTTTTCGATTTTATGTAACTCTGGGGAACAACACTGCTGTCTCAGAGTGTTGAAAGTTTTTCCGTGTTCCACCGAGCTCCTCCAATTAAGGTTAATGGCACGGTTGTGTAACGCTCTCCCGCTACAACAAGGGCCCCCTTTCAAGCGCCGCCGCCGCCGCTATTGTGTCTGGGATTTGGCAGAAACACACGGCGTCCCCCGACGGAGCCAGTAGGCTATAAAGGTGCTTCAGTGAGCCGGTCCCCAGGCGCAGTGCCATGCACATGGGTACCCTTGGGTGTTCTGGCAGCAGAGTTCTTTTTCGTGGCAGGGCACCAAATAAAACACACAAGACAACAGATGGCTCACTGTTGTCTTCCACCCAGCCATGAGGCCTCTGCCGGCTCTGGGTTACAAAACCCGCTGAGCAACAGAGAACCCTGGGACTCAGTCAGGTGGATGTGTGAAGCAGCCTTCTCATGCTGCAAATGACCAACAAGTAAGATATCTAATCCATATCAAAATGTTTCTCCATAACAAATCTCATCTCGTAAAAAAGAACATTGTGAAGGTATCATACAGTTTACTGTTTAGTGCAGTCAACACAAGTAATGTTCTTCTTGAGTCTTTGGCAGAAGAGATTAAAGATGATTGCTTTCAACACTAGGTGGTGCTCAACAACAGTGTGTGAGTGGAGGCTTTGAACAGATGGAGACCGTTTTTATGACGAAGGATTACATGTAGTTTCATGTTATCTTCTGTACCTTCTGGTGAGAAAGGGGGTTATTTGTAAAAGACATTTACAGATAAACATACAATATATGTAATATATTGTAATTGTGTTTTTATTGGGGGAGGGGGGGGGGGGGGGGGGGTTATCGGATTTGACCCTCAGTGGCCTGGCAACATAAGCAAACAAACACACAACTGTCATCAGATGTTTCTAAATCCTGATTGGTGCCATTGGAGGTATGTGACATCACCATTTTCCAGCCAAACCCTGTCCACTTCAAACCGGTGAGGAACACAAATACAAAGATCTGTCACGTCAAATTATTTTGGTCTTGTAGGACCCCATCACTAGCAGGAAGCAGCTGAATGGGAATCAGTGCCTTCAACTCTCACGGCTACAAAAACATATTGACCACTAGTAGAACACGGCCTGATCACTGTCATTGTAATGATTGTATAGCAGAAACCACGACGATGTTAATTTGGTCAGTCGCGCATAACAAGCCGTTTAGTATCAGTTTACACCCGCCGAAGCACGAAAGCCCTCCCCTTCATGAAGAATTGCCAGTGAACAACATTGCTTTAAACTCCAGGGAAGCAGGAAGTCATGAGTGAGTCAGGCCTCGCAAGCAGTTGCAGTAAACGGGGAAGCATCGTTCCAATTAAGTGTTCCCAATCATTTTATGCAAGTTTGCTCCTAGTTGACGCTTCGCCCCTGAAATGTTTGTTTTTATCAAGCGTCGCCCCAATTATCTGGTCAGTAAACAGCATAATCAGAGCCTCAAGATGACAGAGTAAATTGGAGAGTGGTCTTGCATGCTGTCTTGGGTTTTCCACACTCTTTTGTCAATACCCAATTATCCTCTCGGTTGCTTCTCCCACTGCAAGCGAATTACTTAAAATAGCTTTTTCTTTTGTGGGGAGGGTGGGGGGGGGCATTGCTTTCTAATTGCAACAATCCAAATTGACATGGCGCATTGATCAACCATTATGACTTTAAACAGTGTACTACAGACGAGGTTGTGCCGGAGCAGAACACATTCTTGCAGGGTCACTGCAAAAGGTATTTTGGCTCGGTCGTCTTGGTTTTTTATTTGCTCCTCTAATGGCTTGTTAAAGGCAAGTGAATTGTTTCAGTGGTCCAGACATCTGTTGCTGGTAGAAGCCCCTTATAAGGACAGCTGTACAGCAGGCATCAGATGAACCATTGGCCTTTTTATATGTGCCTGCAGCACGAAACCTCACCCAATAATTATCAGAGATGCTGTCATCGGGGTCTCCAGCTATGAATCTGTTTTTGCAGAGCCTGATGTTTGTAATAATTACCTCTGTATTTGTCGAGGACATCGAGTTTGTCTCACTGTGCTGACCGTCCTTAATACCGAGATGTATGTAATCCCGTCCGCTGATGCATTCATTCTATAACAAAATAGTATCTGTCACTTTCACTTTCTTTGTGACTCATCTTTCATCTGTGACTGCAGAGTAGATATTACGTTATGCTTTTACAACATTTTGTTATCACACTGACATATGGTTTTCTACACAGGGGACAAATGAGGAAGACTAGAGATGACATGCTATTTCTGTCCCCGCAACCTTTAGTGGAGCAACTCGCGCTGCTTAATATCAACTGAAAATCACGCAGCCGTTTCAGTCCTAGTGGGCCGACTTGTGCCCCCCCCCCCAAAGCTTTAAATCATCTGGCTCAATGAATCAGAGTCTTGACTGGAGCCAAATTGCCTGACGGTGCCCTGTGGGAGAGATAATTGGGTGAAACAGGTTGTTTTGTGCCATACAGAGGTACACGAGAAGCGGGAGAGAGGAGAAAACAACACAGACTTCTCATTTCAGATAAAACCTCTGAAGCGTGCACTGTCTAGTTTTTGTTCAGACTGAGTTTAGGTTTCTCAACAAGGCAGTCAGGAGACTGTAACATCCTGCATGCTGCAAATGGCTGAAGGCTATTTTTTTGCACATGAATACAATTTGGTGGACACATTAAAAATACAAGCCTTGATCAGTCTAAACCCATGTTAAGTTAAACAGCTAAACGTGTGATGTTATAAACTATGCATGGCCTGAGAATATTCATTTGCCCAAATCGGAAAGAAATATACAGCCTCTACCAGCCAACTCATCACACATTTTCTTTAATATGCAATATAACATAAATACATGTTTGACCACTTAGTTCAAAGTGGGAGCAACACTGTGGTAGTGACCTGTCAATCACAAGTTAGCCCCGCCCTAAAGCACATCCTGCTTTATGGTCTGTTTGACTCTAAATGGACCATAATGTATTAAATGAACATCATGCTGTATTGAAGAAGACTTCAAGCTAGAGATTGAGACCATAAACTCATGTTTACAATGTTTGCTGAGGTAATAAAAAGCTGATAATCTACATAATATGTCTCCTTCAAGTTAATATTGCTAACATGCTAGCAGCCTATTTTCTCATCTAGCAGATACGGAGCAATATTAGCTTCCATTTGAAGTGTCTCTGTCCACCTGATGAATGTAAGTTCAATATTGACTCTGCTTTTTCGCTCTGCTCTCGGCCTCCGCCAGCTCCCGGGGGAAATATCTGTCTCTTTTTTAGCAGCCAAATGCTTCACTATGGTCACCAGCGAGACACTCATTTAGACCAACTAGTCACTAACTGTCAGTCTGCCGTTTGGTGGTGGGAAAGTAGCTTATAGTGGGCTATTAAGAGCTTTTTACTGAAAGCTGCCCTGCTGCAACAAAAAACGCAACACCACGAGGAAGCCGAGTGAACCGCAACATTAAAGGAAAACCCAAACAATAAGATAGAATACACCAGAAAGCTTCACATGTAAGTGTGTGTGGGGGGGGGGGGGGGAGATAATTCCCTTTGAAATGCTTTAAATTGAAATGTTAATGGCAGTCATTTTGTTTTCTCCATTTGGTCAGTGTACACACCACTTCATTATGTAAATGTCACTCTGGAAAACGCTTTGGAAAATAACAGTTAACTGTGTCTGACTGTAATGATCCACCAGATGAAGCTGCATTGCTATCTGAGCACCGAGCCTCCCACGAAAACACTGTTGTTGCCTTTTGATATCACGCACACGATGGTAGCCTGTCGAGTGTTCACTTCTCAGTGTTTAAAACTCCTCGTGCTGATTATCCAGCCAAGTAAGAAATGAAGCTTTGTCCCTTGACCCCACCGATCATTCCGCTGCGTTTTCCACTTCACACTTTCACACAAAGAACATTCGCACACCCACACAATGAGCACACACCGACAGCCAGACAACAATGGACGCCGGGCAACTCTAGAGGAGTTGTGATGTAATTAGACTTGTTAATTGGACAAGAGCCTTTCGACCACCTGCGGCAGCGAGAGTGTGAGTTTGTGGTCATCTCTAACAGAAATAGTCACCGTTAACTGTTTTGGTTTCGGGTATGCAGGGTGGAGGAGGAATGGGACGATGCAATTTCTGCTGGCTCTCGAGTTGCACCTCCAACAGCAAAACCTGCCGGCGTTAAGGGACATTGTGATCAATTTGCAGGGTTTATTGTCATAGGAGTGGCAATTTAATTCACATTCCATCCATACAAAAAGCCACTCGAACATCACCGATGTGGCAGCCATTCAAACACTTGCTCGCCACCTGCGCTCACCGACAAGGACGAAGATGAGGAACATCTCCCGCCAGACAGGAGAAATATTTTACATCAGAAAAATCTGCCTCAGACAACGACGAGGCGAAGAAATACTTTGATAGTTTCAGAAGGTGAGCAGCATAAATGTCATTATGATCTAACGCAGGCCATGTACCTGCACCCGAAGGCCCTCCGTTAACAACATTTGCATTTCTAAAAACTTGGCATTGCTGCTCCATTCTCTTCACAGGAGCAGAGTCATCCTGAATATAAATTTTGCTTGACTGCTTTTTGTTTTTTGTTTTTGAAGACGACCTCAATGTGCCTCGCTAAGGATGCTAACGCGCATTACATTTCCAAGGCTGATCAGAGAATCATGGCGGCTAATTAATCATTTAAAAAAGCAAATTCGTTGGTGGTCTGACCACGATTTGCAAAGAAGAAGTGGTTCGGAGATTGAGCCTACATTTCATTTCCAGACAGATATGGATTTCATAATGGATAAACACAGACTCACTGTCTGCTTCACGTCCGTCTAATAGGATGAATGTGTTGACTCACCCCCTTTTCTGTAATTCTACTTAAAACAGGACACGAGTCTCCCACACTAGGGCAGGGTCAATGTTACACTTTGTTACAAGTACTGACGACAAGAGTAAACTGCAATATATCTTGGATGAATATATATATATATATATTCATTTGCATCACTTTTTATCCGCCAGTGTTTGAAAATATAATTAACAAGGCCTATAATAAACCTGGGTGATGCAATTAGCACAGGCACACAGTTTATCCACAACTATTGCTGTAATTAATTCAAAACCTTGTATCTTCCAGATCTCAAATTCCAGTGCATTTTAAGGTTGTATTACTGCTTTAAAACAGGTTTCATGTAAACCCAAGTCTGGCAGAATTAGGTCACCTCACTGATCAGCATACAATCCTTTAATTATAGTGGTTTAATAAAACTGAATATAAGTTCTAGATTTGAATTCCAGTCAATTATTTGCTTTAATTTCATTACATACATATATTTATGGTGAAACATCAGCTACGTTTGCATGGGAGTCAGATGCCATCTACCCCTAATTGTCAGGGTGTGTGTATAGTGGTTTTACACTACACTGATACAGTCCTAAAAACTCTTTTTTTATTATTGAACCCATTTTATTCCCTGTCAGACATTCTTTCAGAATCACTTTTCTCAACAGTTAAAAACCGCAGAGGTTGCACAAAAAAACTTTGACTTGTTTTGTTGTTGCACACAGACACACACACACACACACACACACACACACACACACACGAGACAGTTACAAACTGCTGGGATCATAGAAATGTTGCAGAGAAGACACACTGCTCGACAATGATATACACTGACCGTAAAAGAACAGCGCCGGAGCTGCAGCCCTGGCAAGGCTGGTAAAAGAAGTAGCGCCGACGTCAAGAAGTGCAAGGTACAACTGGGCTGATATATAGCCCGATTCCAAAGTAAATAATAGATAGATAGAAGGGGATTGATAGTCTGTGGAAGCGAATGAAGGCATGAGGCAAGAACAGAAGAGGCTCCCAGGTTCCTCTTGGCCTACAGACCCACAGCAGTTATCTAACTCCTATACTTTAGTTTTGTTTGTTTAAACTTGGACAAAGACATTTTTTCAGTTTTTTGGTCTAAATTCATTCGGTTCCTCTGGATTATACAGAAAATAAATCCACCAAACACCAAGATGAGATGACAGCTAAACTCATAGATGCAGTTTGTTTTTGCCCACTGCCTCCGGAGCCCAATTACTGCTGTTTACGGGCTCCAGCTTCTGTCACATATAGGGTCCAAGTAAAGGGCATGAGTAACACTCGGCCCCGCGGAATCACTGGCACTCTAGGTGAGTGATTACAAAATGACCTGTGAGAGATAACAAAACAAGTCACAACATGCCCAAAACAAATGGAGGATTATATAGAAAAAATAGTAATAGTAATAATAATAATACAACATATTTGTATAGCACTTTAAAAGCTACTCAAAGGCACTTCATGTGGTAATAACAGAAACAATAAAGGCAATAATAGTATAAATAATGATAACAAAACAAAAACATGCATAACTAGCATCACAGGGATTCAAATAGGTGCGTTTTAACTAAGTGCAGTTTTGACAGAGGCAATAGAGGAGGCCCTGCCCCCCCCAGGTCTGGTGCTTGGACAGAGTATGGGGGGGGGGGTAAGGAGGTTGGAGTCAGTGAATCTGAGGTTGCGGGTGGGAGTGTGTCGGTGCAGGAGGTCAGGAAGGAAGGGGCTCAGGGTTGTGTAGGGCTTTGTATGCGATGAGGAGAATCTTGAACTGTGTTCTTTGCTTTATGGGGAGCCAGTGGAGGCTTTGAAGGACTGGGGTGATGTATTATTATTCAGATAAACCTTTGACATTTCATTTCCCAAAGAGGTTCCTGTTTCATTTTGGATTAGAATTAATATCACAGATAATGGCAACCTTTTCCCAAATTCTTGTAAACCTGTTTATTCCCTGTTTTCTCTTTTTAAAATTCACCTTCAGTTATTTTCTTTAAGCCTTTACTTCTGCCCGTTTAAGATGAAAATAAGGTTTTTGTACGTCCTGTTTCTGTCCTAACGCGTTCAGGTTAGCGCTTTGCTGTCGCTGCAGATACAGACACACAACAATTTAATGTTAATTATCAAATTATTGAACAAATTATTATTTTCCTTTGGGGGTGTAATTCAATAAAACCAAGACCTTAGATGAGAAGCTTTAATTATACAATACAAAAGTCCCTTTTAATTCAAACCAGTACCTGCTGGCTCAGATTAGGCTCACTGGGCACGAGGACAAATCAGTACACACCGCTGCACACCACCTCACATGCTGTCATGGCTGAAAGGCACAGGTGGAAGACTTCTGAAATTACTGCAAAATAGCATTTGACCCAAATGAGATAAGGCCCTCTATCTACGCTGCCAAGTGTGACATTTTGATGAAACGCTGGATTTCTCGAGAGCGGGGAGCACTCAAGTATTTATTTTATTTATTTTGGAGTGCATATACTTAACTTGCATGGTGGTGAACATGGTATTTATCCTCTGCTACAGTTAGGAGGGAGTACTTTAGAACACAGCCGTTCACACATCACTGCTAACCATTTCACACATTTATGTTTATGTTCTCTTGTTAGAAACAAGTATGATAGAGGACGACGCCTCCCTTCAGAACAAAGTCAATGTTCTGTACTATATGTAGCTATATACTGTATAAAGGCACTATATATATATACTAGAAGATTTAACTCAATCATATATTGAGGCAAAATGCCCTTGGACACTTTTCATCCTTTCATCCAAAAATCCTCTAACATATATATATATATATATATATATATATATATATATATATATATATATATATGTGTATATACATGTAATCCCCTCTCTACTCACAGTAAATACCATTTTGAGGTACTTTACCTTACTCTATGTCAGGCAACTTTATACTTACGATATATTTGAATTTATTTTCATCACTATGCAGATGAAAGACTACACATGCACACAGGTGTTTTCAATTAGGCCGGCTAATTAAATTACATTAACGGCTTGTGGCACATCATCAAACCACCACATAACGTAACTCGGCATCGGATTTGTTTTGCAACAAAATTACAGATGTCTTTTCAAAAATTGACATACCATAAACCTTTTTTTCTTCTTCACAGCTACATTTTGATTTGTCACAGTAGCGACATCGCAGGTGTTGCAGCTAACTAACAATGCCAACGACGGCTCGGTGCCGTTGTGTCCCAGTGAGCCAGCATGCACAACAACAGGACTGAAACTGAAGCAGCTAAATGGAATTCAGCCATCTTTGAATTTATTATTTACACCTGTGCCAGTTACTGTAGGCGGATACTTATTATTCAGTGTCATTATGCTTTAATTTTTTTACACGGGTGTTTTCACACGAGGCTGATTAGACCCCGGCCCAGGTTGAAGAAGGGTGGCGCTATCGAGGAAAACACGTGATGTACCCAAACACAACTTGTTCCACCCCAAGATGTGCTATGATAGAGATGTCGATCAAACAGTCGGTACACTCCCACACGGTTTCTAGAGGAGGAATAATCAAGCACAATAAGTGAAAACACCTGTAGTGCATATACAGTAGGGGCATTGAAGGGGCAGCACGACAGTGAACCAATAGACTCAAATGGATTCTACGTCATGCATCACTCACAGGGTGATGTTCCATCAGGTAAGCACGGATAGTTCTGTTAAACAACAACTGGAAAGCTTCAGAAGGGGTTGTGAAGATAAGGACAGTATAGTTAAAGATCCTATGTGGTCGAAAACTGTAGATTGGACGGTTCCTCTGTTAATTCCTGAGTTAATTGCCCTGCAAGCAGCCTGAGAGGCAGCCAAGATAAGAGCTGGTCAAATTATCTAAATATTTAAAAAAGGGGGCTGAAACAAAAAGCTGCTGAATGGAATTCAGCCGTCATTAGTTTTATCGTTTACACCGGGGCTTTTCCAACAGAGTGACGCAGGGATTGCGAATTTTTGTAGGTCAACCAGGAAGTTATCATCGTGGTTCTCTCGACAAAGAGACAACGAGATTGTTTCATTGGATTTTGGATTATTGCAGGAAATGCAATGGAAACACAGCAAGATAATCTTCCTAAATGATCACAACTTTGATTTTTGAAGCATTGAAAATTCATGAGAGGGGTATTTACTAGCATATCTTATATCGCAAAACAAAACATTAGAATCTCTTAAGCTTGTGTTAACCACAGAACTGTTTTTTCAGGCACCTATAACCGAGATGAGGGAAGTGCAAAAATGCTATTTACTTTCTGGGTTTTAGGACTCATCCCTGCAGCAATGTAGTCTGACATTCACTATTACATACTTTTTCTTTTTACTCTTAGTACATACTGCAGCTGCTTTGACTATGTACTGTTGCATGCAGACATACATTTGAATGGCACACACTACTTCATCATCACATTGAATCTTGAACGTTGAACGTCAAGTTTGTGCATTGGATTGTGGGTCAGAACAGAAAAGCTGCTTGCATACTGCAGGACATATTATATTTTTGCAAACACAGTATTTGACATACTGTGTATTGGTCAATATTTTTCAGGCATACTTAATAGTATGATAGCATCTCTCTTCCTTCATATCATCCCTTCCCTTGACCGCATCCCATTACTCATTGTGTTCAAGGGAAAGCAGTTAGGACAGCACAAAGGACAATTTAGGTTCTCTGAAGAGCCCTGTTGATTTCCATTCAAGCATCTAATCAGGGGCTGCTTTACAACCAGGATGCAAAGTGAATGTAATTACCAGCATTTAACTACCAGGTAGCACGGAAAAGCAGCAGCGATGTAGATACTGCAGCACCAAGAATGAACAACAACCGCTGTCAGTGGCCCTTTCTGAGAGATTGTGACTCGGGAAAAGCTTTTTGTGCCTTTCTTTCTTTTTTATTTAAGCTTTATATATGTAGCCTATGGGAATGGTTTTCTTTTAATATTAAGAAATTACACTCTTATTGTACATCTAGAGAATTAAACTAAACTCTAACCCAATCTCGACCCTGCATGAAACCTCCCCCCAGTAGCCCCTAATGGTCCCAGGACTTCACTCTCCTCACTGGCGCTGTGGCGGAAACCCAACCCCTGCAGGTACATGCAGTTGCTCGCAGTGGCTGGTGAGAGGCGCTGTCGGGCTTGTGTGGACAACTCAAAGTGAAAGGGGAGGAGCGGCATCGGGAGGAAAAGTGGCCACACGGTGTGCCAGCCCCCCGTCCGAGCAGTCGCTCACATCTTCAGAATCCGCTGCCGCGCAGAGGGAGCACAGAGAGAGAGACGCGCTCTGCCAAGTCCTGTCCACCACACTTGGTGACGTGCGGAGCGGCGCACAGACGGGGCTGCTTACCGACCAGCAAAACGCACAGGCGCTGCACAGTGGTGTTGCTTTTATTTGTTTTTGTTTTTTTTGCTGTACGATGCAACGGCAGTCTTTGAGGGATAAAGACAGCATTCATACACAAGCAGCGTCGTAAGCGAGAGGACAGACGCCGGGGGGACAGGAGCAGCCAGCGGCCGGGGAGGTAAGCGCTCAGGCGGCGTAGGCGGAGACGGTCCCCCACGCGCACTTTGTGTACGCTGCATTTTTTTTCGACGTGCATGCTTTGTGTCGGCCGGGAGTTCAGACGCCGCACGGACACATGTCCTATCATGAATGAACGAGAGGAGGATCGGCAGTTTTAACTGTCACCCCGTTAGCTGAGGACCATAGCCTCCCAAATGGTGTGTGTGTGTGTGTGTGTGTGCGTGCAGGGCGCTCACGTTGTGCGCAAGCGCTCCTGCAAGAGAGAAAAAACTAACTTCTCTTCTCAGAGCTTGTGACAAGCTGGAAGCGTTGAGGCAATGAGTGAAGTAGTTTTCAGTTAAAAGGACAAATAGATTATGACAGCCCAATATATTTTGTTCAAAAAAAAGCATCTTAAATCGTCTCTTAACTTAAAAATACTTAAAATGCATGCTCATTTATTATTCAATAATCAAAAAACTATTGTGTAAAATAAAGCAAGCGGTAAACTAACAGTAATTAATGTGATGCGGCTTCACTTCACACTGCATCTTTGAATGTATGGTTGCATACTTTCCCAAAATAAACACTTCCATTCATATCACAAGCGCCATAGATTGCATTTAAAGCAATTCTTATTGCATCCCAGTTGTGCTGCACTCTGCGATGTGTCAAAGTGCATTTATACAGTCCTATTCTTACATTCTACAGACGTACAGTGTACAACTTGTAGCCCGCAGCATGCAAGACTCATCCTCCAGACGACAAAGCATTACTCATCACGAGTCCCATCTGTTGTTACAGTGAAGGGCTGCACCCATGGCTGTGAAGTAGAGCTCTGGTTGCAAGGGACACTGAGCAGAAAGTTGCAGATGAATCCATCCGTTTTGGAAACGCTGCCACTCTTCCACGACGAGCAGTGTTTTGTTTATTGGGAAGGCATTTGATGGAAGACTTGATGTTGGTAGGGTACTACTCATTAACGCCTTTAGCCTGTAGTCCATATTTAGCATGATTCATGATCAACTCTTGTACTCCTCAACACACCTGTCGATCCTCACTGATGCCTGCTTTATACAAGCCCCCGGCATGAGCGTGTTACCAGCTTGTATATAAATAGACGCACACAGCCATCCGGCTTGTATGTGTTCCTATTCCTAAACCGATATATATATATATATATATATATATATATATATATATATATATATATATATATATATACCCCAGTGTTGTTTTTTAACATGTGGGGCAGGAGCAGGACGCGCTTCCTCACTGATGACATTTGAAAACCTAGCAGGCTGTCGTGAATCAAGGCGGGGGGATTAAGGGCTTTAGTCCTAGTCCCTCCTGAACAGGCAGGGAGCTCTGCACTCGATGAGGTAAGACAATGCGTTTGCCTCAGAGAGCCGGGGCCGTTTAGCAGGGGCCTTATCGCTCATCTGCTCCGTCTGACAGAGAATTGTCTCTGCATATTTAGAGTAACCACTCACTGTAGGTGGAGCAGCAGCAATGTACGGAGGTGTATGTGAGTGCATGTGTGCGTTAGGCTACACAGCCTCATTGTCAGGGAAAGCATCACTTCCATTTGAAGTATTGTGTTTTTTTTCTCCCTCCAGTTTGTCAAAAGCTTCTTTGCAATAAACTCAATCAGGGATAATCCTTCTATGTCCAGCGTTGGCCTGAGGAAACCGCTTTGGCTCGGGGAATTCATTCAGAAATTACCTGGAGGCATTTATCCTATTAGTAAAGGCCAAGCGAGAAACGACTCCTGTTGTTATGGTCTGCAGAATTACAATGCTGTAGCTCAAGGCCGTTTATTTATTTTTATAGGAGCTCTTTTGCAGGGTAAGGGGTTCATAATTTGATTGCTGTGTCTTAATGGGGCAATATATATGGATATTATATCGACACTGTGATATGAGACACGATATCTGCTTTTAGACCTCGTAATATGACGCGAGTGTTGTCTTTTCCCTGGTTTTAAAGGAAGCATTACAGTCAAATAATGTACTTTTCTGAACTGACCAGACTAATGTTGTCGCTGTTAGTCATTATGTCCACATTGCTGATGATTGTTTATACGAAAGAACATTGTGTAAATATTTTTTTGAAAGCACCAGTTAGTTATTAACCCAAGTATGGAAATCGAGGTATTTGGTCAAAAAATATCGTGATTTTTGATTTTCTCCTGCTCCAACTGCCAGGCTGTAAGTACAGGCAAAGAAGGTAGGACGGGAGAAGACTGTGTATCCTGGTACTTGGATGAAGTTGTGATCCGCGGCTTTTGCCTCTGGTGATGGACTGCTGTTTAAAGAGTCCAGAGAACAGAAGTTGTGCCAAGCTCTTCAACAAACATGGCTGCAGAAAGCCGGGTTTCTCAGTGTTTTCTCATGGAACAACAGGCAGATAAACATAAATGATGCATCTGCCGGTGCTAGGCAGCGGCCTGGATGAGATGGAGCTATTTCCACGGTCTCCCTTTTTCAATAATGCACAAATGCTGCTTTTGTTTATCTGCGCCCGCTCTCCAAGGGGAAAATATTAACGTGCGATTGTAGCCGGCAATTACGCTGATTCTGGTTGAGCAGCGGGTATTAGAAGGCCAATCTGGACCAACCCGCCCCCCATCGAAATGAAAAGGAAGAGCAATTGTGTGTGTTTTCATGCCTTTGCTCGACAATGAACTCCATTCTCTCAAAGTTTAAAAATGCCCTTATTTTGTAATCACATTGGAAACACCCAATTTTTAGGAATCACAATGCCCAAATGAGCTACCTTGAGCCAGTGTGCGCAGTTATTCTGCGTATTGTTTAACTGTAATACGAAGACGGAGGTCAACGGCCTGTGCATAGATGCACCATTGAGCGTTTTGGGCTCTTTCTTTTGTCATTTCTTTGTCAGCTGGCTAAAATGTTTGTTTGGGAGCAGCAGGAGAGATAACGATCATACATGCATGATTTCAAAGAACAGCTTCCACACACACCCTCTATTTTTAATTGACTGTGAGAACCTGGCATTCGGAAGCTGTTCTTTGTGTTACAAACATTTTTTTAATGGATTGTGGAATTATTTCTGTAGTCATTTGCATCCCTTTTTAATATGACTGCAGTTGAAGAGCTGTAGTGTTGTGATCACATCCTGGTAGTCTATTACACTGATAACAATCAAAGATTTGACATTGGGAAAATGATTTTATTATTAAAATGGTCCGGGTGTTATATTATTTTTTTCCAGAACAGCATACAGCATACTAATTTATGGTAGCTAATTTTGTGTTACTTTGGGCAGTTTCACATTTTCATTGTCAGACGTCAGAGAAGGAGAATTCTTTTGTTTGTGATTTTCAGATGGCCCTTAATCCACGAGGATCCTGCAAGAGCCTCTCGAAGCTGGAGTGCGTGATGTTGTTGCACTCCACCTCGCACAAAGATATGAAGCTAATTGGAGCTAACGCTAAATGTAAAGGAGGGGTCGGAGCACCTGCAGCATATTGTTGATGAAATAATAGGTCATTAGTAATACTAGCGAGAACAGCTATGTTGTTATATATTACAAGTGTGATTTTGACCAATCTTTTCACATTTAGTTTTTTTGCACAGCCTAGTGTGCGTGAGTTTTTTTCCTCCCTGTTTTCAGTCTTTATGCTCAGCTAAGCTAACCGGCTGCTGGTAGTCGCTTCATATTTATCGTACAGACTTGAGAGTGGTATCAATCTTCTTGTTTGACGCTTGGCCAGAAACTGCATACACAACATGTCACGGCGGTGGAACCTTTTTAGACACGTATGGTTCTTTGGTCGGCACGGTGGTAACCCAGTCTTTAGACACACCGTGGTCACGTTAATCTTTTCACATCATGTACTTGTTGTTCTGTGCTTGTGCTTGTGCTTGTTCCACTTGAAACTGTGACTTGGATTTCCCCATTAATCAGTGCAATAAGAGATGGAGCCTATCGCTGCAGCCACATAAGTGGTGCACACAGCTAGCTGAGTTCAGCATGCTTATCAAGGCGGTATAATCTTTTCCCTTTTTTTTTTTTTTTCTTCTTTTCAAGTATTCATGCTGAAGTGGCGAAAGCGGCAGTTAAACGAGAGCAGGGACTAAATCTGATTATCTTTACCTGTTGGAGACAACGGTCCGCGGTCGAGTTAATTGCTCTGAAGAGGCACCGAAGCGAGCTCAGCTTAACTCTGTCATTTAAAATGATCCGGTGTCTCATCGATCACGGTGGGTTTCGTGATGTCCCGGCCATGTTTCAAAGCGTATCAAAAGTAACAAGTTTGATAGCAAAAGAGTCGCTTGATATGTTTAGAGTTGGTTTGACTCGTGTGCAGCTTTGGTACCAAGATGATGAAGGAGTTTTCAGTGAAATAGGAAGGATAGGATATCATTCTCTTCTAAGACGAAGCCGATTGAAGCCAGGTGCCTTTTAAAAGTAACACCTGTAAATAATTTGTGACTGTAAAGTTTGGAATTTCTATTAATACTCATTTTAAATTGGCTTTTGAGAAGCTGGAGTTCCCCCTCACCCCTGAGAGGTGTAATCTCTTTTTCTAAAGATAATCAACTTAAGTTTGGTCTTGGTAAAAACATTTCGGTGTACATTTTTCATCTTTTACCAACGTTGCAGAATCAGTCTTCTGCTATTCCCACTGCAGCCTTTGTGCTTCCCTTGTTGCACTTAGGTGTCAGTGATAGCTTTGCTCAAATGTGTGGATGAATATTTAGCATCGGAGGTTATTACACAAGCACGGTATACTTGCTAATGTACGCGGGGCAAAAGGCTACGAGCAAAGGCTGTGCTTCCCAAGCTCTTTAGAGATCAGTGAACTATGAAAGGCAGTCTCTTCAGTAGCCCTCTAACAGAGTCACTGAAGGGCTAGTGATGCTGGTATCATATTTCTAAAAAGCCTGCAGTTTCCCTGTGCAGAGACACAAATGGTCTCAGAATGCACTAAACTGTGAACCTCCTACATCCATGGAGATTTGAGTCGGTAGCGCCTTTCAAATGTTATTTCCAGCCATTTAAATAAAGCTTTTTAAATCTGAAACGGAGATATTTCATAAACATTTCATGCAGAAGTTGCAGAATTATTTTAAAATGGCTCGTAGCTTGTGTTTGTAGATGGTAAAATATTTATGAAGTACCATTATATTATGGTGTATATTATTTACGCATTAGCTCTTACTTTTTCAATCCATTTGCACAAAGAGAAAGCCTATCCCTGCAACGTAAAGTAGATGCTGGCCAGTGTGTGAAGTGCATACTCTTTTGTTCATCCATCCCATGTTTTCCAGCACGACACTGCGCGCATACATGCCACGTTTGTTGAGGGGCCGTTCATTAGCCCATGTCGTGGTGTTTTTCAATGCGGCCCATTAGTTATGCTTTCCAGAAAGAAGAGCCAAGCTACGCTGCCCGACGAAATGCCGAGGCCCCGATGAAGCAAACTGATCCCAAGAGACATAAACCAAGGGCCATACTCACCAGATAAAGACCTGATTCCAAATGTACCCATAGCTTCAGCCCAATGAAAAAAAAACAGATAGCCTTTCTGAGAAGAAATGTTGAATCCATTACCATCGTTTTAACACCCAACACCAACGGTTTTAAATTCACTTGACATGTTTGGGCGCAGGGGGCGAGGATTTGGTTTGGACTCGGCTTCGTCTCGCGGCCCCTGCAGTCTGTGAGGCTGCTGTTTGGTGAGTGGCTCGGTGGGGGGCAGGTTAAGCCTGTTAGCCCCATATGATGACTCTGCAGGTTTTGCTCCATGGATGGGGGGGAGGGATGGGAAGGAGGTGCACGTGGTAAAATCGTTTCTATCTTGTCGCTCATCACCACCGCCACAACTACTGCCTTGTTTTGTTGTTTTCATGCAGGTTCCCATTAAGCCTGGCGACAGGAGTATTTCTGCTCTGCGGCTGTCTGACAGCCACTGCTCCCCTGGCTTCTCTTTTATGAACCTCAGTCATTTTAATAAGGTATATTTTACTATCTTATCTCTACTTTGGAATAAACATCATCTATAATATAATGTCAAATCTATCCTAGGTATGTCTGTGCTGTTAAAAATGCAGACTATACCAGGCTATTATCTGAGACTGGGATTGTTCCTCAGAAGGACATGGATGTATTATGTAATAATTTATTTGAAATTACATAATTGAATCTGCCTTGAGGAGAAGCGGAGCTTTAAAGAGGGGCCTGCTGGAGCAGGTTTTGAGGTGGAATGTCAGCCTGAAACCAGCTCTGTCCGCTTGAGGCAAACCAGACTTCAAATTACTTCAAGAGGAAAACAAATTTAACCGGTCACTGAAGTCACTTGAACTCATTTCCCCCTGCCTTTCTTCCCAGAACCACAAGAAATTACAATAAATCTGCTTTGCTATTGTCATTTGAGAGGGGCCATGATATATAACAGCGGTTTATAGTTTATGTGCAGTGAGTGGCATCGCCTTGATTTTGTCGTTAGTCCCAATATTACATGAAAAGAAAGCATAATAAATATTTGATAAAAAGCCGGCTTTCTCAGTAATCCTCTGAAATCATTATGTGACCGTCGTACATTATGAGAACAACCAGAGCCGGCAGGTTTTTTGTGTGCCTGCATCCAGTAATATCAATCCTCTTGTTTTCAAGAGGAACTGCTCATTCTGCAACTGTAAAGCAGTTATCTCCAGCAAGGAAAGAATATGTAAATGGTTCACATTTAATGGAAGTATACATAACGGCGACTCTCAGCCATGTCTGATTTGCATACTCCAGCGGTGCAAGTTGAAAGGTGGCTTTTGAGTTAAGAGGATACATAAATCATGTGTTCGCAGGAGGTGTGATCTGCATCTGTATTAGCATCCTATTTACGACCAGTTTGCCTTATAGCCTGCACGTATTCTTCTCAGGACTAGAACAGCTTATAAAATATTGGGCCCATCCCAACCACCTAATGCTGCCATGCATGTGCTCCAGCGTTGATTAATTCATGTCGGAAGTGGACCTTCCCTGTATAAATACCTGCAGCACAATGACCAGGGTCATTAATTGTATTAAATAATTACTGCATGACGCCTGGCGATGAATAATAATGGAAACAGGCTGTTTTTTTATTTGCAGACTGTTTCCTTCCAGCTGTTGCCAATGATACGCCGTGAATGGGGAGAAATTGTATGATGTCAATGGGTCACCGAAATATAAAAAATAGGACTAATGGTGTTTGTGAATAGAAAGGATGTCCACCCACAAAGAAATTCATAGTCAGCTGACACTCGTATGATGAAGATTAGTTGATTTAATCGACTGAGTTTCTCCACAAAGAATCACACAAAAACTCCACAATAAAGGGTTCGTAAGCTTCTTGGGGAAAAAAGTAATTCGGCATAAAAAAAATCGACTGATCAACCCTCGAAGTCTCAGTCGATTAAAGCCAAAAGGACCAGTTAGTCGACTGATGGACTAAGAGGGGGCAGCCCTAGAAAATGGGGGTTAAAAAATGCAAAATAGCAGTAACAGGGACTCGTACTACTGCCTCCGCTCATATAAAAAAACGAGTTACTTAACCTCTCTTGACATCCTTACGGTTCATTGGAGTGGACTTGAAAGTCAGCCGATTGGCGCTCATAACTGCAGCCAAGGAAATGAAGAGTGAGAAAATCAAGAGGGAAGCAAACTCCTGCTTGGACGGACATGAAGGGCAATGTTTCTCGGTCTCTGTGCAGCTCGTATATTTAATGTGTTGCAGTTTGGCGGTTTCCTTGTATTCAGAGTCGCACAGACATTTGGCCGCGATAAAAGTGACCATAATGTTAATAAGGCGGGCGGCCGAAGGTGGCATTGTAAAGATATCTTTTGTCAGTGCTCCATATGCCTGTGGGGGCCTCTGTGTAATCTACGCTTTTACCCAAGCCGACTTTTCTGTTTCCCAGCATTTGCAAGATAGGTCTATCCTTTCCCCCTCCTCTCCGGACATGAATTCTTTGGCGCTTGGAAAAAGAAGCCTTTTGATTTCATGAGAGAAAATCTTTTAAACTGTATAGTCACACCAGTCATTTGGCCGTCTGGCTGACACAGAGCTGCTCAAACCTTGCAGTGTTTGGGACCCCGAGCTTTGTTTTTCTGGTCGTACACCAAATCTTGAATTTATAAGACGATACTTTCACCCCGAAATCATTAGACCAATTAAAACACGGCTCCGGCAGCCTTTCGAGAATAGAGGCAATGTGAGAGCAGACAAGTTTGATTATTAATGGCGGGCCTCTATCTCTCAGGCCCTAATTGGTCTCTGCTGATTGCTGAGCATTCTGATTAAGAAACGCCATTAAAGTTGATGTATTATGCTTCCAAGTGTTTTTCACACTTAGATAGCTCCTTCAATCAATCGATGATTACGTAGATGATTTATTGCTGCGGTTTAAACTTGACAAGTTTACAGTAATTGCCACGCTAGAACTTTCTTTTGCTCCTTCCTTTTTTCTTTGATCATGTGTTAATGCTCTAGCAAAGCCCAAAATGATTTCACCCAGTTTCATTGTTTCGTATTTATCGATAACCTGAAAAAAAGATTTTTCAATTGTAAAGCGTTATCCGTCACTTGAAGTGAAGTGTTTATCTATGACTTATCATTTACTGCGGCAGTTTCTCCTTTTAAGTATCTTTCAGTCGCGACTTTTTTGGACTCAATCTGCATGTTTTTCATTACGGATATGCAAGTTGTTAATTAGAGGAAGAGGAGACAAAATATAAATCTATAGGGAGAAGCCAATGAGGTAGTTAATGATTTTACTGTGTGTGGAGTTAATGGAAAACATCTCTAATTTCATGGCAAAGTAAACGTATTTCCTCCGGAGTTTCAACTCATTTTCTAGTAAAAGAACGAGACGTTTCAGGTTCTGTTTACATCACGGCTCCAAACTGTGTTTTAGCTCCGTAGTATAACTGGTCTAACGCTATTTGAATTACTTTTACATTAAACCCTCTACTGTGCATTTATACAGAGTACTGTGTTATACAAGTTGTACTACAAGTGTTTTTTGAAGTTTTAATTATGATCATACTTTGCCTTATTATAAAGAAAGGTTAAATGTATTTTTGACTTCTTTACATATTTCCAATACATGCACAGTTGGACACTAACTGTGAATGAGATTTCACTTAGTATTATTTCTAGCAGCGGCACATAAACAACCATGTGTCAGAATATATTTTTTTTTTTAGAGTCACCCTCCGTGCAACAGCAGCCGCTTTTTAGCTCCATAAACTGATGGTGGAAAGAATTGGTTTCATATCAGCAGGCTACTGTCTTTTATCATCCTCTCGAGGAACATTTGGCAGGCTAGCTGTTTCCATTCTTGCACAATCATCACAATGGAAATCAGATTCTTTTTTTTGTTAGGAATACAAAACATGACCATTTTTCACCTTTTAAAAAGAAGAAATGCAGTGAAAATCATGTTCTACAGACTATTAAGTCGGACGTGATGTGTGTGTGTGTGTGTGTGTGACTCAGGAAGTAGAGTCAGCAAAACATGATGAATGAGCGTTCGATAGCGTCTCCCCGTCTACTTTGCCTCAGACATATGGCGCTTCTCTGCAGCCCATCCAGAGAACTGTCTATCTATCGAGTGTATTATTCTGAAGGAGAGCGGATATTTCGACTTTTCTTAAAATCATTTTTGGCTGCATTCTTTAAGGACAAGACCCTGAGAGCAAAGAAATGTACCTGCTGATCATTAAAAACGTCAAACACGGATGGTGTGCCTGTAACTGCCCAGCATAATCAAAGCCTGCCAGTGCCTTGCTCAAAGACTCGTAACGTTTTTGCACCTCCGGTTGCTTTGTCTTCAAGTCAATGGATTTTTTTGAATGTGTTTTTGGTTCGATGCCTAAAATATGGTCTGTGTTTAGCACAAGCTAAAGAGATAATAACGTTTTGTTCTACGATATGAAATACGTCTGCTAATATCCCTCTCGTGAATTTTGAAGCTCAAAAAAGGCGGTTGCTAACGAGTGGCTACAAAACGTCATCACGCCGACTCGTCATGTGACCGCGGTGCAGTTCGCTCATAGCTGAACGTTAGCTTTTTTGCTTCCGCCGATTGCATTCACGCTTAAAAAATTCATAAAAGCGGTTTTTTTGTGAAAATGATCTTGCTGAACAAAACATTTAAGTAACACAGACTCGTGTTTGGCCACAGGTCTTATTTTCTGCAAATTTCAAAATAAAAATAAATCCCATTGGCTTTTTCGTGACAGGAACCAGTGTGAGGCTGAATTCCGGGGTTGACTTTCAAAATGTCCGTCATCCCTGCAGCACTCTATTCTCTCAGACTGTTGCATTTCATCAAATTATAACAGACTTCCTTTTTCATTCTAATGAAGTGGCTCTAATTGACTTCCCCTGAAGCTGCCACATCTACTTCTAATTCAGTAAGAAGTTGCCTACATTTCCCAGAATGACTTCCTAGAACCCCAAGTAAATGTGCAAGTAAATAAATAATAAGCAGTAATCCTGTTAAAGACAGAGCGAGAGGAATTGACAACCTTTTAAAATTCAACGTGGTTGCATTGCATTCTGGTTCATGGAGACTGCTGTAGAGAGGAAAGATGTATCTCCACCTGATCTATGATGGATTTCTGTTTGTACGATTTAAGTCTAGAAAATAGAGCTACTTGCTCTTTGATGGTGAAAGGGATTCTACCTGAACTTGATGTTTCCACTGGGTTTTTTTATCTGCAGGGAGAATGTCATAATTTTATTACATTAGTATGAGAAAAAATAGATCAAAATGATTCAGACTAAAGATTCAGTCCCTTTGTTTTTGCCACATTGATCTTAATTTCTTTCATTTACTGTGATGAAGTCATAATTCAAAGTCATCAAGGGTGTCTGCCAGGTTTCTTTTTTCACTTGTTTCAACAGAAAGAAATGTCCTTGTACACTGATTCCAAACAAGGCTCTTTCATACTCAGACGCACTCAGAGCGAGATGTGGTGACTTCCAAAGGCTGCCACCGCGGAGGAGTCGGATGATTGCGTTTTTTTTTTTTTCTCCTTCTTCTTTTTTTTTAACGAACACCAGTGCCGTTGTTGCGGTCGACAATGAGGGCCTTTGAAGTGTCGTCTCCCATGCGAACCCTCTCCTTTGTCGTCATCTTAAAAAGCAGCAGAGCCTTCCGTTTTGCATATAATTGTAGTAATTTTTTTTTATTTTCAATCAGGCATTCATTTGCCACCAAGCCACGGGGAGCTTTCCCCAACTGCAACCACATGCCTTCAGTTTGACCTTTCCTAGTTGCCTAATTATCCGGCGCTGACCTCTGATGTTCTCTCAGGACAGTTGGAGGGTTATTGATGGGTTCCGCGCGGTAGCGATTGTCTCGACGGAGCAAAAGATTACACTAATAAATCTCTCGATGCGGATTGTTCCACACTTGAACGGCTTGCTGTTTTGTCATTCTCATTTGAGTGAAGGATGCCTGATTTTTTTTTTTTTTCCTCCTCAACAGATGGCCAGCACAACAATATTAGGCCCAGATTTAGAGATGTTTTCATTTGGGTTCTGAAGCTTCACCTAATTCACCAACTGTAATTGTTTCTGCAGGTGTGGACGGCAATACTCAAAAGATCTAATTTGTCTGTGATGAGCATCCCCATCCACCAGAGACCAAAGGTACGGTAAGATATGAAAAGCTCATTATCTTATGTCCCAATAAACATTTTATTATGCCACAGGCAAGCCACACAGTGTGATGCCGAAGCACAATAACATACGGTGCTATTCTGCCGCACCATTTTATTGTTTACCATAGAAACTGCTTTGGACAATTGTCATTTTTATTGTTGTTATCGTGCTTATCAAATGAATAATAAATTCTACACACAAATTCCACTTCTTCCAGTCTCACCGTGCAGTACTTGATCCTTTCGACGCAGCTTATTTGTGCGTAAGTGTACATGTTCTGTGGCGTTGGCCCGGTTTAGTGGGGGGTTGATAGTCTGGAATTATTTGATCTATGGCGTCATTAATTCTGCTCGACTTCCCCGCCGTGTTCGGAAAATGAGCTATGTCGTTCTTCGTTTCTCCTCCGCGCAAAGTCCTCGCAATTCTGTCGGCGTGCAAAGCCAAATCGGTCTCCGAGCAATTATGGGGTTGGAGTCTGATCCCGGGTCATTGGGAGATGGGATTACTCCCGGACCGCGGGACCCCAGGAATGTACAGACCCCTCTGGTGGTCCGCTCACCGCTGATGAAATAGAATTGAATTAATGGGGTTGCCCGCTGCGAGGACAGATTAGAACGACATACTGCCTTTTGATCCCTGAGCGAGGTGACCAGCCTTGGGCGCCACAGGCACATGAGGTGTGGGGGGGGGTTTGTATTAGTGTGTGTGTGTGCCCGTCCTGGGTCAGTGCATCACTGATGAGCAGGACTCATTATGTGCGCTCTTTGCCGGGGTTCAACCCTCACTGGGGGGCTTCAGGTGTAAAAGCATTCGTCTGTGTGTGTACCGCGGTCCAAAGCTGCGGTGGTCCGTGCCGCGTTCAGCTTTCACAGTTTGCCAAATCAACAGCGGTGCTGAATACATTTTTTTGAAAGTCTCATCTTGCAATCACACCTGTGGCTCGTGCTGTGAAGTCTAAACCATACTGGTTACATTCCGTGTGATGCTGCAGTGTAAAATACCAAACAAACCCAGAATTGTTTACCACTGGTATTCACCACTCTGCTGGTTCAAGTGCACATTCTTGTGGTGAACAGAAAATTCCAGAAGTACACGAGTTGATGAGGACCACTTGAGCACGTCAGGCCTTTGAACATAATTGGGTTTTGTGCAGCTGAGTTGGAAACAACCTGGTGCACAAAACACAAACAACACATTTCTGCTCAAAATGCATTCATGAATTCATTAGACATCAAAAAATGTATCGAAATACGATTATGTGTTAAATACTGTTAAAAACCCACCTGATTAAAAATGACAAATGGTCTCAAGACTCTTTGATTTTCATGAATGGTGAACTCGTATCAGTGAATACAGTGACGCTTTAAAACACATTGCATATACATGTGTGTGTATATATATATTTGTGTTGCCCTCATTGTCACTACA
Organism: Pholis gunnellus; assembly: GCF_910591455.1. NCBI lineage: Eukaryota > Metazoa > Chordata > Actinopteri > Perciformes > Pholidae > Pholis > Pholis gunnellus. The sequence continues at coordinate 18,129,695 of NC_136546.1, forward strand.
CAGAATATCCTCAATTGCTGTTTGTTCAATGCCTCCTGAGTTGAATATTCTGTGCACATAATCAACAGAATGCATAATATTCAGAATAAGTTATTGTTATAAAACCTTTCATTTCCCTTCCACTGACATTCAGATCCCAATGGACTGATACAAATATATATATTTTTTTAATCCTGCGTAAAAGCTATAAATCTTTTATATGATATTTTGACATGTTTAAGTAATATAACATCTCATGTTTATTTTAAACACAAATCTTGTACTTTTAACAGTGGGATGAATAGATGTAAATGTGCCTCACTGCAGCTGACGTGGAACACTGTGCTCGGCTTATAGACGTCCAATCAGATGCGTTCGTGGATCTCGACATCCTAGAAAAGTCAAACTGTAAGACTGAAGTGCTGTCAGATGGTCGAACATCTTTCGCCGTTATCCCCACATTTAAGTGATTATCGCGAGTTGTCGCTTTCAATCGCCGCAAAGCTTTTTTTTTTTTCGTCCGGAACAGCCATGATCCCTTTTGCCCCCGAACCCACACTTCGTACGAACTAATTCTTTGAGCGTATCTCGCTCGTACTGAGTATTTGTATTTCTGTTGACAGAAACAAAAACTACAAATCCCCACAGTTTGCAACTCAAACGCTTCTGTGGCATAAAATGACAGGTTCCAACGTTTGTTTTGGCTTTGAAATGCTGCTCTGTATTATAATGAAGCCATCATGGAGAGTTTCATTCAGCTGATTTTAAAACAAAGTGACGACAGGATGTTCTGCCTCAGAATTTGTTTTGGTTTTGCTGTGAACACCACAAGAAAGGTGTTTAAACATTTAAGGTCCAGTGTTTGATTCAACCCATCCACTCGCTAATCTGAAACGTCTGTGGGAATATCTTATGGTCAGTGGTTACCACCGCCGGCTGTGAGGTGTCTCCATCCGTCTCCGTATACCCATAAAGCTCAGAGTGTTTTGGTTTTTTTTTCCATTAGTTGGTGTGTTTGTTCTAACTCCGCATTTTGCTTGGAACAGGACACAGGCATGCATTTTCAGGCTGTCTAGGTTGTAGCTGTTTGTTGCAGAGCCAAGTTTTGAATGCTGCTGTTCTCATTTTGATAAAAAAACAACAAACCAACTGAGTGATCCAGTGATTGTTTAAACCACTCCAGACATTCTTGGTGTGAATGTGCCCTGAATCATCACAGCAGTGTGAGAACAAGAAGACAGAATACTTTTGTTTTGCTATAGAAACATTTCAAAATTCAAATGATCCAAATGCCCCCTCCTCCGCCTGCCTCCTGAATTTACGCTGGAACACAACACAATACATTTTTTTTTTTTTTTTACCACATACCTTGGGAAGTAATGGTCATCATCACCCTTGTTTGCCCGGCAGTGGGGCTGTTTACGTTGGGCCCCCAGACGGTAAGCCGGAGCTGTCTGCAGGAATCATTCTCAAGGCCACCTCGAGTAATGATAGATGACAAGCTTCTGCGTGGAGGGAAAACCGGTCTCCTGGTAGCACGCAGGGCCGCTCAGACAGAGGGGCCATCAGCCGGCAGCCTATACCTGCTGCACTAGTTGTGGAGACGGTTTTGGGGACGGGGACGGGGGGGGGGTGGCGGTTGAATAAAAGACCGGAGGGGACTCTGCAGCCTGTAATGAGGGAGAAAGCTTCATCGCTCCTGTTTGAGGAGTGCAGTGAATTATAGTGAGGCGTGTGTCGTGACTCCTTGTCAGTGAATGCCAATAAAAACCGAGTGGTCACCCTTTTGGAGCTGAACAAGAAGTTCCACTTTTGCGTTTTGCCCGCGGGGACTAACTTTGACTTTGGGCTGCGCATTAAATTTGTACGACTTTTTGTTATTAATTTTATATGTGCTGCGCTCGTCTCCGTTTCTCTGTCTGTACTCATTATGCTGAGCACCTGTTCGGGAGCGCTCTCTGGAACACCGGGTGCAAGGCTGGCATGCCATGTGCCAACCAAACATAACGGTGCATGTTTATCTTTTGATAACTATAACCGGGGAACTGTGAGAACCATGGATACCCACAAGATTTTTATTTTTTAATCTGGCCGTTCATTTGGCCTTTCGCTGATGAAGCGCATGAGATGCTGTTGAAAGCTACAGTAAGGGGTCTTTGGTTTTAGATTGTGTTGTCAAGTTCAAGAATTCCTTTGATTCTCATTTCTGGCCTCTAGGCGCGCTACTAATTATTTTCATTACTGATTCATCTGCGGATGATTTGTATTTTTTTTTTATAGATTTATCCATTGTTTGGTTTAAAAATGTCCAAAAAAAAATAGTGGAAAATGTTGTTTACAGTTTCCCAGACTCCAAAGTGACATCTTCAAATGTCTAAAATCCAAAAGATATTCTGGTTTCAATTATAACAAACAAACAAAGAGAAACCGCAAAGTCTCTTATTGGAAAAAGCTGCAACCAGCACAAAATATTGAAAGTCACTAAAATCGTAAAAACAATGAACCTCTTTGAACTACGGTGATGTGGCCGGTAGTTTCTGAGATATTTTTCTCTGGACCGACGTGTTTCATGACCAACTGCGCTCATGTCACACTTCCCTTTATCATGCCTCCATATGGGGTCAACACAGTTCATAGTATTGCATTGAGCACACTTTACACCCTCCATCTTTCACAATCCATTAGCCGAAGCTGTAATTGGTAATTAGGAAGCCGAGTCTTCAATAACTCTGATACTTAATAGCATGGAATTCATATGTATTCTTTTTTTATCTCAAGACTGCATTTATCATCTTGAAACAAATACTACATCAATGTAGGTTGTGCTTATGCACACACATGCCTCTAACTAATGGAAGGTCCTGCTGAGAGGAGATAACAATGTCAAAATGCATTTTTCAGCATAATTAGATCCAGCGGAATGTAATGTAAAACAGTCTTTTAAAAACCCTGACTTTGAGTCTGCTTGAGGATCATTATTAAGACTAGAAGAGTCTTCGCCTGCTGACAAAGGGGGAAAAAGCCTGGAGAGGGGCATTTATCTGGACACGGCGCAGTGAAGCATTTAGCTGTAGAGACAGAAAATGATGGAGATGGATCTGTGTAAAAGTCTGTTCTAAGCAGAAAGGTGATGTCACTAATGACGTGACCTGTGAACCGGGCCTCCACGAAGGTGCACGTCTGATATTGCCTTTTGTTGCTGAGAGCAGTCGGCTGTGCAGGAGGGAAGGGAGAGCACGGACAGCAAGGTCACGCTTTTTCACAAGCCTCCCTCGCTGCCAATTCACGAGGGCGGCCCTCACGGCGCAACAGCCACCGCCTTTAATGATAAATATGGCGTCCTCCTTTCCCGTCGGGCGCACGGGGGGGGATCCCATTCACATGCCGCCACCAGACCATAACGGAGGCGGAACATAAATACACATGCGTAAACACAGGCGCTGTCACACGGACCCGCTTTTATTCTCGTCACATATACAGCCAGGCATTGTCTCCCGCTCGCCCCCGGGGTGATTAAGACGTAAGGCACCGCAGGGGGTCGGCCCGTGGTTAAAGGGGCATGGAATCCTATGAGGCTGACACACTCGAACACACACACACACACACACACATAACACAGCAGGGGGGGTTTTAGCATGGCATCTTATCCAGGCCATTGAGGCTAATATCTGTGAACGAGGCACGCTGGCACTTTGAGCTGTGCTATCAAGTTTTTTTTGCCTCTTTTCCTTTAAAATGCCGCCGGGAACCGCACAGCGTAAACGCATCATAAGGGAGTCGGGAGAGTGGCCTTGCTAAAGAGCAGAGGAGTGGAATAAGGGCAATACTCCTACGTTTCAAGTCATTTAAGTCGGAACTGTCGGAATCCCGTTTTTGCTCGGAAGATGAAACTTCTCGTCTCCGCGGTTAAGAAGATTCGGCGCTTCCTGCTTTGGCTCCACGATGTCTCCATCATATGCTCCACAGTCTTAAATAACCCGTTTAATGAGCTCTTTTGTGTAGTATTTCAAACAGCCCGTTGCATTCATTGCAGCGTCATTATAAGCTTTCCAAAAAAGTACACTATTTTTAACTAGTCTGAAAATGTCACCTGGCCTTCCACTGAAACCTACTTTGTGTTTTTAAACCTTTTTTTTAAACTTTGGATTAAACTCTCTCTCAATAGTGTCGGTATGAGCAGCAGTGACTTTGAACTACAGACAAGCATCTAAAAAAAACCCCAAAAAACGTGCATCTCATTGATTTTATGACTACCAGCTGCAGTTTATTGATAGAAGCATGAGCTGAAGATATACCAGGCTTTACAAAAACACACCTGCAATAAAAAAAAAAAGAATTCAAATTCAGACATAAACAAAAACAAGCTTTAACCAGCTTGTTTTCGTTTATTGAAAAAGCCTCTCCGAAACATCTCCTTTTTGTTCCCTCTTTTTTTTTTTAAATAGGCAACTCAGCCGAGGAATGTAAGTCGAACGCGGTGACTCATCGCAAAGAGAAAGCTGCAAAGTGTTCAGCATCAACAGCTGTCCGTCCGTCCCTCTATTCATCCGCAAAATCCTGTCAGCCGCGGTTTGTCTGAGCCCTCTGTTTGCCGATCCTTCACTTAGTCTTCGGTGAAGATGTCCTGCAACCTCGACGATATCAAGCCAGCAGGCTTTACCATCTCAGGGCGCACGGTGCGTCTGTCATGTCGACCGTCTTATTTAAGACCCGTCTTCTGCTCGGCCTCCACGCAAGCGATGCCGTATTGATTTTGATGCCAGGTATCTGCCGGTTTGCGGAGGCGTTATGGCGTGAACCACACACAGCTTAGTGTGTGTCATTAGTTGCCACACTATTGTAAGATGCAGTAGTTATCACATCAGATGGGGTATATTAGTTCACTTAATGTCTCGACTTGAGCATGGATGTATAACAGCGTGTGCTTCAGGAACAGTGTTGAAGGTAATTTCATCTTTGCAGATCATTATGCTGTATTATATTACCTCCTCATACTCCTACAGCTACTGCAAAAAAAAGGCAATAAGCTTGTGTTTCCTGGCCAATAACCAATTGTTTTATTCTACTATAACCTCCACAGTGATGCTGACACCATGCACATAGAAAACACCGTATTCTGCAATATCCGAGATTCAGATTAAACAAAACAAAATGTGTAGCTGTTTGTTCCTCGCTGAACTTGGCCGGACATTTAACATTTTTCAGCTGACTCAAGCTGCTTTTAGTGGGCAAAAGAAAAAAAACTTTAATAATTTACGTCGAGCTGTTGCACTGTGCAGCAGGCTTCCCGTCCAGAATCGGTTTAAGAACACACTGACGGAGTGAAAAGCCGCTCTCAGAATGACAGAGATACATTTTGAAAGGAAGCAATTTCAACGTCTGGCATGAAAACTCCCTTTTTAACCTTAATCACTCCGCCGCTCGGTAAGGACCAAATGTTCTCGTCTGAAATTAATTTCCCAACAGGGACTCTTATCAAAGAACTCGGATACACCTTCTTATCAATCGTGGTCAATGGGTCTGCACTAAAATGTACTCGTAATTAATTTGTCAGTATCATCTAGCCAAATTTTTATTTGGACATCTCCCTAATGTTGACATAAGCCCTAACGGCCATCTGCAGAGTGCAACCCCGTTATGGCACATATCTCCATCCCTACAAATGTAGGGGATGCCTCAGATGTTTTATGGCGTTTTCCACTGCTGTTCACAAGCCGTGTCCACCGTGCCAAGGTTGGCGTGCGTGCCTTTTTCTGCTCGAGGGCAGGGGAAAAAAAATAAAACGGCATTTTACACCTAAACAGGAGCTCGAGAGGCTGCTGTCATTTATCTGTATGGTTATTGCTGAAGTCTTTCAGCAGAGGTGAGAGCTAATACACACATTAAGTAGTCGCGAGATTACTGACGTGCTGCAGGTCATTTGCAGTTATGCATTGCGTCGGGGCCCCTGGAAAATATAGACTCGTTCTTCAGCTTCCATCTGGCTTTAAGTATATAGTCTATCTGTAGTCGCACCTCTTGATCTGCAGGTTGTGCGTTTGCTGCACATGTAAGACTATAAAAAGGATCCTCGTTTTTTTTTAACGAGTGGGACACATGTGTAGTGCAGATGTCAAAGCAATCCTTTAGGGGCTCAGCAGAGGTTACCTCCATACTTGTAAATGTGCATTCCTGCACCATATGTGTTTTAACTCTTCCCCCAAAAAGCACCTTCCAAAGTTCTCGCATATCGCTCAGGCAAAAAACAAATCAACTTTTAACACCCTCTGCTTACTCAAACAATCCAAATTCACATCAGCCTAGCTGCTGACAGTTTATTTTCCAAGTTGAAAACTGCATGTAAAATTGATTTTCGTGAAATTCGTGTTGATAAAAAAAAAGCTCAACATTGCATAGCCTTGAAAACCCGAGCAGGAAAACAGTGCGGTGTGCAGCGAGTGCGCAGCTAGCCGTGTTGTCTGCACTGTGAGCAGGTGTTGAAAAAGAAGCCCTCTTCCATAGAGGCTGACCTTGTGTGGACGGGCTGATGAAAGAAAAACAAATACGTCTCACAGGTGTTACTTCAGAGGATGCCACCTACAGATTGTATTTAATGTATTGATTTCACAACACACTGCAGAATTTGAAAGCGCCCAGTATGCGCTCGCTGGAGTTCTGCCACAAAACCTCCCTCTGCCATTTCATCTCGTCATGTCACTTATGTGTCACGCAGCTGTTTGTGTGTTAGAATCCGCTTCTTTCTGTATGTCTACCTCTCTCTTTTGCTTTTGACAAACTTACACCCACCCACTGAGAACAGATTAAAGCAGACATGTCGAGCACAACACCACTGAGTCGTACGCCCCGGAGCAAAGCATGCTGGGATGGAGCGACGCTATGCCAGCACGCTGCTCTGTGACAGCCGCTCGCGTTCGTGATTTTAAGTGGCGCTGTCTCCTGTAATTGACGGTAATCTTAGATGGATGTGAGGTGTTCTAATGCCGCCTTACTGTAAAATATTTTTATGAGATTTTTTCCATAATCTTGTTTCCTCTGGGATTGTTGCTGCACATATGTCGTTCTCTATTTGCGTTCCATCATCGGTTCGCCAATAAGTTTCCTCACACCTGTGCAGAAAAACTCATTGGCTGATGTCCCTCCTTACCTTCATCTTTTTTTTTTTTAGCAGTAGACTTTTAGATACTTAGTTTTCAAATGTGAGATGTCTTGAGTGTGACTGAGAGATCCCATCAATGATTTAATAATCATCTGCAAGTCCAGTCAAATGGGGTTTCTAGTCTAAACTGAGATTTCCCACAACTTGTTGTTGAAATGTTAAGAAGTATTTAATATATATATCATTTAAAAAGTCTGCTAGAGTCTACTCCTTAACCTCTTCATTTACCCTCAATTTCTCTGGAGTAAATTAACTTGCATGTCCAGCCTCCATCCTCGGTCACACCAGAAGTTTCGTTTGCCTAACTTTACCCAGAAAATGATACTTTTTTTTCACCCCCCCCCCCCCCTGTGGCGAAAAACACGAAACAAGTTTTTGTGATAGAAGTTTCGCTTCCATATCATCTCTGGGGAATGAAGTTTTCGGACATGCCTGGAGTGATTTCAGCACATCCAAAGCAAAGAGCTGACAGGGCCACCAACCTGTGAGCCTCGGCCCTCTCCCCCTCACACTGCACCCATCCCACCTGCACTTCCTTCTTCCTTATTTTAAATCTTGTTCTTTTTTTGGGGGGGGATCTCTTTACCAATTCAGCTACTTCCAGACTGAGAGCGCCTCTTGTTTTGGTTGTGGAAAAATCAATAGCCATTACAGGACGGAGCGAAAAAGGAGAGGGGAGCCCGCTGAAGAGGGATCGACACAGACTGCTGTCCCTGTCAGTCTGACCCTGCCTGACGGCTGTCATCTCCCTTAATTGCTTGGTTAATATCGTCCCCACTCAGCCTGGATCTAGGTCAGCAAGGCCCATCTCTGCTGGAGCTGACTTGAGGCTGTCCTCCTCCATGATCTCTCCCTCTCTCTGCCTTTTTCTCTCGTTTTTCCCCTTTAGGCCTCGTCTCAATTAGAATAAAAACATACAGTAGGAATACGAGAAAGATACGTTGTTTTTTTTGCTCCGAGATAACCCCGATGTGGATTAATCCAATCAGAAAGTAGCAGTAGATAATCATTTATGCGCCCTGTTCTATTCTGGGATTGGAAATAGGCTTGCCGGAATTAACCTTTTATATTTCCCTCAGGTGATGCAAGACATGCTCTTTCTTTGTCTACCAGCTCGCTGCTGTTTTGCACCTTCAGGTCAAAATACAAAGCTTCTTAGCAACACAGAGGTTTAACATTGATAACCTGCGTTTGTTATGATAGTTTTGACAATCAACACGGTAGAGCAAGTCATTATATAGTCGGGTACTACTCATCAGAACGAGGTTTAGCATGAAAGATTTAATGCAGTTGACATGGAAAGAATGACCTCTCAGCAAGGTGAACATTTTGTTTGGAAAAATGTAAAGCTACGACTTCTTGACAAGTGATGCATTACTAGTATAGCTGTCTGGAAAACATTTGACCAACGAGAGGTGTGAGACAGTCAGTCAATGTTAAATATATCCAGAGCTACGATGAATTTCATAAAAGTGTAATCTCTCTCTTTTTTTATTTTTTCCTCGACTCATTTAAAGCAGCTTAATGAAGTCTGGACTGTCAGCTGCATCCTCGTTTAACGTTCCAAACAAGCGGCGGCGTTTCTGTCTCAGATCAGTCGGCGCCTCGATTATTCTCACTATCAACTAGGTTTGCATAACAGAACATTTTCTGAGATGAAACTTAATTTCCCCCTTCCAGCTTTACTTGGCAAAATGTCCGCTGGCTAAAGGAAGAAGGCAACGGTTGGAGTTGGTGTTTCTGGGGGAGAGGGAGAATATAATGCGAGTGTTTGGGGATGAAGCGCAGACTTTCTGCCTCGGGGAAAAAAGACGATATTCTCAACGTGAGTGTTATGGTTTAAGGCGGTTTCTCTTTCTCTCTTTTTGTCGAGGGTAGCTTGTATTTCTGCATACCCGTTTCACCTTTTTAAGAAACAGTTTAAATAGCACAGAACATTTATTTACAATTTTGTTATAATATAAGCCTGAAGACTACAGTTGGACAGTAGCATTGGAATCCTGAATAGATTAAACCAGATCTGCCCAGCAGCAGCCGGGACCCAACTTCATATTGTGACACGGATCGATTAATAATGGAGAAATGTGTTGGAACAAGCAACAGTTCTTGTCATTGGGTTGTTTAGAGCTCGGCCCTCTCGGCTGCAGCTCCTCGGTTGTTTACATCCACCGCCGTGGCTACAGGCAGCCATTTTAAACAAGGCAGCAAAGCACGGACGAGGAGCGGGGGGCTAGTAATTGTGTCAGCGGCGGAGCTCTGAGCCAGTAACTGTCAAGACCTCATACTTTCCCCCTGCTCCCGGTTTAATGGAGCATGTGAGGGCCAAGGTGTGCATGCCCCGGCCCCGGCCTAGGCTCTGTTCAAATGGGCTGCCGTCCTTTCTCTGATGGGCACTGTGGAACAATAAGCCTAAAGGTGGAGCAGCTGGAGAAAGCATTAGTGTGAGACCCTTCCTGCAGGTTGCCATTTCAGCCTCACTGCCCTCCGTTTGCTTCAACAGTAAGACAACCTCCTTTCATGACCTATAACAATAACGATAGCAATAAACCCATTTTGTGCCTCAAGTTGTGGCGCGGAAATCCAGTGTAAATGCACAACCGATGCCGAGGTGTAGCATTCACACCTGCAGGTGTGAATGAGCGTTTGGAGGCTCCAGCTAGCGGTCTGCTACGCCCTCCCTGTGCGACCGGTCAAATGGGGGTTTATTGCAACATATCCATCCCCTGGTGGGGCTGCGGTCTTGGTTCTGTTGGCCCACGGTCGCAGATTCCAAACGCAGTCCAAACGAAGCTTCCCTTCACGGTGAAGAGTGAAAGTCCAGCTGTAAGCCAAACTGTTTGGTTTGGAGGATGTTGGGACCTGAATGGAAGCAAGACTCTTCGTGTAGCACAAGGCCTGTTGTTTTGGAACCGCTATTGGTGGGGGATGAAGCCCAGATTTCACAGATCCGTGGTATCATTGTTAAAAACCACATCCAGTCTTGGTACTAATGAGGTTTCTGACTCAGGAAGACACATTTCTCATTAAGTTTCTTTGCTTGCTCTGTGCTGACGGCATTTTTCTCCAAACCCGCTCGCTGAAATCCGTTGTTGTTCGCCGCACGGCCCGCTGCCCTCGTGATATCAGTATTTCAATTCATTACAAATACCAAGTTTATTATCTATTTAAATATGCTGAACTCTGATACCACATCAAGCAAGTCAAAACACGAAAGCATTTGAAGATATTTGTAGCCAACGTTGGTCCCGGGGCCTCGCTGTCGGCTGTGTTTGTTTGTGGCGACAATGAAATGCTGCACATTCAGTCAAAGTATTGAACAAAGCCGTTGTTAAATCTTTTGGGGCAAGTCAAGTCTCAAGGCTACTTTAGCAAATTGTAAGATCTAAGTCTTTCAGATCTCTGAATACTTATAATTAAAAGCGCACGTCACTTCAACATTTTCCTTTTCAAAGACGTAGGCTCCACGGACGGCAATTCATTTCAAGGACTATTGAATTGATTAGTGAAATGTCTCATAACTCTTGAATTGTCACAACATTTGGTACAGGCATTCATGTACCCCTCAGGATGAATTGCATTATAACTCGTTAACTTTTCTAATTTTCTTTTTCTTCGTCCAAAACTTTGGTTCATGGGCAAATAGTGTTTGCATGGTTAGCCTGTAGCGCAAAGCACCACTGCAAATAAAATGTCAACCTATGTGGCGTTTTCTGTGAAATTATGTAATTTACGGTTTGTTTTGGTCGAGGCTTAAGACTTAAATGTGTTATTTTCCCTCTAGTTCAAGTCTTTAGGCGGTGGCCGTGTCAAGTATTGTGTCGCAGCAAACGAATTCAAACCAAGTCCTGTTCTTTGTCTCTGGTATTAAGCTTGATAACAGTTTGCATTAGAAATAAAGCGGTAATGAAACTTGCATCACCCAGAAGACTACAGAGAACAAAAAAAAATAAATACAAAATACCCAGGAAATGTGCAGGTGCTTCCAAACGCATTGCTTTATCACTGTCTACTCTGTGCCCGGTCTGCCCAGCACGCCGGCTCGGCTCCGTTGTGTTTCTCATGTCGATTAGCCATGAGCGCGTCTGGTGGCGCCACTTCCGCCTCTCACTTCCTCACTGGAGTACCATCTGCAGCTTCGCTGCCTCAGTGTTTGCTTCACACTCCCAATCCCATTCAGACGCGAGTGCCAAAACAGTCAGATAGGAAGACATTGACATGAAAACTCTGAGGTTGAATTTGTGAGTCAAATCCCCCCCCCCCCCCCCCCCCCCCCTTTGCCTGCCCTGCATCCTGGTAAACAGATTCTGAAGACGAGCTTAGTTGAGTGGCATCTTCTTCGCCATGCAAGGCCTCGGCCTCACGGGGGGAAAATAAACAACGGTACCTCGGAGTGAAGATGATGACAAGTCTATATTAGGATGATCTTACCATCGCTTTTTCAAATGATTTAGTTTATTTTTTTTTTAGCCTGGATTGGTTTGTGGATAGCAGGGATGTGTATCTGCAGCGAACTGCCAGTTATCGCATTTGACATCGCAAATTGACTTCCATCAGTCTGTAGATAGGAGTCGCTTCAGCCACGAAAGAGGGAATGAAAGAGGCATATTTTCCATCAACACCTTTTTTTTTTTTTTTTTTTACGATTTTGAGCTTATTTAGGCAATTCTGTGTTCCCTAGCTTCACGTCAAACTCTGGTCCATGGTTCACTCTTGAGAGGCAAACTGAAATTGCCTCGATCATTCCTTGATCATTTTTATATGGAGAGTTGTTGGGGGAGGGGGGGGGACGGCAGATAAAATGGAATAGCTCACCTGAAATCAGTCCTGACACACAGAGTGACATCAGCATTACCCTTCTTCATCTCTGGGTCTTTATTGTAACAGAAGAATACATTCAGAGTTGGTTTTTCGCTGCTGGCATGGCTGCCCGTGTGGTGTAAACCCCTCTTGAACCGTTGTAATAATTCATAAAACATTGCACAGCTGGAGGCGAGATGCTGTTTACTTCATGCTGAATAAGGGGACACAAAAAAAAATGGATTCTGTTCAGTCATTGTGAAGGACGGGCCACTGGTGGGAAGACCTAATTCTGAAAGAACATGGATTAAAAAATAATTATTATCTCGGGAATGTAATGTTGGTCCCGTCAGTCGACCACTTCATCACCGCGGTCCATACTGACATCGATTAGATGGACTGCCAAGACATTTTTGTACGGACATGCATGATCCCCTAATGATTAAGCCCACTGATTCCACCGTGAGGTTAAATGAGTCAAATGTTAGACTGGATGGATTGCCATGACCTTTGCAATGAGCAGCCAGGGCTACCACATGATGTATCCTAATGTGTAGAACCACAAATACACAACAAATATAACTCAAAGCACCACTCGGCCTTACTGCAGCCTCACAGAGCTGCTAAGCATGGCTGTGGATCTTTTTTACCAGTAATTATTTAGTTCCAGCTTAATAAAACTTTCAGCTATTTTTCATGTATTCTGTTAAATGTTCTATATTTTTCTAAATTATAGAGGTATTTCCCTTGAAAAAGGAAAATGCCAGCAGCCGGCGTTTATACTGAATGCAAAATTAAGAGACATTTTAAGACCACGAGTAAATCGGCATTCAAAATGTCACATCCAAACATTATTATGCCTCACAGATCACAGAAAGGAGTTGAATTAATCAGGTTGTGTATAACTCTTTCTCACCTTGCATCCCTCAGATGTGATTCACTGTGCCCGTTAAATATTGTAACAAAAGCACATCCGTGCAATGACCTCTAACTTTTACATTTACTCGCGACCCAGACAGAGAAGTTGAGTTAATGTGATATTTAATAAATGAACAACAGGACTCCCCCCCCCCCCCCCCAAAGTCTTCAGGTCATTATAGACGGATGTGTCTCAAATTATATTTTATGATTAGGCTAATTGAAGTGGCCAGTCGTATTTTAATGTCTGTGACAGGCGGCTTTACTGCCTCCTTTGAGGCGAACGGGGGAGAGAGTCGCGTCGTGGAAGGACAAGCAGATCCGTCATTACTCAGGGCCTCACCGTCGTGATCTCATTTTCTACTTGCTACCACTCAAACAACCTTTAGATTCAGTGAAGTTTCACGTCTCTCTGGCAGTTTTCAATAAGAACGGGGCGGAGAACAAAGACATTACATTTCTGTGTCTGATTAACCTGAAGGTTGAAGCGAAAGCTGTGTCATTCATTGCCGTTTAAAAGCTCGTCTATATATATATATATATATCACTCTTACATTCCTTACAGGGTTGGGATGAATATTAAATACAGGCCGATGCATAATTTGCTGTTTATGATAACCACTAAGAGATTCAGCTTAATTATTATATTAGTTTGTTTATCAAATTATTAATTATCTCCATCACATTATAGCTTGTCTCGACAAGAACATTCCCCGCACTTGTCCGTTCGCGCTTTGGGCAGCGGTGTTGCTTTATTTTCCCCATGGCTGTGATTTGATATGAGATTCACTAGACAATTTCCAGTTTATTACTGCTGTGTCCAGGCGGTCCCTGATAAGATTAACCAATGTCTATGAATCATTGCTGGAGAGTATTTTGAGGCGCCGGTCAGCAGGCTGAACGTGCACATCCAGGATTGAGCGAGAGCAGCGCAGTGCCCTTGTGATGTGAGCAACACTTTACACAAAGACTGCCCCCTGACTACTGATCCTCGGCTGCCTCGACGACGTTGTGTTTCTATTCTGGTATTTGCCGCGGTTTGGAATCGAGCGCACAAGGGTGTGATGATCCCTGATCTGTGGAGAGGGCGGTGATGTGCCTGTGGGGAAAACGCTCTCCGGCCCCCAAACCCAATTTCCCACTAAAAGATTGAGGAGGCTAACGTGCTCCGGGCGAGGCGCTGAACTCCCTTTTCTTTTCTCGTCTTGTCTTTTAATCGCATCGCGCTTTTAATTCTTTCATGGACTAGTCTCAGACCCTTTTTTTTAACATTTCATGAAGAGCGGGGGAGATAAGAGAGCTGTGATTGCCGCTTTGGTCTCCGGAATCTCTGCAGCATGCTGCATTTTTTTTTTTTTTAGTGGAGGCCTTTGTTTCACTATAACACTTCTGGTAATTGTGCGAAGGGAGGTGTTGACTTTGACTGATGATTTACCCTTCCAACACTTACACACACACACACACGGACGCAAAGACTTGATGAATTATGTATCGGCGCGCTTGAAATGAACTAATCAATATAAAATGTCTCGCGTTTGTATTGACCAGAAATGTGGTTTGGCCACGAGGAGGAAAACACATTGCATTGAGGTATACAATGTGAGTTACTAATGGCTAAATGTGTTGCATACAAACATGTTTTTCAGTGTGCATAATTGTTCATCATTGGTGGTCTCTGGGTGCTTTCACTTCTCTAGTTGGGTGTATTTGGTCCGAACCGAGGGGGAACAATGATACAATGTTGCATTTTTGTTGCGGTCCGGTTGCTGTTCACTTTGACTTTTTACATAATCGAACCAAGAGGAGTAAAGATGTAGAGTAACAGGTACTTTGTTGATTGAACCCTTTTGGCTATTGTCATCCGGCATCATCAGCACCAACGTTGGGGAAATCAAATTCCGGAAGACTGACAGAAGTTTGTGCAGCATTTTAAATGCTTTAATAACTGATTATAAGCATTTTTTAGTGTTCTTAGACTGCAAATCGACCGAATGTTCTGAGGAGTGATGGTAGAGAAAGGGGTGTACAAAAGCCCCTTTGCACTCTCCCAGATGACTGGTGCGAACGGCGGGGAGCGCGCGGACATTATGGCTGTCGCACACTTTTTAATGGAGAACAGCTTCCGACCTATTGATCCGGTAAAATGCCAGCGTTGACGTGCTTACATGACCTTGAATACAGGTCCTTTTATGAGATTGCTTCCTGAACAGATTTCATGATCAGCAGTTGGATTTATTAGTGGTTTAGCTTTTTGAAATCATGCTAAAATAACATATCTGCTATCATAAAATCCCGCGGTTGAGTCGTCTTAAACGAACCCGGACCGGCGGTTGTTCGGTCCGCGTGAGGGTTTGATTGACAGCTGTCACACCAGCCCACATGAACTGTACTAACCAAGCGAACGGACGCAAGTTTATTTGAACCAAACGGAGTGGTTTAGGCGCTAGTGAAGCACTACAGAGCAGCTTTAATCCACCTATATCTAGACGGATGGATATCAGATCTGTGTATCCATGTTTACATCGTGCTCGCCTTGTCTCCGTCAGCTCGGCTTTACGGATCTAATCCTGACGGGTGAAAGTGTCGTTCATGCAGTCTGTGTGGGCTGTTGCCTGTGATACAGATAAACTGTCTCAAATCAATAAGCTTCTGCGCCCCCCCCCCCCCCCCATTTTACCTTCAAAAGGTCAGAGGCGGCCTAGTCTTTTAACTCCTCATTGTTTAGCGTGTGTCGTGTCCAGCTCTAATGATCTGGCTGGCAACACCTCAGCGCCAGCAGGCCCTTCTTCTTTTTGATTGGCTCTGAGATTTCTTGGAAGATGGATGCGTCTATCGTCCTTGACTGGTTTGCAATATGCGCTGCCATACCCTCCTCCTTCTAGCCTGCATTTTCGAATCTCTGTTCTCCGTTTGATGGCAGGCAATTACAGGAGATTGTTTTTCTTTTGTTGAACACGCCGGTCGGCACGATGCCCCCTTTCCTTCTTGGAAAAGAAGTGCCCCCTTTTTTTTTTTTTCCTCTACTTGACAGATGCGCATCGCTCGTAGACGACCACTATTTGACTTAGCGAGCACAATGATTGATTGGAAGGTTTTAAGAGTAAATACAGTCCAAACGTGTTTGCAGTCGCATGTAATTAGTTGTCTCTGCTGCGTTTAATCTTCAGACGTTCAGAAAGAATAATTATTGTTTATATTGATGGTTGGGTGTCTTGCGTTGAACACAGCTGGCCGTCGTAGTTTGCTTTTTATTTACTACTTGTTGTCGAGAGGAATATATGTATTATTTAGAGCCTAAAGAAACGGAAACGATTTCACAACACAATTCTCTTTTTTTTTAGCAGCTCTGTGTTTGTATTGGCTGTAAGAAGGTGATAATGATGCAACTTTAACACCGAATAGTTCAGCTAATTATGCAGGTTATTTGATAAGAAGCATTTAATTAAAATGTATTTCATGGGGGAAAAAAACAACTACATCAGTCTTGATTCCAGAGAAACAATGATGGAGCTGAAGAGATTTCCTTATCATAACTAAATAGTTTTGCACTCCCGTCCTCTGCTCGCTGAAATGACTGTTTTTGCATTTTTTTTTTCGATCAGGAGATGCGAAGAGCGGAGGATGCGAGAGAGATGATGTCTAGCGATATAGATCGAGTAATGAGTGATGGCGGAATGAGAGGTATGGATAGCCGGAGGAGAATGACCTTGGCGTCAAACATTCATATCTGAAGATGTGGGAAATAATCAGCATGGGCTCTCAGCGCCCGGCAGCACAGCAGCAGCATGCCCCCTGATGACTGAGCTTCACTGACGCAGAGGAGTGTGTTTCAGAGATGTGCTTCAGTTTCCTCTCTTTTTGGTGTGCTCTCTTCTTCTTTTTTCTTCTTTTTTTTGAGTGCTATCCAGAGCCTGCAGCGGCCCTTTTTGCCAGTGAAGAGGCCGCTCATTAAAAATGGCCACCGTCAAATATCATCCAAGGGAAAAAAAACAAGCTCTTCCTGTGATGTTTGTTTGTTTGTTTGAATACCACATTAGAATTTGTGCCCAGTTTTGGAGGGGGGAAAAGTCAATATCAAAGTTACAAATTCAGTTGACAAAGCACTGCGTGTAGTCGAGCGGTGATTGCCTAAAAAGTTCCAGCAGTGATCAGCAGGAACACACCAACCAATCGCCTTCAGACTTTCTGGCTTCATTGATATTTATCTGGCTCATAGCGAGCGTGATTTTTGTTTTGATATTCAAAAAGCGTGCATGCAGGATGTTAGCAGGGGGAATATACACGTCATGGCACTCCGCTGCGTTAGCAGTCACCCCAACAGTCCCTGTAACATTCAGCAGTTGGAAATGGCATTTGTGACATTCACTGAGTGAGAGTAATATATTCACCTCGGCCGGCTCATCCAGCCCTCACCAGAGCAGACAGCTGCTCGAAAAGCTATGTGCACAAACATTGTCACACCGTCAACAACTCGCTGTGGCCGTGCTGCATGATTTTTTTTTTTATTACCCCAGAATGGAGTAAGGATCCAGCGATACAGGGGTCATGGTTTATTTAGACATTCAGACAGTTGCTGTGTGTTTTTTTTTGTTTTTATATCTCGGAAATAGGCAAAGTATTCTTCCCCTTTTTATCACGCTGCACCGCGGTAGATCCGCTTTAACCCACGCCAGAGTGCTGCGAAGATGTGGCAGAAGGCTATTACTTCCTGACGTATTGCAATGCACATGTCATTTAACAATTCATTCAAATGATGGACAGGGACGCATTACCACATTTAGCTTGTCACGGAGAGCGTTCCGTTATATTTTCTGCTCCTCG
Source organism: Pholis gunnellus (assembly GCF_910591455.1). Classification (NCBI taxonomy): domain Eukaryota; kingdom Metazoa; phylum Chordata; class Actinopteri; order Perciformes; family Pholidae; genus Pholis; species Pholis gunnellus. Next base: position 18,147,366 of record NC_136546.1, read on the forward strand.
CGCTGTATAAATTGACAAAATGGCAACTGCTGCCGTTCCCCGCAGTGCCGACGTGGAAGCCTGATGCCAGAAAACATTATTTACTGCCAGCGTGCAGCTCGAAGAGTGCAGCCCAGCCGCCTCCTGCAACAGGGAAAACAGCTGCTCACCTACAGCTGCAGCGTAGCCTTCAAGCCTCAAATGATCACACCAGCGGTTTGCATAACTTTTTACAAAATACAGCATTGTTTAAAAGTTTTTGGATCGTTTTCCCTCCTACTTGGGGAACCATCGGTTTCCACTTTTGGAAATCAACTTAAACTTGGCTTGAAATAAGTAATCCATCACAGTGAGCATTTCATCGCCTTGAGTGTTTGTCAAAGTTACCCGCTCTGCCCTACTCCTTCATTTATTACTTCCTCTGAGCTATGCCTCAGGACTCCAATCCATTCATAGACTGCTTCGCTCTATTATCATATATTGGTCTAAAATCTGAGAGCCGACTCTTTCCAAGTTTACTTTATCCAGGAGACGATTCTATTCATCAGCAATACGTGCTGAGATGTGGGATGTGGTACGGCTGTCTACGGATGAAGTGGAGGAACAACATGCTCCAAGATGGAAATAAGTCCTGGACTGACTTTGTTGTGTTATCCAAGACGATGCCCCATACTTTGGAATTTTTGTCTAAATAACAACTCTACAATGCCCTGCTTCCTGGTGCAAACATCCAATCTGCAACAGTATGGTGTAGTAGTCAACGGTTAATGTTGCAGCTCAGACTGCATATGGAGTCTGTCTGGTGTGTTTAAGGACCCTCTGAGATGTGTGACTAAATTCACAATATCCAGTGCTCAATTTCTCCTCATTTTCTCATGAACGCAGCGTTTTTCTTTAGCAGCCGGGTCTCAAATGTCAGATGTCTCGTGTCCTTGACCACACGCCAGCAAGGAGAGTTTTCAAAATGGTCCCCGCGCTCAGCTGCATTACCACGGGACAATAGCATAGCTTCGGCTTTGTTCACTGTGACGGATGAGCTATCCCAAGCATGTTCCAAGACTCTGCAGTTTTATAGTCAATTGAAGTACATGTTAACCGATGGCTCCCTTGAAGACAGAAAATCAATATGAACTGTGAACATTTTCCCATTTGAAAATACATATTTCAGCCGAGAAAGCAAACACACACCCATTGTTATATATTGTATTTCTTGCATCAACTACAATCGGTGAATTTAAGCTTAAATGAACAGACAGGAAATGAATAGAGGGGAGATTTGGATGGGACTCGGAGGTGATGTTGAGAGATGATCCGGGACTTCTAATGAGATATATAACGCTGTCTCCACTGCCAACTGCTGCTGCTGCAGATTTCCTGCCGTGCCTGAAGGACGTCGGCGCGCCCTGCCATGTCCACCATCTCCTCACCCGTCCTCCCTCCTGATCACCCTGTAATTGGCAAACTCCAGCATTTAATCAGCGCTGTGATAGCTGCAGAGACCTGGAAGCGTAAATGGAGAAGAGAGGAGGTAGAGATAGGAATATTGCTATTGTAGGGGGGGGGGGCGTTTCCCACTGCTCCTAAAAAATGCTTAGGGTGGGCTGAATGCAGAGGTCAAATTTCATGTGTGAACATCGTGACGATCATCATGACGAAGTTGTAAGTCTCCATCGAGCCGCTGCAGAGCGCTGATTGACTTGGCAGTGGCCGGGTCGGGGCTTGCCAGGCTCGCGCTGTATTGCAGTAGATTGACGGGGAGAGCAAGTAAGAAAGGGAGAAACCATTAGAGCGCGATTGCACTCGCAGCTCAAGAGTGAGCAGCCTATTGTATTTACAAGCCAAGTGTGTATGCATGCGCTCTCCCCTCCCCTCCCCTCCCTCCCTCCCTCCCGCTCCTCCACCAGAGGATCGAGAAGGCGTGTAGCGCTGCGTCCACAGAGGGTTCTCAACACCGCCGTGCATTTTACCGCTTGTAAAGCAATCATTTCCACCCCTTCACTTCCCTCTCTCTACCCCCTCCCTCCCCTCCTCCGGCTTCTGGGACTGCTGAGTCAGCTCACCTTCATATGGAGAGTGGCTCCCTCAACCGAGACGTTATTGATTTGCCCCTGTTTGTAAGGGGGGAAATGTTCCCAAACCTCTCAGGCCAATTTTGCTGCGCTGCGCAGCCGGGAGCACCGCTGGGCATTGGGATAGAGAGGAGAGAGAAAAACATAAACATTACTACCTTCACACATGTGTGTGTACACACACACACACACGCACACACGTACAAACACTCAGGCAGGCGCAGAGGCAAAAGGGGAGCAAAGTATGAACACCAACATAATGACACACATGGACAGAGAGGCACATCCCGGCACAAATACAGAATTACATACACGTATAAGTGGTGCATCAGTTGTTTGGTAGCGGCTGTGTTAATGCTGCCTTTGTGTGTATGTGTGTGTGTCTGTCTGTGTGTGGTGAACACACTAGAAACGCAGCAATTATTATTGTTTTTTCTGACTAGCATCTATAGTGTTAATGATCTGGTCATTCCAACATATACGCTTCATACCAAGGCAGCAGGTTGTCTCTTTGTCCTGTTTTCTCTCTATCTCACCACTACCATACTGGTGGTAGTATTCTCACACACACACACTCTGACTCATGAGAGCACATTTTACTGGAGCACACACTTTATTTGAATGTGGGCCCGGGCCAGTGAGCTACATCATTGCTTCGTTTGGATCAAACTCGCAGAGCTCAGGAGTCATTTATCTACATAGTGTGTGTGTGTCTAACCTTCAGGCATCCCACTCTTCGCCACCGGGAGAAATCAATGCCAGCGTGTAGAACAAAGAGAAAAACCCTCCTCCTCCGACTTCACCAAGGTAGAGATTTGAATAATGTATTTGTTATTCTTCTGCTGTAGACAATTCATCAACGCACAGACATTACGGCGGAAAGCATTTCCTCTGCCGTTTGTGTGGAACCAAACTTCTTTTTATTTTTATTTTGGCTTTTCGTGTGTTTCACTTGTTCTTATCTGCTAGACGCAATCTATGATGAGTTTATGTTGAAACCCGTAGAGAATCTGCTGTATACTGTAGCAAGCAAATCTGTAATTGTATTTCAAAACAACACTTTTTTTTTTTTTTTTCGTCTTGGAAAGAGATGTGCACATAGTCCCGACAGAAGAGGCTGATTTCAAACCTTTGATTTGATTAGCCTGCTCTCGTATTGACCTACCTGTGCATTTGTGAAAAGAAGCTGCCTGCCCTGATATTGAACCCGATCATTCACACTTTAAAACCCACCTCCTCCTCCTCCTCCTCCTCCTCCTCCTCCTCCTCCTCCTCCTCCTCCTCCTCCTCCTCCTCCTCCTCCTCCTCCTCCTCCTCTCTTTGTTGCACTGCAACCCACCTCACAATCGTCTTCATTTGCTTTAAAAGAAGCGCGGCGGTGCTTGTCTAAGGAAGAAGCACTCTCGTATTAAAATGTCAAGGAGGTTTAGACAGCTGCACAATTCATGAGGTGGAAGTTTGCTATTATCAGCATGTCTGTGTTTGTCTGAGCCTTGAGTTTCCCAAAACCTTCTTCAGTATCAAGGATTGGTTTTTGTGTGTGTGTGTCTTCTGTATGTGTGAGTCCTATTTGTGACTGATGATATCTCACTAGACCTGTGACTGTCTGCACAGCTTCTGAATTTCCTGTTGTGTATTCTGTAACACACACACACTCACACATAGGTATAAGCACGCACACACCCCCCTTGGTGTCTCGCTATCCTGTTTTCTCCATCTCCTGTGACTCTGTCGAGCTGGTGCTGCTTGAGTGACAGCTCTTGGTTTGTCTGGGTATCCGTGGTTACAGCCCAGAGGCCTGTGCCGGGGGGACCCGGAGCTGTCAGCGCTCTCTGAATCCTGAAACCGGAGATGGATGGCCGGGAGCCACCTCTGCCCTGAGCTGTGTGCTCTGCTCGTCTCTCCTGCGCCTCTCCACTCTTTATCCCAGACCCTCCTCCCACGCAGAGCCGTCGGCAGCTCGGTGCTGCGGAAAATAGAGCCAAAATAGGTCTCGTTACCTGTAGTAGAGGGAGATGAGTGTGAGAACAAAATAAAGCCAATTTCTAATAGTAACGTGAAATGCAGTTAAGTGTAATTATTTATTTCATGACCAGGCTTGATTGAGTTATTATTATCATCTCCACCAGGAGGCTTGTGCGATCGGTAGTGTGTATGCGCGTCCGTGCACCTCTGTCCACGGCTAATCTCGCATTCTGTTGCGTCAAACTGAACAATATTTTGGGTTACGGGTGCATGCTCAAGGACCTCTCGAGGTTGCGGTGACTCACGCTTTCTCATAACACCTTTTTATTGCCTGTGATATACTTTTATACTAGCTAACGGAACTACCAGTGCACACAGCTGAGTACTGCTATGCATGCAGACTGTTTGAGTTTTTTTATTTTTTTGCAAGATTGTATGAAATGTCTTATACGACGACTTCGAGCCAATTGCTTGCATACATCGCCGCTTGTTTTGGGTGCTGAATGAAGTGGGTTTCATGACTCCTTTTAGGGCCGTTTAGTGTCGAGACATTTAATCACACAATACAGCAGTGGTCTGTTCAGACACACCTGGCCAAGATCTGCACTCTACTGAGTGGATCTTTCTAGTTGGAATCATTACCGTAGTGATAGTAGGTACAGCACAAGGCAAGGATAAGAGCAGAAGTCAAGTCCCAGCATTTTGTAAGGACAGCTGTTTCTGTTAATCTTGAATCTGGCGCTAACAACCGGGATTAGTGGTCCCAAAGGGGCGCACCATTTCACAACAGATCAGGTGTCTGTCCGTCTCCAGGGCTTTGACAAAGACATGTGTGACACCAGTATTGACTGTCAATCCAACGCCCAAAGCCCCGCAACCGATGGAAAAAAAGAGAAGGGTGATGAAGACGGGAGGAGGAAAAAAAAAAAGCACAAGTGTGGGAGTGGTGGCTGTTTTGGACCGCCGAGGGCTCCGATGGTTAAGGGCGGTAGCAGTGCTGCCGGAGAGTGTGTGTGTGTGTGTGTGTGTGCGAGCTCTCAACCAGCTAATGAGAATATTTAACATTTGCTGAGCCCACAGTGTGTTGGAAGTCATTCATCACTCCGCTGATTCAGTTCTCGCTAGTTATATGTCGAGTGTGCAAAATGCTTTGCCATAGGGCCAGAAGGCGGCGATAGGAAGGTGCGTTCAGTGCAAAGAAATACAGCAGGGTGACGACGGGGCTTAATTGATCGTCCGAGATCTGTAGGACGAGCCTCTCTTTTTTGATGCAATACCACTTAACATTATCTGGTTCCACCTTCTCTTCGTGTCTTTGTTGTATGTCATTGGGCATTAATATATATTTGGGTTTTTTGACTGCTGGAGAAAAAGCCACACATTTTAAGAAGTCCACTTGGGCTCGACTTATTTCACTTTTCACCATTTTTTTTTACATTTCAGCCATCAAACTGCTCTAATGCCTATTAATGAAACAAGTTAACAGCCATGCTAGCTGCTCTGTGAGGGTAATGTTAACCATGGTCACAATCTTCACTGGCACTTCATGCAAAGTTGAGCTGTTTTTTGTTAGAATAGTCAAATGAAAATAATAATTTGAAGCCGGATTAACAACACAGGCCAGAAATATCTATCATTTCTTTCTACATTATGATAATAGTTCAGCTACATGTGTTATAAGCACAAAGACACATGTTGGCTTGCTGTTTTGTTGTGTTTTGTTTGTGACAGACAGAGCTGAGCTACTCCCACCCCCCCCCCACACACTGCGGAGGAAAAATGCACCATTTCATGACGTGCTATAAAGTGTGTGCTTACCGTTGTAAACTGCAGAAAAAAAGAACAACAACAACATAAAAGTTCGAGAGGAAACCGAACATCAAGAGCGGATCTCTTAAGCCATGCCACTTCACAAACGTGACTCGTTGGCTCCCACTGTTGAGCACTCCAAAGTGCTGCTCCATTGTGAGCGACCAAGCACACACACGTGGCCCTCCTATTGCCCGATAAGAGCTCAAAGGCCGCTTCCTCTTTCATGTGCTTTGCTTGCTGACCTTCACATAACCAGCTTACACACACACACACTCACTCAGCCTGGAACACGAACCGACAAGCGTGCGCACGAGAAAAGAGGTGGCGTTCCCAGCTAACATCTCCAGAGCCCGTCCCGTGTTTCTGTGACGCGTCAAAAACGCTCAGTGACCGTGATGTGACCTCACGCCGCGCAAAAACAAACCGGTGGGGGTTAAAACGAGGTCAACGTGCACGTGTGTTTTACAGCCGTGCAAGTTTTTTTTTTTTTGTGAGTGCTGAGACTCGCGTGTAACGATGAACTGGTCCCAGAACGGAAGAGCAGCCGTGCACTTTACATGACCCCTGCGGTGGCGAGCATAACGCGAGCACTAAGGCTGAAGCGGCCCAGCCGGGGCCCGGCGCACCTCAGCCCGGGAGCTTCATGACTATTTAATGACCTTTTACCAGGCCAGAGGCGCGTCGTCTTCAGCCACAGAGAATGAACCCGTACCCTGGGAATTGACATGAATGAATGTTGACAGTGGCAACATGGGCAAGTCAGCGCTTTACTGCTGGAGTATGATATGTGATTGTACTCTACTTCTGAATGGAGGGGAAACGGGAGGTCACAAAACACTCAGGTTTCTTCTATTGCTCCGTGTAGATTTTTTATTTTCCATCTGATGTTGAATGGCGCTTTAAAGCAAAACCAACTCCCGGTGACCCCCTCCCTCGTCCATTTTTAATGGGATGTAACAGCGAAAGATCCATTTTTAAAACGACTTGTGCATCTCTAACGGGGTTTCTGTTTATTGAGCGAGTGTTCACGAGCGCAGGTTGTCTGTTAATCTATGTTTAAAAGGAAATGAGACCTTTCATAAATAGTAAGGCTACGTGGTAATCAGTGCGGTAATACGTTTGGACATTGTATGTTTAAAATCCAGTCTGGCAGAATATATATATATAAATTATGTATATATTTATTTATGTTTCGTCAAAGTTCACTGTGACCTCACAAAACATGTTTTTGGCCATGTCTCAAAAAGTCTAATGCTAAATATGACAAAATTTCACACAAATGTGTCGCAGGATAAAACAATGACGTGATGACATTTCATATCCAAAAGGTCAAAGATCAACTTCACTGCGACATCATGATGCTCTGCAAGAAAACCCTTCTCTGGCCATTATTCAGCGCCATAACTCAGGAACAGAAGGGGGAGATTGCGGTCGTATTTCACATTTGGTCGGATACTGAATTGGTGACACTAATCTCGGGTGCCCACCTTGAAACTGTGGCGATCGTAAAGATCTTCTGTGCTGTCGGGTGGAAGATGTGTGTGTGAGAAGAATGCCCCGTTTTGGAATTTGTAGCTTTGCAGGAACATCCATATTTGAAGCATGATCTACTATCATGGCAACAACTTTGTGTTCCATCAGAATCCGCTTCATAGGCGAAGCATGTGAATGCATTTGGCACCTAAGTTACTTGTATGAGTACATCCTCTTCACAAGCTCCTTGGTGTTGCTCATGATGAGCTTCAGGTGATAGTTGCACCATGTTTGCACCAAAGCTCTTCATCAGTCTTCTGTAAAAATAGTCTTTCAGTGTAGACGGCATGTTTTTCACCAGAAATGAGTCACCGGAATCTGTGGCTGTAATTTTAGTTTCTTATTTAGTTGCACAACATTGATAAACAGAACAGAGTGTTCTCTCTGCTCTGCTAATCTACCTATACGTCAATGCAGAGGGGCAATCTCCTGTCATTATGGTTTTCATTTTTTATTTTCAAAGCACATTTCCAAATGTTCCAGTAAAATCCATGACCGGCATTGACAGTACATTTGCAGCAGGTAAAGCATTACGGCTGTCGTGACTCCGCTGAGTCTGTGACAGTTAACGCTCCGTATTTTCATGTGGTCCCCTTTTGTGAGTCTGTCTTCCAGCTGTGTTTTATGTGGCCAACTACACACTTTCAATTACCTCCGCCTGCAGCAACGTTTGCTAGGTACCTGAAGGAAACCAGGGATGAGAGAGGGGAAGAGAATCTGTAAATAAAAATGGCTGAGGGAAGGATGGAGTCGGTGCATAGTAAGTGATGAGTAGTATGGGGTCAGTCAGTGAATGTCAGAGTCAAATCAATGTTTTGATTGATTTTTTCACTTTCATAGTAAACATTATACTGCGTGTGGCAGTAGCTCATTTCAAATGACATACATTTGTTTTTCACATTTGTTGTTTTAAATCGACAGTTCCAGTCTGACATGTCACGTTTTCAAATGTTCATGTAAACAAGACGGCTTCTACGTACCTGCATCACAAGCAGCAATTTTATTCACAAGCACATAAACCATCAACTCCAAGCTAGTGAGCTGCCACCCGCTTTGCATGGATCAAGAGTGCAGCATTGTGTTTTGCAAAATAGCATTCACGACGCAAACATTTCACAAGTTTTAAAGAATTGTTGATCTCCAATCAGAATCAATAAGCATGACATCATGCACAACCAATGAAAGCAGCAGACAAATCAATAGGAAGCTTTCATCGGCTAGTTTCTGAAAAAAAACACAATTTAAAATCTTGCGTACTAGAAATATATTTTGATATTAAGGTTGTTTTGAGAAACAACTAAGATGAATGGGAGCAGCATAGTAAGGAAATAATAATATAGAAGTTTTCAAATAATATAATATGATATAGTGTATAATAATATAATAAGAACACGTTCCTCGATATGGACTTATGTAATTCCATCAGCAGAAGCGTAGTTTTCCCGATGAGTCATGCCGCACAGCCAACTTGAAATTCAAGAATGTTGATCCGTTCAGATCTGGAGGATGCAGGGCCGCGTTGGGACTTCGTCAGGTTCCCCCCGTGTGCTCGTCCCCGGACGGAGCCAATCGGTGCAAAACTGACAAGTCATTGTCTTTTCCTAAGCCACAGTAATTCATCAGCACTTGAGGCGGCTTTTGGCTGATTGCATTTTCGACAGAGCAATCTCCGCCGTGTCATAGAGAATTTGGCTTTTATGGCGGCGCGGAACTTTGATGCCAAATACAAGGGGACAGTGGCGGCGGACGTGGACAGTTCACCACGCTGGGTGTGATTGCAAATTGAAAATCCTGTGTGTGTTTCTGCGCCTGTGCACCGCTGGTGTGCTTCAGTCTGCGCGAGAGAGAGACTCAGTGTTTGTACCTCTTGAGATATGATGTGAGTTTTTTCCATCTGCTGCTCCCTCGGGCCTTATTTATTTCCGTATTTACCGTAACAAAAATAATGGACACAGCGAACCACTTTTCATCTGACTGCCTTGTGTTTTTTTTTAGATGTCCTCGTCTTCATTCGACATCTCTGTGGCCACAACAGTTGCTGTCCAGCCACAACGCAACAGCCGCTACAGTGCTAATAATTAGAAGAACCCCTTTGAGGCCCAACAGCCAGGGGAGAAAAATGGTAGCGTTTTCTGCTATTTTATCATTTTGTGCTTACGCGTGTAAATTGTGTAGTGTAGGGGGAGGGGGGGGGGATAATGAGCGAGCAAAGCAACGCTAAGATGTGCAGCTTTTTAAATGTCAGTATGTTGCAGGGGTTCAACTCAGCCGGGGGGGAAATATCTCCAAGGAAAACTCTGGAGAGCCAGGTTATAACTGCAAAAAGGCTGATAGGCTTCAGCATTCAGAGGTAACGTCAATCCCTGCGCCCGCGATAATATTTCACTGTCATTTAGAGAAATGACCATGAGACGCCAGAGTTAAGCAAAAAATAAGTTAAACAGCCCGAGGGTATCCAACCGGTGAGTGGAGCCTCACGCCCGCTGTGCATTTTTCTGAACGGGTCCGCGCTACCTCAGGACTATATTCTTTGATTGTTCAAAAAAAAAAATTACCTTTTGAACATCAGGGTTTCCTAACGGAGCATGAACGTCATTAAAGCTAAACTAACCCCAGACTGCAAGATCTTAAACTTGTATGTCTTTCTCACTTATATTCAAATGCCGATTTATCAGCGTTTCACCCACACCTTTGCTCCACGGTTGATTAAATCCAATACGCTCCACTAACCGCTCGCACTGCCATTTGAAAACGTAGAGGCTCTTTTTTTTACGGGAAGATTTCCAGACTGAAGGCCCGACGGAACGCGAGTTCATCAGCGGGTATTAAGTCTGCCTGCTGTAAATCTCGACCCACTTATTGCCTCCGCGCGACAAGTAATAATGTAGAACAGTGTCGTGTATTTTCATTTCGTCGCAGTGATTCTGGGCTTTTAAAGGGAGCCCTTCTAATTTCCACCTCGCTGCTCTGGAGTCAGTGCCAGCCTCAGAGTTCTCCTCAATCACAGCTCCATATTCAGCCCTCTGAACAATGAGAGACACTGGACCACCAGAGTAGCAGCAATAGAGCCGTTTATTGTGCAGTGCAGAAATCAATACTTTTCAAATTCATATTTACTGTAATTCTGGGGCTCGGTTTTTGATTTGAATGCAGTTAAACATGCAGGAAAACGGTGGCGCTAAAAGGCCCTTCCTGCCATATCCGATGAGCAACGACGTCCAGACGCTGCTGATTGAATCGCCTCATTATTGCGTTATTTCCCCCGAAGACGGCTCTCGGGCCATGTGACGCGCTGTGTGAATATGCAGCCTTATTATGCTGGCGAACCCCCCCCCCCCCCCCCCCACCCCTTCCACCTCCACCTCCACCTCGTCCCCACGGCTCCACCCCTCGCCACGTTTTGACTTGTCTCAGCAGTTTGGACATAATTGGTTGGGTAAACTAATGGTTTCAGGAGCTGACGGTGCTGACGCAGGTCGCTTTGTCCGCCGTCTGCTTTCATATCGCAGCGAAGTAACAAACCGATCAATCGCATGTCGGATTAATCTGTTGATCAACTCCAGACAGACCTTTTATCTTTCAAACAACCGACTTTCAATCAATCTCAATTGCCCTCACCATATTATTCTACTTGCTAGTATTGGAGGCACTTGGGGAAGGGAGGGGGGGGGGTTTGGCAGTGCAACATGATAAGTGATGCCAAGGTATCATTACAATTCAGTGACAAGGTAGCAGAGCTATTATGAGGATGTTCATTTAATTTGACTGAAGCCTCCAAATCACACAGAGCTGACTGACAGAGGGAACTATTGCAGATGTTATCCTCCTTAACCTTTTACCATAGTAAGAGTTAGTTTGGTCCTTTAACCCCAGTGCAGGAATCACTGGTATCAAGTCAAGCTGGTCTTAATATGCTGCTGTAACACACATAAAGTCATCTGTTGTTTTGGTTGCAGCATCATCATCCGTCTTTAGAGCGGCTTTGATTGTGAGCCAGTCAAAAATAGTGTTCGCTGTGCTTCATGCATGCTCTATGGACTCATACAAACTCTAACGCACGTCAGACTTGAACACATCTGCATTGTAAAGAAGCTTTGGTATCAAATTGCCTCATGAGCTTCCCCCTTGGAGAGCCGCGATGCATTACCAAGTGTAATCTTTGCCCCCCCCCCAACACACACACACACACACACACACACACACACACACACACACACACACACACACACACACACACACACACACACACACACACACACCTGGAAAAACCTTCTGAGCAAAGTGTGGCAGGGGAAGAACAGAGCTGTATGGAAATGAGAAGGGGTCGGGTTATTTAATACCTGGTAATTAGACTCCACAGTGGCTGTGAGAGTGACCTTTTCAGCTGTGACCATGAGTTGCATCTGGACTGAGTGGAGCCCTCTCTGGAAATGAGAGAAAGGTATTAAGTGAAGTCCAGTGAGGAGACAGTAAGTTGATGCCGTAACCCAGGGAGGAGATTATTCATCTTGTCAAGCATACACTCTTTAAACTTCCTTATTTATTTATTTTGTCATACACAGCTTTGGTAATTGCATTTTCGCTCTCAGGGAAAAATGTTGCCAATTCAATCTCTCCCTTGTTTTTGATGGGAGTTTGTTCGGTGCATATATTAATAAATTGAACACGTATCCCTGATTGTACGGGCCCTCTCATCCAAATGCATTAGTCATTTTGGAGATAAAACCAATTTCAAAGCTGCTGATGCCGATGGATTTGTCTAACAGATAACTTTGTCTGTTTGTATCATTTCCTCCCTCTGTTCAAAGTGCTGAATCTGTTATCATTAGGATTATTTATTATTGTTTATGTTTGAGTGTGATTGCTCCAAGTTACCCTGCCAGGAGTTTATTCACATTAAAATGACGTATCCAGTTTCTGTAAACTGTAGCTTTGACTCACTGAACCTCTGTGAATAACACGCGAGCCTCCCTTACTTACTTGCATACCTGTTTATTTCACCAATCAACCACCATATGTGACCCTTATCTCTGTTTGGCATCGAGCTACAACAAAAACAAGGATGCCAAATGGATGCAGTTGACCGTTCACTTAAAACCCACCTGAGCAGAGAATAACCAATCATAACTTAACATATCTCGACACGGTAAAGGCTGCTTTTTTTTTTTGTATGATTCATTTTCAATCTATTTTTTGTTGTTTTTGTCATGAATACTTTCACACCGAATGTTACGGTTATTTAGAAGTTTTCATAGGTTTTTAACAGGTTTCTCTGGTGTTGCGTCATGACATAACGGCTTCGCTCTTTAAAACATTCTACTTCCCGACTGTGTGGCAGATTGCTTCAACACGTGGCGTGGACCACATTACATATAGCATGAAGGAACAGACCTCAGTCCCGTCTTCACCTGAACACCGGTCGGGCTTTTCGAGGCGCCGAGCCAAGTTCAAAGTCAGCGTCTCTCTTGAGAACCATTTTGAGCTCAAGTCACTGAACATCGGGAAACGATCTGTCTCTAAAACACTTGCGTAGCGGTTTGAAATGAGAAAGTACGCTGCTATGACTTTGTAGTTAAACACGTTTACCGGCCAGAGATGGAATGAAATGAAAATATCATCCCAGGATTTCTTTACCCATTACTGAGTGTACAGTCCTTCCTTGAACTCCGACGCCCCCGTATGGAATAATTGCTGAGGCATACATTCACTTTGTCTGTACGATCGATAAAGAGGAGAGAAATAATGAGGGAGAAAATTTGGACTAAAGAGGACAAAAGAGAGGGAGGCTGGAGAGTACTAGAGAAGAAGCTACATCCAAATGGAGGGAGCTTCATACTGCGATGAAAGATGAGCAAAAAGAAAATCCTACAGAAGACCACACAAAGTCACGGCAACACACTCGCACACTTCAACACACACACACAGGCACACGGGGTCCACAGCTGTGGCCATTTATTATGGTTTGTTGAGCACTAATGCTCACTGTGAATCCGACCAGATCAGAACCCAGCTCAGCTGTGTCCACACTGTGCGTGTGCTCTGGATCCAATTGTCCTGCATGCTATGCGTGCTTTCATGTGAACACCTATGGGCGGCCTTGGGTGCACTTGAGTGTGTATGTGTGTGTGTGTGTGTGTGTGTGAGGTCAGTCAGAGTGCAGTGAGAAAAGTGTCAGCAGGGAGGGGGTACTTTGGTCCCTCCTGACTGGTCTCCTCGGCCAAGTGAAACACCAGCACTGCCGGCTAATAACTGAGGCAGAAGCAGTCTCTCTCTCTCTCTCTCTCTCTCTCTCTTTCTCTCTCTTTCTCTCTCTTTCTCTCTCTCTCTCCCTCTCAGTCATTTACAAACTCTTCGCTGCTCAAGCAGTCACACTATTGCACAGCGTTTCACACGTGCGCACGGAATCGCAGCCGCAATCGTGCAGTTTTGTGGACCGACACACACACACACAGTGGAGCACAGGATCGCATCGTCACGAAGAGTCACGCATTCTCGGGCTGTCTCTCGCCCTCTCTGACAGTCAGACAGGAGAAGCACACGTGTGGATAATAAAACAAATCATCAATATTATATATTAGGGATGCACCCATCCGACCTTTTCTGTCTCGATACCGATATAGCGACACCTGGGCTTTGGGAAATGTTCGTATTCCTCACTGTGCACTGTGCTTATTTTACTTAACAGTAAAATAACAGGAATTACAATTCAAGTGAAAATGTCTTTAATGCAGCAAAAGAATTGGTCAAAACTAAAACATGTAATTCAAATTCCAGTATTCTTCTATATACGTAAAGAATTGAATTAAATAGATTGTCACCGATACGATCCAGCCTTTCGGTGCATCCCTAATATTCATGTACAAACACTTCAGGGCTAAGTGGCCCACGTGTCCAGCAGCGAGACGAGCTCATGCAAACACAGGGTCAATACAAACGCAGCTTAATCACAACTGCAAACACACTGTTGCACGACAGCGGGCGGCACTTAGCAATAACGGAAGAAACGTCTTGAGTTGTAACGTTTTCAAAGCGACCGCGTTTGTTCCCGTCATCGACGAAGATGTCAGATCGTTGATTAGGTCCAAAACAAGCAACTCTTTTTGTGATTGAGGGAAATTGCAGCTACACCTACACGCACTTATTCACAATGTCATAAAAGGTGTGGCCTATAATTAACAAGGTAAAAGCTAAATTCTACATGTTCTGCCTTTTGTTCTCAACAGGCTAGATGGTACATCCTCTCTTATTCTGTCGTTTCCTCGACTAAATGATTCCAATTGTTTTAATTACAAACAGGAATTCAAAGTCATTAAAGCCGGTCACAGGTGGGTCGTCCTGCATTTACACAATGCTCACATGCTGTAGCTGCACGTCCACTGTAGTATTTTTGGGGGTTTGGCCCGTGGTGAATGAAGCACGCAGTGCAGCGTAGTGGTACAAATACAGTAAACACATTTCCAAACCAGGCAGGGAAGTTGTTTGAGTCGGGGAGAGAGAGAGAGAGAGGGAGGGAGGGAGAGAGAGAGAGAGGCCGTCCCCAGCTGAGCCGGCTGACTGAGAGTTTCGGGCCACGGTTCTGACAGGAACAGACCCTGGGAGAGGAGAACACGGTGGAGACGTGCGTTTTAAGTATACGGATGTTGCAGTATTTATTTGTGTCTGTGTACAAGAGAAGAGAGAGAACGTGACGTTTCATTATGGTTGTGTGTTTTTTTTCTTCTTTTTTGTTAGCGTACTGTATGCATGGAACAAAGTTGCATGTATACAACTTTTTGTGTGTGTGTGTGTGTGTGTGTGTGTGTGTGTTTGTGTGTGCATACAGTATCTTCTCCGCAGCAGCTTGCGATGGTGAGTGCGTTCATTAGGGTCTTGCCTCGGACCAGAATACATAATATACTGTAATGGTGCGTCTTGAGCAAGTGCTTTAACTCTTCTCGGCGCCTTTTAATGGGTTGCTTAAAAAGAGAGAATTGATTTTCTTCCGCCTCACAGACGCTTCCTTGTAGCACCGACGGGCCACTGTAGCATTACATGCTTTTCCAGTTACTGTGCGGTGAGAGACGGGAAAATAAAATAATAAAAAAAAAAAAAAGAGAGAATGAGAGAGTCGGACTTTTGCAGAAAGGGAGAGTTTAGTTTCTCCCCAGCTCTGTAGAGTTTCCCTGGTGAGTTGGCTGGCAGCCTGTTTGCTGGTGGAGCAGCAGCAGCAGCAGCAGCAGCAGTAGCAGCAGCAGTAGCAGCAGTAGTCGGAGGTAGAGAGATTGCGATAAGCCCCTTCAGAGGCAGACAATAGACACTATAATGCTGTTGGAATTAATGACTGGCATTCCATCGTTGCTCATCTGATTAAGACCCAGTGACAATCTTCCTGCTACAGTCTCTAGTTGTCACCAGCTATGACTAATGAACTGTGATATCCTGCTTCTCTCTCTCTCTCTCTCTCTCTCTCTCTCTCTCTCTGTCTCTCTCTCTCTCTCTCTCTCTGTCTCACCCTCTCCTCACTTCACGCTCTATCGATTATTGAAATACTCCGATCCCCTCCGTTCCTAACACGCCCTCGCAGCTTCTCTTTTGCTCCTTTTCATTTGCCCGTCTGCCGCGCTCGCTCTCCTCCCCCTGCTGTCCTTTATCTTGTACCATTCATTTGGCTAATTTGATATTTGGAGTTGATAGAGCTCTGAATGGAGGCCTGTGTGTTGTTTTTTTGTGTGTTTTTTTTCGCACACATTTGTCTCCATCTCCCGAAGCTCTCATTTCTCTCTCTCCTTCCCTCTCTCTCTCCCTTTTTTTCTCGTTCCCCCTTTCCTCTCTCTCTCTCTCTTTCTCTCTCTTTTTCCTTTTCAGAGCTGCGATAATGAAATCAGGCTCCAACCCTTCATCTATATTAGCGGCATTTTCGGGTCTAAGAGAGACTAACAGCCTGCTAATTCTCTGCCTCTGATTCGTTAAACTGACAGACATTTGCATAATTTAGCTGCCTGCGTTCTCCTCCTCAAAGGTTGGCCATGCAGACGCTTCTGTCACTGAATGGAATTGAAAGCTGTCAACATAATCGCTTGTTTGATCAGATTTGAATATTTGTTTAGAGATCTGTGCAAGAATCAAAGAAGTATTCCTCTAAAAAGCCGTTGATTTCAAAGCGATTACATTGATCTTCCTCACAGAAAGTTAAATGTTGAATTTTTTCCCCCCCTCTTCTGACAAGTTAACCTAATTCTTTTCACAGTTCTTGTACCTCCTCTGATTCGTCACACCTTCAGGGTCTGCTACAGTATTCAAACACCCCCCCCCCCCCCCCCCCGCCCCCCCTTCACACACGCTCATGTGATGGAGGGAGAAGGGATTCTTCGTCTCCTGTGAAGCTGACAGATGTGAGCCGTGGCTGCGCTCGGTGGCGTCTCTTTTTAAACCGTTTGCTTTTGAGCCGGCGCCGTCTCGAGGCTTACAGCACTCCTGGTGAATCGCGTGCACGAGCCAACACGAGTTTGCAAAAAAAGCTCACACGTTTTGGCTTCCGTCGATTCCCACAGATCATGCCCCTGTCTCGCAGTGTGCATACAGGTGTTCCATTAACCTTGCAGGCTGACAGTGTCTCTAGGTAGCTTCATTACCTTCAGCATGATTAGCTCTAAACTAGACTGTTGCTTTGAGGTCTCACACACACACACACACACACACACACACACACACACACACACACACACACACACACACACACACACACACACACCTCCCTCCCTGGCCCCCATTGTCACAGGGCACCCGCAATGTAGTCATGCTTTTCACCATAGATAAGTGGCTGTGTGAGGGAATGAGACGCTCTGTGTGTGTGTGTGTGACGCTCCCGCCTCCCTCCACGCATTAATGAAGAGATGCGGGACCAGGTGCCCTCTGTAAGAAAGCGACAGTGAGGGAACCCGGTGAGGAGGAGGAGGAGGAGGAGGAAGGGATGGTAATATGGTTTGGCATTTTAGCGGCCTCCTTTTCCTAATGGCGCTTTGGTCTCGCTGGGATTATCCAGCCGGTGCTACTGTGTCACGGTCGTTAAACTGCACTGTGCCGGAGGGAAAGGGCGTGCTGAGAGGGGGGCGAGGGGTTGCAAGGTGGAAGTGTCAGGAGAGAGTGGAAAATGTTCTCAAAAAATGCCCGGAGGTATGCGACCTTTATCAAATTGAAGGGGGCCTGAGGGAGCGCACGAAATAGCAGCCCTCTAACCCATCGCTGTGTGCTCGCGCGTCGTAGGGAACGAGGCGCAGAGGGGTGAAAAGTGTACCGATGTCAGCAGGAGAAGAACACAAGAGAAAAAAGAAAGATGCAAAAAACGCTAAATGTCTTGTACGATTAATGGATCGCCATTACGGGGCGAAATAATACATCTGGAAGATTACGCCTCTCTGCAATTGCGATATTTCCATCACCGCTCCTTGTCATCTTTTGAATTCAACTTTACAGGGCAATTAAAAAATGGCTCCAAAGAAAGCACTTTGCCCTACTTGAATGTTCTGGAGGGACTACTTGAGAGAGTGTTCCACTCTCCCTCTGATGAAAAATGTCTGTAGAAATTTATAAAACCACGCGCCCTCCAGAGAGCTGTTTGGCATTTTTGTTTTACTGACGTCCCCGCCAGCCCTGCTTTTACCATACCTGTAAATTATTGCTCTGAACCCCCCCCCACCCCACCCATGTCTCATCCCTCTTTCTTTCTTTAGACCTCCCACACAAATCACACATCTGTCCTGCAGCAGCCTTAACATTTAGCAACAGCGTGCAGCCACACGGGCAGCGGGTGTGTCTCTTTTTGCACGTTGATGCCTTTTTCCGTGCTGCTGCTGTCATATCTCAGGTCTCAGTCCGTACACGGTGTAGGGATTCATAGCGGTGCGCCGGGTTTTGTTTTGCCTGCTGTACACAAACATGCTCCCTCCCCCCTCATTTCTGGCTCATCTGCTTTTCCACGGCTCCCAGAGAACCTAGGGCTGACCCTCACAGCATATCAAATTCTACATTTCACAGCTTTTTTTTTTTTTTTTTCACCGACACTGCTGAGCGCCGGTAATATTATCCACATATTTATTCCTCTCTGGATGCAGGCTTCTCTCTGAATTTGCTCTCTACATGCACGGTCGTGTTTTGTTGCCACCGGAGGTCAAATGGCCACAGAACTGTCCCTATTTGCTTTGCATGTGTACCATTAGCATCGATTTCCAATTCTACGGGAAAAGTGCAGTTAATACCAGGCGAGTAGCTCGGCTTGTTTTATTTATGAACATGTGCCCGTGGAGACATCCATTATCTTCAGTTTTTTGCAAAGCCCCAGTGAAGGAACTGGTAGGGAACTGTTACACAGAATCCCAAAACTGTTTTCACCATCTGATTTAAGCACATTTCTTTATACAGGACTCAGGGGGCTTTGTGGATTCCACCAGAGCTATACCATAGCTCATGTTCCAGCCATGGAATATGAAAAGGCATGGTTCAAACAGTTCATATCGTGCATTGGAAATGAGACGCCGTTAAAAGCCTGCTTACAAGGGGGCGCATTGACAGATCCTGTGCTGTCCGTAGCAATTCCTTTGATGCCAGTCGGATGACAAGCCGTCTCCTGTTTGATGCAGATGAAACGGAGGCAAAGTGGTTGGCGGTGGCCACGTGTCTCGTTTCTTTTTGTCACAGGCTTGGACTCGCCACACATCATTAGGCCTACATGTCGTTAGAACGTGCAGTGTGAAATGCGAGCAACGCGAACATGTCTTTTTAAAGGGGAAGACGCAGATCGAGGGAGAGCGAGAGGCCTCGTCTCCACACCGAGCGGTGATGTGCAGCTCTTTGTGGTCAGCTAATTAAGATCAAATTGAGTGAATTGATTGTCGCAGGGTCTGTGCTGCGTGCGGTTTGGCCCGTCGGCAGCACTGTCGGAGAAGACGTGAGACTGCGGGAACAAAGGAGAGATGGGAGCAGCCTCTCGGTCTGTCAGGGAGAGAACAGAACACATCTACTGCTTTAATAACTATCATCAGACCGACTTACCACGGTTCCTGCTTTCCCATTAATTCAAACGGTCGAATCCACCAATCCAGAGCGTAGGCGTCTCGAAGCTGACCGGTGTGTGTGTGTGTGTGACAAGGGAGGAAATCATGCCAGGTGTGAGCACGAGAGGTTGTTTTTCTTTCTTTATTCCACATCCGAATAAAAACACTTTGCAAAAGTAAACTCAAGGACGTGGAAGACAGAATTATCAGTGTAACAGGGATGGTTGAAAGACGAGTCTGAATGTTGGCAGCAGAAATGCAGAGAGAGAGACAGAATGTAAATATGTCTGGCGGAGGACTTTATGAGCAACCAATGACTTTTGAGTAAAAATAAGAAAAGAAAACACAGGTTCTGGGTGAAGTGGTGGTTGGATCACATGCATCACAATAAGAGAATCGAATCCCCAGCATTCATTATACTTTAACACATCTGAAATGCTCCACTGTATGTGACCCACAATACACTTCCATCCATCTCAGCAGGCAGCACAGCTACGGGAGCCATTTTGGGGTTCAGGTGTCTTGCTCAAGGACACATCGATATGCAACTAGCGGAGCCAGAGCCGGGGATCGAACCGCCGATATTCTGATTGATGGACGGCCCTGCTCTCCACTTAGCGACAGTCGCCCCGACACAAACCATGGCCGCATAGTTGTACAAACCTATTATTCCTGGAACTGATATATTTGTGTATTATATACATGTATTTTTTATATATTTATATTATTTTCTGTCTCTTTCACTGCCAGAAAAAGAGTACAATGTGCGCAGACCAAGGTGATCTCTTTATATAGCTTCTTTTGTCCAAATAGCAGTAGATTTTATTTGCAGACTAAGATGACTAATCCTCTCAGCTTTATTTCTGGCTACCTGTGGAGTCCAGTTTTAAAGGAACAGTGTAGCATTCAAGCAGAAATGTAATATAATATTTATTAGTATTTTTTTTTTTGTGTATAATCACCTGACGATAAGAATCTTTGTGTTTACGTTACCTCAGAATGAGCCGTTTATATGTCTACATACGGAGCCGGCCGCCATGTTTCTACGGTAGCCCAGAACGGACAAACCAAAACACTGGCTCCAGATTGGACCAGTTGCGTTTTTCACATTCACATCAGCTGTCGAAATTCTCCTACACGTTTGCCACAGAAGAGAAGTTTCAGTTTCGGCGCCACGTGCTGCCAAATCCTACACACCTTTTTAGACCTTTCAGTTGTCGGGGGATAACTGAGTTTAGCCTGCGAGTTAGTAACGTATCCAGCCTTTCTCATCAGTCTTTCCGACCATGTGACTGGAGTCGGGTCTCGGGTGTTGCATTTCAGACGCCACATTTGAGCTCCCTACGGTCGCCGGACATTTCTTCTGTTTCTCCAGACAGGTCATCACTCACTTCATTGTCACTTCTACAACTTGTATTCAGGCTTAGACTTAGCTGACATCTGGACATCTGTCAAGTTGAACCGGGTGTGTGATTATTGGCGAAAGGACGATCAGTCTCGCTGCGTCTCGCTCCCTACCTGGAGCCGACCCACCCTTTTGACAGTTGTGTCCAGTTGTGCATTGACGCTATATGTCACTGGGTCCCATCATAGGCTGGTCGGGCGCTTCCATTTAGCCCATCCATTTATCTCCATTTGCCCATCCATTAATCTCCCTTTACTGTAACCCATCCAGCTACCGGCTAGCCAAAGCAGATGAGACGCCCCATTACTTATTTAGCACCACTTTAAAGGGGACCCGAGTCAATTGAGAGGCCCGCTCTCGTTTACGGTAACAACATTTGCCCGGCCGGTCTCAAACGCAGCGAGCGAAGATGAGATCGAGCGAGATGGAATCAAGTCAATAAAAGACATGGGGGGGGGGGGGGGATGATGTGGCCCTGCGGTCAGATAGTTAAGTGAAGGTCAACCTGCCAAGGCGTCTTGTAATCCGGCGGCTCTCTGGACGGTGACAGGCGGACAGATTCGTGACGCCAAGGTGGAAAAGTTGCCCGGCCTTCAGTATCCCTTTAAAATCGATGTGACCAGAAGAGGAGAGGGATAGTTTCTACCCACGTAATGAAATCTTTTTCTCATATTATAGAGGGTCCATGTTCTGAGGAGGGCAGGTTTTGATGCATTGAGAGCTCATGAGAAAGGACACATGATAAGGGGGGTTAGAGAGAGAGAGAGAGAGAGAGAGAGAGAGAGAGAGAGAGAGAGGGGGAGAGAGAGAGAGGACATGCTCTCCAAGCAGCCAGGCTTTTCTCTCGTGTGTGTGTGTGTTTCTATAGATAGGCCGGCATGGACACTTTACCTAACCTATCAAGATTCACCTGCTTTTATCTGACTTTAGACCAACCCATCCAGGCCTATACATCACAGCTCCCTCAACACACACTCACACATACCCGCGACTCCCCCACTCTCCGTCTTCCCTCTCAACCCTTCCTCCACGCTATATATTGCTGTGTATCACACTCTGACACTCTGGCAACATATTAAAAAGAGCGATAGTGGCTGCTCTCTGTTATTGCCGGGAAAGTGATTTACCATGTGTCCACATTCCCACCTTATTGATTAAAGAACATGTGTGTGTGTGTGTGTTTCACTTTTCTCCATCTCCTTGGGCTTTCTCATCTTCCCTCTCAGTCATTGCCTTTCCTCCTCCTCCTCCTCCCTCTACTCCTTCTCTCCTCCTTTTATCTCTCACTTCACTTCCGCTATCTCTGATGTTGCCCAACAACCTCCACCACTCCCCCGTCTTTCTCTCTCTGTCGCTCTCTCTCTCTCTCTCTCTCTCTCATCTATGTTGGCTCTGGACTCGTGTGGCTGATTGTGTGTGAGAGTACAGCTGATACATGGGTGAGGGAGGGAGGGAGGGAGGGAGGAGGGAGGGAGGGGGGGAGCAGGAGAGTGAAAATAAGAGACAAAGAGAGGGCAAGAAATAAGGGGAAAAAAATAATTCCCACTGTAATTCTATCTTCTGTAGCTGCAGCACGATTCATTCATTCAAATAATCAATAGCGGAAAAAAATGCAGGAACAGTGTTTGTGGCACACCGCACGTTATTTCGCAAGATGCTCAATGAGAATTTAGAAATAAGACCACAAATACCCCCTTATTATTAAAGAGTGCTGCAGGGATGGTGTGTGTTTTTGCACCAACCCCCAGAAGGAAGCATCGCACTGGTTCCCCTCGACAACTCCATTCCATTGGATTTAGGATTATTGCAGAACAAACATTTATGATAATTGCGTGTTTTGTTCAGCAGGATAATCCTCACAAATGAACACCACTTTTTTATGATTTCCGAGCCTTAGAAGCAATCGGCAGCCACATCGTTAGGCTGAAAAACAAACTACACCACGGTCACATGAGCACGAGTACACACACACACACACACACAACGTGTCTGTGAAGGCGGACTCGTCCATGTGGTGATGTTTTGTAGCCCTAAACATCTCTAAAGCTTGTGTTAACCACCAAACTTATTTCAGGCATCTAACCAAAATCCATTATAGAAACGACTTCCAGATAAGAGAACCAGAAGTGCAAAAACGCTTCGTCATTTCCAGGCTGCAGCACTAAGAGCCATGTTTGATGGGCTCTACGAAATATGGAACGTGTGTTTAGGCCTGCAGCTAATGATTGTTTTCATTATCACTTGACCTATAGGACTCAAGGGAAACCTGATGATGGAAGCAAATATTTGGCTTATGGCCAAATATGGGCAAAACTAATGACATTCCTGTCGGCTCCTCTTTATGTTTACCGCTCATTTTGCAAATATTATCGTGCTAACACGCTAAAATAACACGGTTAACATGGTAAACGTTAAACCTGCTTAACATCAACATGTAAGCTGTGTCATTGTTAGCATGTTAGCATGCTGAAGAAAACAAATATTTGGATTATGAACAAAACTAGCCTTAGCTCTTCTTTATTTTTAGTCCACATAGCTCTTCTTTTCTGGCTCTAAAGCGTCTGCAGGGTGCCCGAGTAGCGCTCTAAGCTCTTTTTTTTTTTTCTTCAGGTTTCTAAGACAACAATATCTTCACAACATATCAGCACTCTAACCCCCGTTGTATGCTAGACGAGCATCGCTCCTTTTGTTTTCCGTTGTGTTTTCACCACGAGCAACAAACGGAGGATGTCTGCTTCATGCTTCTGTGTAGATGAGCTTGTCAGCGCTCAATCTGACAGCAGTAATGTCAGAGCGCCGCCGTGGCTAATGCTGCCTCAACAGGGCGGCTAGCATGGCTTAGCTTGTTGCTTAATAATGAATGACTTTGGTGATTAATTGCTTACCTTTCTGCCCCGTAAATGGATGAACGGTTGCAGCTCTGGTCACATTTAACCCGATCCATACGAGACTACTGTCACAGGTTTCCACGGTTCAGGTCAGCAACTGCGTAAAAATCACTGCCAATCCACAGAATTACTTGTGCTTTAATTATATTACATCAAATAAGAACCAAATGATTTCATCCCCCACTCGAGATCTCCGTCTCTCGTGTGTTTCCCCCTTAATGCACCAGACAAGACAGTAAATGTCATTTCAACCACACTAGCATTAAAAGCAGTTTCCATTTCTAGTAGAGACTACTGTTCACTGAATCCGGGCAGCGTCTGACCTTCATCCACACTAGGTGGAAGGAGGGTCGCGAATCCATGTTGAATGACGCACATCGACCCATTCGGGTTTAATTCACTCCGTCAGTGTGTCGAAGGTTATAAAACTACACTGTGACAGAACACATTCCTCTAGTCGTTACCTCTCCTACAATTTAGTTTATGCCTCATTCTCCTTATCGTTTCCTTGCTTTCCCCCCCTTTTCTTTCTTCTCTTTTTTGGTCATTTCAGGGGTCTCTCTATTTGTTCATTCCACTTGCCGAGGCTGTCTCCCGGGCCATTAATCTATACCGCTCCAACCGCTCCTCTGGGCCAGACCGGGCCGCAGCGCCACTCACCGTGTGCTCTGAAAGACCGCTGTGCTCATACAGATATGAAACGACGGACAGAGACAGAGAACGGCTTTTAGAGGAAGCACCCAGAGACACGAGATAAGTAGAGAGAAAGAGATAGGATAGGAGGAGAAGGGGGGGGAAAAACCTCATCCTCCACTCCTTCTCTGTTCATGTCGTATAAGGCTGAAGTGACAGGCTCGTGTATTTGAGAGAGTGAGACGATGTCGCCAAGAAACGACCGCACCGAGGTTACCGCGGTCGCCTTGCCCTTTTGAAAAGGTTGAGATTTGAGAAGATTAATATGCCCGTTGGATCAAACTGGGAGATTTTTTTTTTTTGCTCGCCCCGGAGCCGGCCTGGACACACAGCAGCCGTCAGTGGTGACGGGGGACTCGAGCAGATGGCCCGGCTTAATCGGGGAGACAGAGCTGTCCTGGGTGTACGTTTGTCTGTGTGTGTGTGTGTGTGTGTGTGTACCTGGGTTTTCAGTAGTGTTTGTGTTCAGGAATTTTTATTTTTGTGTGTGTATTAATAAAAAACATGATATTGTAAAAAATCAACAGTGAATAGATGCAGCAAACTTGGCAGTAAAGACCGTCTAACTCGAGGCTCTGTCATTAAGCAGAAAGTATTGGAGCTGACTGAGTTGGGAATTTGGAGCGCTGCACATCTGAACCCTGTTTTGATGCGCTTTAATGCAATAGACTCTCTAAGAGAGATACATCGCTCTTTGATTTATTAGATATGTCCTCGTAGTGTGTCGTTTTCTACTGGAATCTGTAAAAGGCGCTGTTTAGTACACAAAACAACCTAGTTATCTGTAAGTGTCTCTACACTGTGTTTCCTCTGCATGTTTTCAAATTATTATTTTTTATAAAGAAATGTTGTGAAGCGAGTGCCGTCACTCAGGGGACAAACACACGAACTAAACATCAGTCGGTATCTTCTACAATCAAAACAATTGCGTATAATTTGCATGTGTGATAAATGAATGTCATTATCTTTAAAATGAGGTTCTACGAGTGTCGGTCTGTTCATCTGTTACCAGCTGTTCATGTCGTAATGTTTACTTTTTCTTCCGCTTCAGAGTGAAACAGCCCGGTTGTTACTGTTGTTGGGGGGTGACACATGGGGGAGAGTAAGGAGGCGTACAGGCACGCACTCCCTCACCCGGAGGACCTGGGTTCTATTCCCATACTGGCAAATGTTCTCACTTGCTGAGGTGTTCCTCAGCAAAGCACTAAATCACTGGCCGGTCTTGACCCCTGGATTGGGCCAAGATAAGAGAGACACCTAAGTATGACTTAGGGAAGTTGCAGTGCGGTACATCTTGTTCAGTGGGTGCATCGGCAGCGGTTTTTGAAGCCAGAGAGTGTTTTATTTTGTGTTTCCTCAGACAAGTCTGGGGATTCAAACCAGTGAGTTTTCCAGTCATAAGCACTCTTTCTCTACCACTGTCCCCTGCTGTCAGGAACCAAAGCTTAAAGTTCTAACAGGGGAAACGTAGGCCGTAGAAGCTGTCATTTCCTACTAATTTCCTCTAAAACGTAGACTTAACAAGAGCATTAAATGCCTTCATTAAATGCTCTTGTTAAGACCTGGGCGATAGTGGGAATTTTTCTTCTTTGGTAAATCGTCTTTTAGTGCCAGAATCTTGGATGGTGCTTCACATGAATGCTTGCAGTCTGAATATTTTTTAAATTTTTAAACAGTGTACTTTACTCAGCCTCTTGGTGGAAATCTCCCCCCCCCGCTCTGTGGTTGGTTGAGGTGCAGGGTCAACCAGCAGGACTGGGCCTGTAGAGCAGGTGGGGGGGTTAAATAGCTTGCTCGAGGGCTCTTGTAGCACTACGGCGCGCACACAAGGGGATCCAACCACAGGCCCTCCAGCCTGAGGATGACCTCTGTAACCGCTTGGCCGTGCAAAAGTCCAAATCGCGCGCTCATGTAGGAGAGGGATGGACCTAAATGTAGCGCCTTTGTTGCTTCAAGGGAGGGAGGGAGGAGAGGGGGGGGAGTCAGGATACAATCCAGCCCCGGAGCGTCTTCATGGTAATGGCGGGAAGAGCAAAAATCGAAGACGCGCAGGGCATCTCCATGGCGACAGAGGGGATGTCATGATCCCTTGCTGCCGGCACACTCTTAGTAACTGAGGATGCAACCGCACGCCACGGCGGCTTTTTATAGTGAAGGTCAGCGGGCTCGCAAACTCCTCCGTTGTAAATCACTGTCACTGTATCCACTCCTCCCGCTCTCCTCCACATTGTCTCTCGTCTTCTTGCTCCCGTTTAATTTCTCCCGGCCTCTTTTTCACTCTCATTGCCGCTCCGTCTCCGTTATTGACGTGTATATATATCTCTTGATCTCTCCTCCAGCTTGGCCGTGCACTCTAAGCCGGTGGTGTTGAAAGAGATGGATGCTCGCTGCCCCCGGTAATCTCCACAGCAGCCATTTAGATAATTAAGTCACTATTCTTGTAGTTGCCTTCGCGTCCCCGCCACGGGAGCTGAGCTACACGTATACGCGTACACATGCCCCCGCGTGCATGATGATATATATTAACACACGCGTGTCCCAGCAGTTACAATAATGTCGCAGAACATGTCATGTTTCTTTTGTTGTTCTTACTGTTCTCTCTGTGAGTGTGTGTGTGTGGAGGCCCGTGTGCCTTGCAGTGTGTTTGTGGCATCAGCAGTGAGAGCTGTTTGTTTTGATGCCGTTGTTGGTTTTTATTTAGAGAACAGAGAAATTCACAAAAAGGATGCAGCGGGGAGAGAAAATGCGACAGCTGCCATGGGCCACAGAGAATATACACACACACACACACACACACACACACACACACACACACACACACACACACACACACACACACACACACACACACACACACACACACACACACACACACACACACACACACACACACGTATAGATACGGGCATAAGCACACTGCATGATTGGCGTCTGGAAATCTGCTGCTCCCACACAGCGTAGAAAAAGAGTATGCAGAAAGGCTGGATGGGGAAGTGTGCACACTAGCCCCAGGGTTTTTCTCCAGCTTTGTGTCTTGCCGTTGTGATAATGTGGCGTTTTGTTGAAAGTCTGTGTTTTAATTAACTGAGCAGCAGCGTGCTGCGGTGGAGGTAGCAGTGCCTCTCTTGTTCCTCGGGCTAATCGCATGCCAGGGATACTCGAGCGCCAAACGCTGGCAGGGCGTCACTAAACTCGGCCATTGCGACGATTTCACGACGCCGCGGTCATTCCCGTCTGGACGGGTGCCAGTGAAAGCTGGCTCTTTTTTTTTTGGGACAGAAAAGTGATGTCCGTCCCATGCTGTTTTCATCATGCAGCAGCGAAACCGTAGCCAGTTTGTTCAAACTATAGTAAACAAGCAGCTTGGAAACCCTTGCATCATGATGTTGCACACATAAGTTTGACTTAACATTGCTCTGCTAACAGAATTGCGCTGATGCACACTGAGGGGGAAGTTTGCTGTCAGTGGTGAAGGTATATGCAATATATCACGAAAACACAACCCTTGGCCTCATCTTCTTTGTACTTCTTTTTCTCTCTGTCTACGTAATACGCCGTATCCCCCCTTTTATCCGCTTTGAATGATCTGGCCTTTGCTTGCACGCTTTATCAAAGAGAAGATGATCGGGAAGTGTCTATCTCTGGCAAAATGAGGCAGTGTGTGCATGTCACCCACCAGTGTTTCATCCATCAATGTGTCAGATTAATGTACAAAGTGCCATCTCTCACTATCGTCTCCTCTAAAAACCTCTGTGGAAATCCTCGCAGATGAGATAAGGAAATGCGAGGTGCTGGATTCAGATTAGCACAGGAATCTGCACAGAGTGACTGGTGACTACCCCGTGGTTCAGGTTTTATTTGAGTGTCAAATGCTTCCCAGTTGTCCTAGCTGCAGCTGTTTAAGTAAAACCAGCCTACGTGCTTCTAATCATCTGCTAAAATGGAAGCTATTTATGCTCTTAATGGTGCCTAAGCTGGTGGGCTTTGTTTTGAGACGCCCTATGTTTTTTTATGACACACCACTGGCTGTGCCGCGTCTCTGGATTCCACTCAGACCCACTAATGAGGTGTACGAGTTGTAGCAAAGTACTAATTCCCCTCAAACCCCTGGGATTAATTGGAACCGCTAATGCTAAGAATCAATCCGAACAATGGGCTCGTTGGTTTCCAGGCCAGCAGGTAGCTGCATTCATCTCTGCTTCTCATCCTTGAAGATGTGTTTTTTTGTCTTCCTCTCTGCAAACCCTCGCACCTCGCCTCCCCTCCCCTCCACACACACACACACACACACACACACACACACACACACACACACACACACACACACACACACACACACACACACACACACACACTGTCTGAGCCCATGCGATAGACACAAGACTCCATTCTTTCCTTTGCTGTGTTTGTCTTTTCCTCTGGCTTCCGCTCTGTCCCCCCCCCCATCTTCGGCAACATCAATTTAGGTTTCATGTCCTTAAGAGGGGGAAAGTTAAAAATACCCAGGAAGCCCTGGCTCTTTTCTGGCAGATCAGTTTGCTTCATCGATCAATAGAAAAGACGGTGGGAAGAAAAAAATCTCTAAATACAGAAAGCATTTATTACTGTGCACTCTGTACCATGCAGTTAACAATGTTTTAGTGTGACAGCACATTGCTTAATTAATGCACCTGTTTTGTTTGTTTTGTGCAGGTGCACGTGTGTGTGTGTGTAAATTGAGACTGCATCTTCGTCATCTGGTGGAGGAGGGTTTTAAAAAGCCTGAGACTCTTGCGTTTGCTCCGGGCTATTCCTGTACCAACAGTCTCTCCCATTATTTAAATATCAGGATGAACACCTTTGTTGTCCTGGAGGAACTGTCAGCACATTTACTCGTCTGCGACTGCACCGTGTGTGTGTAGCGTGCATGTGTGCCTGTGACAGTTAAAAGTGTTACTGGTTGGTGTCTGTGCATGTCTCCCACTGGGCAGCTCATCGACAGTAATATCCTGTCCTCCTCCTAAAGTTACAGTGCCCCTTCCCTCTCCCGGCCCTCATTTGTACCATCCATCTAGACCTGCTGATGGACGGATTGATCATTAGCAGCCAGTGTAGCAGGTGGCTCTTTATGTGTGCCGAGTGTGGTGAAAGCTGCGCTGTCTCCGGGTCAATAGAAGTAAACACTACTACAGATTGGAAAACGGAGCCCTTCCTCTTGGGGAGTATCCGTGGCGGGGTGGACTAGCTGGGGGTATTAAAAGCTAAGCAGAATGTGCCAGCAAAGCAAACATCACACCCCGGAACAGAAGTGTGACACACAAACCCAACCCTGATCGCACCCTCCTCTCTATTTCAGGCTGCACACACACACACACACACACACACACACACACACACACACACACACACACACACACACACACACACACACACACACACACACACACACACACACACACACACACCGTACTGCTGTTATTTTATCTCATTTGCTCGTTCGCTCTGGCTCGCGCTGCCACGTTCTGTCCATCTGTTAAGCTCCCTCTTTCCCCACGTCTATCTGCGGCTCCCTGCGTATTCCCACATGGCTTTGTTAACGCAGCTCTGTCACACACACACACACACTCCGACATGCTGCGCGCCGCCTCGGAGTGACAGATGCTGTTCTTTAGGGTGTACGTCTCACGTTCCCACCTGCCAGACAACTTTTCATTTTTTGGCTAATCACCCCGCTGTTGCTCGGGAGCCGAAGTTATTGGAGACTCCTGATGGTGTGCGCCGCGTGGACCTACAAACCCGCACACGCGGGGACGGTGTAGGAACATGCAGACAGTAGCGTATGCACACACACAAACACACTTTATACTCCTTAACTGCGTCTCTTTTGTTACGTATGTTCACACCCACAACCGTCTCACTTTGCTGTCTCAGTGGCACGTGCGTTTGCAACATCACATACAGGCTGCTATTTCGATTGTGACGCATTAGCAGTGCTGGAATAGACATCTTTTTTAAACGGGAGTTGAAAAACACCCAGCGACCAACACACACACCTACACACACACACACCATGCCTCCTCTGCAGCAGCTTTTAACTCACGACGTGACTGACAGCACAATGGGTATTCCAGTCAGCCTGTCAGTCAGCTCGTTAGGTTTGATTGCTGACATGGTATTTCTCTCCTACTTTTTTCGCCTCCTCTGTTCTGGTTGGAAACCGGAGTTACTATTTGCGCTTCCAGGAGGATTAGTGATCTTAATCGTTTGTTTAGATTTTCATCTCTCTGCAAAAGAGATTCTCAGTCTTGAGCTGTTACTCTGAGTAGGAGCCGTGGAGTCTGAAAATAGCATTTGGCGTGGGAAAGTCTTGATGCCTTCAGGTAAGATTATTAACATGCTGATAGGATTGCAGGAGCTGAAGAGCCTCGTTAATTGCTGTAGGGTATGACTGGAATGCTGTCATTACTTTTTCTTATGAAATTGAAAAGGCTCTTGAAAAGCTTGGCATTACATGCGAGCCTCGCGGCAAAGGTTATCGTCTCCCCTCTCTGCAGGGCCGAGGCTTTGTCCGGGGCCGACGGCGGCTGCATTGGATGTGAAAGGAAACGGGCAAATCTTTATTGGCACCTTCTCCCTAGAGCGGTGCGGCGCGGCGCAAAGTGTCATTGTAGATGTGATGTATTTAAGTGTTTATCCTGTCTGGCAGAGTCCACAGGTGTGTTGGGTGTTGGGTTTCCACAGGCACCTCAGAGAGCGCTATTTTCTTTTATCGCCTCCTCGTACTTACCCTCACAAACACACACGCCCTCAGCCTCAAGGTGGTGTGGACTCATACACTGACGCACACACACACACAGAGACTTTAAAGGAGTTGAAGAAAACGCACGGAAAAGGAATTTAAGTGTCTGTAATTAGTAGCTTAAATCCCTCTGTTCACCAAGGACCAGAAGTGTAGTGGGATTTGTCTCAGCGACACTGCAGGGATCAGTTAGCAGCCTCTGGTTACACAGCCACATGCTGACTTGCATAGTGGCACGATGGCAGGAATTCACTTAGAGGCTTGTGACCGTATTGGAAATGTACTGCCAAGATTCTGAAAATGCCACTTGGGTAAGTGAATTTGAATCATGGTAATGTGAGATGCTCCTCTTACCATTACGTCTGGTTTGAGGGTGGAACATATTGTGATTGTTTTTTTATGCATTAAACATTGCACGAGGGATTTATTTGAGGATTCTCGTCTCAGAGCGTCTATTAATGAAACGATGCTCTGTTCCAATGAACGGGTCGTTGCGTCACGGGGAAGTTTTGATCCCAAGTTTACGGACTTTACGTTCTAACTGGCACCTTTTGACACATTCACACGAAGAACTTCATTGTGGCGCTATCTTCTGATGTAATAATACAAATATATAAACAAAATGTTATATATGTTATTCTGACACTTTTATAAAAGAATGATAACAAATAAACATAGCATAGTCACCTTTAATAAATCATTCCAAATATACATTAACTATTGTATGAACTTATATCAGAATACATATATATGTATATATCTATATATATATATATATATATGTGATGAAGTACCTTGACATTACAGGCATTAATTCAATGGATAAGCCCAAAATGTTCCCATCATTGCTGTGTGTGTAATCCGTAGACACTAAACACACTAAATTACTCACTATACCGTTTATGGAGGAATTTAAACAAATCCCCGAGCTACTGTGACATTATATACGAGTACTCAGGTGATGAGAGTCTCATTATGGATGCTCACTGAACATTAGCAAAATAAAGAAGTGAACCTGTCAATCATCTTCTCAATTAATCGATTACTTGTTTGACATTTTTCAAAATTTTCTGACTTTTTATAGAGAAATCGGTGATTCCCAAAACCCCAAATAACATCATCAAATGTCTTGTTTTGTCCACAACTCAAATATTTTCAGTTTACCAGAAAATATTACAATTTTAAAAGCTGGAATCAGTGAAGTTGAACTTTTTTTCTTTAATTAATTAATTGTTTATCAAAAGAGTTGCTGATTATTTTAATAGTTGACGACTAATTGATGGCAGCCCTACATGGCACATGAAGGAGACTAATGACATATTCCTCGTCGGTATACCGTGTTTTACTTCCCTCTGGTGTGTATTGCCGCCGTGCTGAAGGTTCTCCCACAGCGCTCTCTGAGTTGTGTGGGGGCTCTTTCCAACTTAGTTGAATACCTTTTTACTGCACAATCTAATGCGTTTGCTCTCCAGCGCGCTGTTGTTCCTGGAGGTTTACAAGAAGACCAAATAAAACAAAAAACTAGTTACATTTTGTGGTTAATCACACAAACTGTCTCGATCGGGGAGCTCAGCGGACGCACACTAGCCTGTACCCTCTTTACATCTGGACAGATTTTGTAAAAAAGTAAATTGCACAGAATTCTGAATACAAATGCACTCTGCCCGCAATTCTGACTATTATGGAGATAATGCCCCTTTCTTATTATTTGTTTTGTCCTCTTCCTGTGTTGATGTGGAGGAATTGTGCGCCTCTCATCTTCTTCCTCAGCTGAGGTGTGGAGCTCGGGTGATAAGCTGGCACTAACTGCCATTGTTCCAACGGACCAGCACCTTGTTACTCTCTCTCTCTCTCTCTCTCTCTCTCTCTCTCTCTCTCTCTCTCTCTCTCTCTCTCTCTCTCTCTCTCTCTCTGTCTCAAACATTTTTAGAGATAATACAAAGCTTATTCTTTTGGAAATTCGGAGGTTGTTAAAAGGGGGTCGCTGCGGGATGGGAGAAGGTTATTTGCAGAGAGAAAGCGAGCGTGAGAGTGTTGTCCCACAGCTTTTAGCAGCTCCGTCCGCCTCTATCGCCCGCGTATCAGCTTGCTGTATTTGGACAGAGCAGACCTTGTGTGAGAGGGAAATAAATGACAGGAGAGGGGGTCGAAAGAGGGAATAAAATGTGTGATGGAAAGCTCTGAGACTGACACAAAGGAAGAACGAGTGAGTGGTTCAGCGGGTAAATGAATGGCATGGTCACAGCAGCTAAAGATGCAGAGAGGGCCCGCGCTCCCACCACAGGCTGCAGCGCGTATCTCTCGCATCAAAAGCTGTTCAAAGAACCTTTCAATTCCAACAGCCTGCTCAAACAGTCCAGCACTGCAACCTCCGTAGCGCACTGGAGTTTTCCACATGTGTGTTCTCATTACATCCCGCCAAAAACAGTACGTGCGTACACAGTTAGTTCACTTGTAGTATATGCTGCTTTTGCACACACACACACACACACACAGACACACACAGAGAGAGAAGCTGGCATTTCAAGGCGCTCGCTCCCTCTGCGAGGCAAGAAGCATGCGTGACAGACCCCAGCGTGATGAATAAAGACCTATCATCCGCTGTCATTCTCTCCTTACAAACCAGGGGGATTTTGCATGGGGCTTGCAGAACCTGGTTCTGAGGTTGTTATTTATTTATTTCAACTGTTTATCAAGGGCTCGGGAAGCGTAGCGGTTCCTTTGGTGAGGAGGAGTACAATCCGCCTGCAAAAAACCCCACAGTGAATGGATTTCACTTCTCAGATCCTGTGCCGCTTTGATTTATGATATAATATAGAGTGAGACGCCGCTCATGCTACACAATAGAGCGCCGTGCCCCCATACCGATGTAATTCCAGCTCACCTCGCCTCTTAGCCTATCACAGCCCGCTGTGCTTGAAAGGAGGAGAACCCTCAAATGCAATTCAAGGGCAATCTGATTGAATTAACCAGCCATTAGATGTATGAGATGAGCTGTAATTGCGGTGGTATTTATCTATCCAGATGAATGGGTTTCGACCGCAAGGTCGCGACACTGCAGCGCCGTCCTCGAAACAACTTCAATGAGCGCGCGTGTCCTTACTCCGTCCCGCTCTCACCTCCTCGTTGTTGATCCTTAGACGCTGCCCGGCGTTACACATTCAGCTCTTTATGACGTTGGCACGGACGGCGTGCTCGGCAGTGCTCGTTTCTCTCCCTCTTGTCGCAGCCTTCGTTAATGACTGAGAGAATGGGAATTAGAGGCAACAAATGAGCCGCACTGTGTTCATGTCGGTCAGGTGCAATGGGAGCAGATGCTGTGAGCGTTTACACCCTCGTGTCAACATGTTCTCCCCTTAATTCACTCGGTGTCTTGCTCTTTCTGAGTCCTATGGTGCTTTTTCTACCCGGCTTTTGTGTCTGTATCCCCCCCCCTCCTCTCCATTTGTATTTAATACAATTCCAACCTCACCTATTCCCTCTTTGTTTCCATCCCCTGCAGGCCTGCCCCTGTTGTTCCCTCTGAGAGGAAGAGGAAGTGATGTCACGCCACCACCACCGCTTTGAGAGGGACTACCGGGGACCCTGGGAGCGGAGAGACATCCGCCCGTCCGGCCTCCACAACGGCGGAGCCAATCACAGCTGTGCCTCTGCCGTCGTCAATGGCAACAACCGCCCGGGGCTCCTTCCCCTCCCGGTCATCCCCTCCCTCCTCCCCACCCCGGTCACAGTTGCCGTGACAACATCGAGCAACGACATCGCGGTCAAGCGAGGCATCCCGTCGGCGGGCTCGGTGGCTTCGGCGTCTGCCAAGGTAGGAGCCCCCGATCCGAAACCTCCCGTCACGGTTCTGTCTCTCGTCTCCCGTCTCTCTCGCTCCCCGCGTCAACGTTTTTTAATTTGTACATCATCTTCAACTTTCCTCACGCTTTTGAGGCTTGTCAGCTCCCCCCCCCCCCCCCCCCCCCCCCCCCGTCTCTCCCTCGCTTCTGTCTTCCAGTTCTCATCTCCCACTTTCCTCCAAATGTTTCTGCACACTCACTGGCATGGCTGTCTTCATAGTTCAACTGTCTGCAGCTCTTCAAGCCCCTCCGCTCTCTCTCTCTCTCTCTCTCTCTCTCTCTCTCTCTCTCTCTCTCTCTCTCTCTCTCTCTCTCTCTCTCTCTCTCTCTCTCTCTCTCTCTCTCTCTCTCTCTCTCTGCTGCCTCCTGCACTCTCTGCCCTTATCCCCTCACTCCAGTCCTGCTGCTCTCTCTCTGCACTCTCTCTGTCCAATGCCCCCCCTTTTTCTTGCCAAACCGTTCTCCTTCCATCTTCATTTTCTCTCCCTGCCAAATGGCAGGCTTTGTCCCTGCCTTTGCCTCCTTGGTAATTTCTGTCTTTCATTATGTAAATGACCTCTGACAGTGGCTCAAATGGGTGCTGCTGTCAGAAGTGATGGCTGGAGGTGGTGCTTTTCTTAACAAGCAAACAAACAAAAAGCACCACATCATTATATAAGCTCTGAGTAATATCATGGATTTAAAAAAAATAAATAAAAACTCTCACGGCTGCACATTGCTCCTTTCAGACAAAGGCTAGAAAGCAACTTTTAATGAGACAGAAATTGCAATATTTTACTGTGGCTTGTGTGTGTGCGCGTAGTTGTAATTTGTCACCATGTTTGTGTAGCTTATACAGAAAAGTGCAGCTTGGAAATGCCGTACAGTTGGTGTTCTCCACCCCCTCGCCCGGGGATTTGCTTGCTCGCTGGCTGTCAGCAGCGTGTGAAGAGACGGGGCCTTTACCAAAAAAAAAAAAAAAAAAGAGTTCGACATTTCAGCCTCTCCCGTGCCGCTGCTTCCATGGATACCATTCATCTTCTCTCGAAACTTCCCTCCTCACTATCCGATCATTTGCTTTTAATTTGGACTTCAGCAGCTCCATCTGGGTGCTCGCTTTGCTCCGGCACCTTCTTGGGCCCTTGCTCTCCGTGGGGCCTGCACTCTGAGAGCAAGAGGTAAACAATGCTCTGGTAATTTAGCCCATAAGTGCACATCATTAGACACCCCGCTGAATGCCCTGACCACAGACACAGTAAATCTGCTCTGGCACCGCATCGGCCCCTCCTTTTTGTGCGGCTGAATAATTACATAGATCCCGAACAAAGTCTCGCCATCTCCCACCGTGGCCATTGTCATCATTCAATGGCTGCCAGAGCAATTAGGTGCCTCGTCCTCGCACGTGAGCGTTTAAAAGGTACAGTATATGTGGGAATGTGTGTGTGCAGATGCAGCAGATATAATGCAGATCCTTCCCCCAGATGCCTCTCTGTTAGCTTTATTCAGGGCTTTACCTTTCTACTTTGTCTCGCCTCTGACAGTCCTTTGTAAGGCGGGCAACAGAGACCAGCGGTGTTTAAAAAAGGGAAAGACCCAGAGTTTGGGCCTCAAGAGCCGGCCAATAGTATCCTGCAAGCCTGTCTCTCTTTTTCTTTTTTTTTCGAGCTGTCTGCTGTCCTCACTTGCTCTTTCTCTCTTTCTGTCATCTTCGATCAAAGCTGTTGGGAGTCACAAAGAGTCTGATGGACGGATGCAGCTCCCTCTCCGCGGTCCCTGTGTCTCTGCGCTCTCCGTGGCTACACTAAAAACCTGACAGGCCGTTATTGATCTCCACCGTTTGGAGACTGTGGCTTTATAAACCCCGCGGCCCAAGTGGGGACACAGCCCGATATAGCTAGACATGTCTGAAAGTGATGCCCCCCGCTTGCACAAATCACTTTGTAATAAAACCCGTAAATGGAGTAATTATTCCCCCTTAATTTGGGATGCAGAGCAGGTGTATTGTTTTAGCGTTGCTGCAGTGTTTTCTGCTGTGGTGTTTATAAATGATGTCTCTTCATGTGCTTCAGCTTTAATGATCAGGTTAAGAGTTGTGCGGCTGTGTGTAGGACAAGTGCTGAGAGTTTAAATGTACCATCTGCTGGCGTCGTCCATCCTGATGTAAAGCCAACCGCATGGAACAGTGGGCTATAGTTAATTTAGAGCTGCACTTTTTTATCCCCCGCCGGGCCGTTAATTAATTTTTATGTATTTTTCCGCGGTTGTTACGGATGTAAAGTCACTGCAGCACTCTGAATCCATGTTTTTAATAACCGCAACTATTGCCGTGTCCCTGCTGATGAACAGGACTTTAACGTGTCAGCGCAGAGTCCAGTTTCACTTGGTACGCCGTTCCACTTGTTCCTAGTGATGCCGTGATCCACAGAACCGTTTTCTTAGAAGATCGGTTTACTAGGAAGGCGATCATTCAACGGACGGTCGCTGTACGTCATAGCTTATTGGATTTGCGAAAATGAACAATACTAATGCAAGCTAATGTCGGGTTAACAAGACAGATCTATAGCGAATGAACCAACATTTCACCATGATGGGATTCTTTCTCACCATCCTACTTTTTATTAATTCTAGAGAAAAAATAACAACTACCTTTCAGACACCTTTAATGCTTGCACTCCCCTTGAAATAGCACTTGTCTAATCGGTGTCAACTCCGGCAGAAATATCACAAAATCTTCTTTCCACTGACTGACGGTTAAAGAGTGAGCGCTGGTTATTGGGGTGATTCGTGGTCAGAGTTATAGATCCCAACAATGCACCGCAACATGCTTTCAAAAGGTTCTGCGACAGACCTATGCTGGGGTCAAATGTTTGCACGTGGACGTTACCAGCCTGTTACCTTAGCGTTGGAAAGGATTTTATAGGGTTTAAACACG
The DNA here is from genome assembly GCF_910591455.1 of Pholis gunnellus. Lineage (NCBI taxonomy): Eukaryota > Metazoa > Chordata > Actinopteri > Perciformes > Pholidae > Pholis > Pholis gunnellus. The sequence continues at coordinate 18,185,270 of NC_136546.1, forward strand.
GGCCAAAGCTGGAGTTTGTATCTCATATTACTCCAAAAAGTGTCTTCCCACAAGAGAGCCCACTGGAACATGTGGATTTCCCTGCACAGTCTAATCCTTTTAATATGATTTTTTTTAATCCTCCCTGATATTTAATAGCAGCAGTGCTACGACCAATCCCTCTTGAACACAGGAGCCGTAGTTGAAATACAATAATCAGCAGCTGCATATTGATCTAAGGAGTGCCACAAACCAATAACTGTGTAACGTCTTATGTTGACTCTATATCTCATATAATAGAGATATAATATTTGACAATATTATTACATATGATTATAGGAAGATCATTGATTGATCATGACTCCATTTGACCATAGCTCTGCTTCCAGTGAGATAAAGAACCGTATGAACCGATGATGAATACATTTGATATTTACCTTGAGTTCTATTTATTCAAACAAAGAGCGTCACTCCAGCTTCAGCTACGACGCCTACGGCTGTTTGGTCCTCTATGGTCTATAACACCTGCTGCGGGCAGTCCATTAAAGTGCATACATACCGCCGTTCTGCTCATTACGGTTCAACACAAAGCGCATCCCACAGCAGGTGTAACCACCAGGCACATCTTTTCCTCCTCGACTCAATGCACATGTTTAAATCCATTCGTGCTTGTCGTCGTTTTTGAAAAAAGGTCTGTTTTGGATTTTTCAGAAATATTCGAAAAGTTCTCAAAAAGTGTCGTGATGAAAAAATAAATTCCCAGCATTGACCGCACCGATCAATAGAGCTCGTCTTGAAACCAAATCACACTTTGTGTGTTGCTGCTGGTCATTGATTTGAGCCAGGTCAGCCAGCCAATTGTTTGAAGCAGACCGCATACTGTGGCCAACACAACATGGTATCCAGAGAACAGCAGGTGTCACGGCCTCATTCTGACACAATCAAAAAAGAAAGAAAGAAAGAAAGAAAACACAAAAAGCATGTCTCTCTCTCTTTTTTTTCTTTTTTTTTTTGTTGCAACCAGATGGAGGGAAGTAGGTTATGTCCCCGACAGCCACGAGGAAAACAAATCACAATGAAATCTATTTCGTCAAATTCAATCAATGTTGATTTCAACTTTAGACTTCCTCACATGTCTTGTTTTGTCCACAACTCAAAGATATTTCGTTTACTGTCCGAGAGACTTTTTTTTGCGTTTTAAAAAAACTACTCAAACCGATTTAATCGACTATCGGAATAGTTGCCGATTTAATCTGATAGTTGAAAACAAATCTATTAATCGTGCAGCTCCGTGATGTGAGCATCACTGTCGGTGTCGGGGAGCCCGGTAATGAATAGACTCTGAAATCACCGAATCTTCACTGAGGCTGAGGCTAAAAGGGGGAAGACGTCTTTTTGAAAACCTGGGAGAGCCTTCTGACAAGTTGCCGTGAAATGTATCGAATATGAGACGATTTAAAGTTTAAGAAGGCGCACGCTGGGGAAGCTGCATGAGGGAGACAGAACGGAGACGGGGAGACGGGGGGAGACGGGGGGAGGCTGCGTGGCGGCGGAGACTTGCTTTTGAATTAGCTTCAGATGATAGCGGAAACTACAGTTGTTCCATCAAATAGTGAAACTCTATCACACAGAAAAAGATGAAAACTGTACATTTCCAAAGCAGACAGACTCGCCATGGGGTCTTAAAGACAACCGGCTGCCGAGGAAAGCCAAGAACACTAAACATAGCTGGAGGAAAGATTATTGCTTCACAGCTTGACGCCTGCTTTTTGTTGCTTTATACTGATGGACATAAATTGACGATGATCCAATTTGATTATATCGTTCAGCACGTTAATGGCACAACAGCGATCCTAATGCGGATGTAAAGTTTTTAAGGATGGGGGGATATTGTGTTGTTCTTTTATTCCTGACATTTTACACTTCTGTTGGAATTCAAAATATACACTCAAAAATTCTCCTTAAATACTAAGTAGCACAGGCTTTCTGAGGCGCCTTTATCTTCCTCTCAGGAGCAGGAAGGTAAACAATCGTCACACTCGGCTGCCTGGATTTGATTTATTAGCTTCTACTGTACGTGTTGTCATCCTATCACAGACTTTGCTGCGTGCCATTTGCATTCACAGCGAAAATGTCACAAAATCCGGCTCTCAGAAGAACGAGTCCTCCGAAAGCAAAGCACGCTGAGTGATGAGGAATACTTCATTTCACCACCATCGCTTTCCATTCATTATCCGTAAGCCGTCATGTGAAACCTGAAGGGTTTTCTTTCTTTGGGGGGGGGAGTCGAGTTTCTCTTTGTCTGATTTTCAGTTATAGGATTTTAACTATGCAAGCCAGACGTCTGCTGCACGTTTCACTCTTTGTCAGTGGTTAAGTGGCACGTGTCAGTATATTTTAGAAAAGTCAGCTTTGTGCCACACGTTTCTGCTCGGCCCTTCCGTCCGGATTTCTTTCCTCCCCTGGGAAAAAACAGGAGTGGAATCCCTGGCTCAACACAAGGAATACATTCATAGCTTGTCTAGTTAGATTACTTTCTTTTTCCATGAACGCAAACATCATCATAATGTTTGTGGACAAACAAATCCGCTGTCGGGCAGTTCACGACAGTGTCATTAAGAAACGGGGATTAAGCAGTGATTTTTCCTTAAGATGATGTATGGAAAACTTGTTCAGTTGTTAACGAGAAGCAGCGATTGTGTGTTTACCGGGAGCAATTGCACCAGGGTCTGGATGTCTCCGCACCATGTGGGTAGAATTATGGCTTTCCACTCTGAATCAGAGCGGGCTGTGCTGCGGTAGTTGCTAATCAAGGATAGAGACGTACAGACATAGAGACAGACAGACAGACAGACAGACAGACAGACAGACAGACAGACAGACAGACAGACAGACAGACAGACAGACAGACAGACAGACACCTCAGTCATGAGGACTTGCACACTGTCAAGCTGTCAGAGAAGAGGCACTGTAAAAAAGGAACTGTCAGACTTCGTTTCTTTTTTCTTTTTTCGCTATCAGCATTTGAAATCAGGTGGATGGAAAAAATGGGAGTCCTGCATCTGACGAGAGATCTATCAGAAATCTCACACCCTCATCACACATTCAGGACCGCCGTTATCTTTTATCGTCAAAAGAAAAATGATTCACGGCGGATTTAAAGAAAAAATGATTCACGTAAAAAAAAAAACGGTCCACGGATGTTATGGGACGATAACAGACGGGTCAAAGAATAGGTGAGGGCAAGCGTTATCTTTTGTCTGTCTTGTCAATCTCACTGTGACAAGCTGTTCCGCCGGTTTCATCCAATCCCGTCCTCTCGTGGGTCCTCCTGCGTCTACCGGCTAGGATCCCAGCTGACCTTTTCTACCAACAATGGAGCGGCACGTTCATCCGCCCCAAGTCCTCCGCTCTCTTTCTGCTTCTGCTCCTGAAGCATCTGCTTCATCTGAGGGTGGATTTGAATCCTCTTGGAGAAAATTAAAACACAGGCAGAGAGACGGTTTATTGTTCTGAAAACCATGGATATCCCAAAATAAGAGACCTTTTCAGGGTCTTTGCTTTGTGGTGGGTTTGTTCTGGTGACAGCGGGCGTTACAAAAGACTGTATGCACAGCTCTGGCAGGAGAAAATACCATGGTCCAGAAGGGGTTTGCCCTCTTCTTTTCCTGCTAAGTAACGGTGTGTGTGTGTGTGTGTGTGGAAATGGAAAGCAGCCCCCTAAACACACCGGCGGTCTTATGAGCCTGGCTCCAAACAGACGGCCCGGTGGCTCGATCTAATAAGCAGTCATTGGATATCAGATTCAAACCCCGCTCTCCTTTGTGAAAGGTGAGATGCAAGCTCCCTCTCTATTTACGTCACAATGACTATGCAATATGAGTGTGTGTGTGTGATATTGAAAGGGATGAGGGAGAGTGTGTTGTCATCCAATACTGTACATCTGCTCTCCCGGCAGCACACGGAGATCATTGTCTCGCTGGCCTTTTGGCTGAGCAGGAACTGGCTCGTCAGGCGCCCCGCTACGCAAACAAAGGTGTGTTTACAAAGTGCAGACTTGTCTCCGAGGTGAAGTCTTCCTCTGCTTCCCCGTCTGTCCTCGGTGCTCGCTTTGTCCCCTGTGCTCAGCGACGGGTCGGGGGAAAATATTCTGCTCTCTGCAGCGGCTGGGATTGATGAAAGTCACGTTATCACCCCTGCTATTTATCACCCTCCATCACACTTCTGTTACTTCTATCTAATTCTTCAGCCCTCCCCGACACCCCGACGCCCCCTCCAGCCACTTCAAACAACTTCTTGTCTTTGTCGGAGCATAGATCCTTATTCCTGCGTCAGCGTTGCCTCCCTCTGAGCGCGCTTGTGTGAAATTGGATTGCTGATCCGTTGGCATTGAGTGGCAGAGATGTAATATGGGATAGCGGCAACCGCGTGTTCCGATGCCGGAGACAGTTGTTTCGGGACGCCGAGGGATCGCAGAGGACGCTTGACTCCTCGCGCTCGTCCCTTCAAGACTAGAAGTGCTCTCAGCAAACATCTCATGACAACATCAAGGAGAACAACAAACACACAGGGCCGTGGTCCGGCACATTGCACTTGCGCAGCATGCGGAAGATTTGCCAGATTTGCTCGATTCGCCAAAGTGTCAAGAGTTCATAGTTGATCCGTGGGCAATTTGAAGTGGCTGCCGTCTTCAATTTGCCATTATCGTTTGTCATCGCTCCATCTCACTCCCCCCACTTCCTCATCACACGGTGAGAGATTTGTGTCAAAGGGGAAAGTGATATTTCACACATATTCACCCTATAATTATCCCACTCTCTCTCTCTCTCTCTCTCTCTCTCTCTCTCTCTCTCTCTCTCTCTCTCTCTCTCACTCTCTCTCTCTCTCTCTCTCTCTCGACTCGCCTGAAAGTCGGATGTGAAATGTTTGTCGTTTGTTCCGCGCTTCAGATCAGTCTTTTCGTTTCCAATTGTGGCAACTTTCCAAAGCAAAAGCTGCATGAAAAGTTTCTTTCGAACAGTAATTATTTGGTGCAATATCTCGCTAAATCCACTGCAAAATCACCCGCCTCAAAGCTCAGAAACTCCTCTGAAAGTAGCTTATTTATCCACGTATCGGCTTGTGCTGTTCGGTCACAAACATTTTGCAGAGCCACCTTTGACCCTACAAAGGATTTGATGATTGTTTGCTACTCAAGACGTTTTCACTTACAGACATATATCGCATAAAACAAGTTTTAAATCAGCCATGTGTACCTGTGACTCACACATGGGCGCGAATGTCATGCAGCACGAATGCCGACACATGCACGTTCAGCTTGGCCTATGAAAAGTACATGCTGCGTATTTGAGAGGTTACTTTTTATCAAGCAGCTGACAGAAATTCAGTGCCCCCCCCCCCCCCCCCCCGCCCCAAAAAAGGGCTCTGCTCTCAAATTCCGGGCCGCCATTCATCCATCGTTGTAATTGAGCACATCATCAAATGAGCGGATCAGATCTGCAGCCCTTCAAAGACCCACACTTAGTACCCATACACGCCTTCAAGTGTTAAATGAACTCCCTGCTGAGCCTAGCTGATTGTATGTCATTTGGCTTTCCTCTGCTGGGAAATAACTCCCCATCCACCATGCCCCCCCCCCCTCTCCCTTTGTCTGTCCTGTTCCACAAATGCCGAATAAAGAGCGGTGGCATTTAAAAAGGTCCACATGCGGAGGGGTTGACATTCAAAGTGCTGCCACCTTAAGGTTAACTCCGTACGAAAGGTGGCGGTGAATGCAGGCTTTTAAAGCACCACGCGTGTCATGTGGAATATCAGATATCATCGAGGAGGCAGACGGAGTGGTGTTTTGAGATGCACAAGGTAAACAATGCAGCGCGTTTCTGGCACTTACCTTGCCCTAAAACGTCTGCAGGTGCTCTCGGCAGCGAACGAGACGGAGGACTTTTCCATGTGCGGCTGGTGCACCGACTGCCCAGGCTCTGTCTCTGCAAATGAATATGTCTATAAAAAGAGGAGCACTTCCTTTAGTCTGTAAATAGACACCGACAGCCTTCGCTTTGAAATTTTCTTTGCTTGACTCGGTAAGGTTGGGTGCACAAAAGAGGCAATAAGCAAGGCTCAAGAGAGGCTTCTTGAAATTACTTTGAAACTAAAGCATTAGTCAATTGACTTTGTGCTCTTTGCGCCCACCCAGCTGATATCTGTGAAGGATCTTTTGCCTTGGATTTGTTTTAGCTTCACTGAAGGACACGCAACTCAAAGGACAGACTGTGCATTCAACAGGAGAAGGACTGCTTTTCACCAAAAACACTCAAATCAGGAGAAAGATAAACCTTTTTCTGCCTCAGCAACACGGTCTCGCGAAATCTGGCGACTCGCATTAGCAAACAGCCTAAATATGACCGTTAGCTTTGAATATATGAACGTTGTGCAAACACGACCCCGTTGTGCTTTCATCCACCCATGTGACGTTCACGGACACCATGACCACGGACACTTAGGAGACAGGAAATGTACCTTTTATACATTTATAAAATATTGGCGGGAGCTCGTGATGCATCATCTTTGCAATAGACGTGAACATGGTGACCATTCGACCTGCTAACATGCTGACAAGTGCAGCTGCACAGAGACTGCAGCCTTGTTGTCACTGTGTAGAATCGCTGAAATGATGGATTTTGCACCATAACTTTTGCAGTTGCAGAGTTAAATTTCCATCGTATCATAGATCATTTCACATATTTTATTGGTTATTTTGTAAATGACAGCTTTGTCTAACTTTTATTGCTCAATAAACTTGATTGTTTTATTGTTCAAATATCATTATGTTCGCCATCCATCATACGCAACAAATCTTTCTTTCTCGGTCACAAAAAAAGATTGAGAAGGTTACATTAGGCTTTTAGCTGTATTGTATATTAAAATCTAACAAAATCCTCTGTGGCAGATGCTTCTCTTGTACTCCTCCGGACAACTTTTTTGTATCTCTCTCTCATTACTCTTCCCTTTCTCCCTTTTCATTATTTGATTGTCGGGCCCCCGGTAGTATTGTGGCCCAGTTACTGTGGGCCTCCCCGTTGCACTCTGCTCAGGGGAATCCACAGCCAGCCATTTTAATAATACACACATAAATAATAGATATATTTTAAATGCAAATTCTAATAGGGACTTTGGGGGTGACTCAATCATGCAGCATTTGCGGTCTGACCTTAACGCAGGCTAACAAATTACTGGGAGCTCTGCGTTTCTCATTAGGAGCTCCACGCATCATCGCCCTGCCAAGTACTCCTCTGCCATAACCGCAACTACTACACACACACACACACACACACACACACACACACACACACACACACACACACACACACACACACACACCACGTAAATGTTTTTCTGTCATCTTTACACAGTTAAGTAGTTTTGAGTTTTTATATGTTGCCGCACAGTTTAAGTGTTCAGTTGCATGCAGAGTTGAGAGTAATGCTTTACACGAAACGGCCTCACGCTCCTCAGTAGGGGTTGATGTGATCCACCGTTTATCAGCAGGAACAGCTTAATGTTGCTGATGTTAGGAGAACACGTAGGGCTAATGACGCCGCTGCTATGGTTGTCGGCCTGTTTCTCAGAAAATAGGTATTTTTCCAGCGACGGATGAGATGATAAAAGTACAAGTATTCTGATCAGTGAAAGTATCAATACAAACGTCTAACGATATTCCTTTACGATTTAAGTTAAAATGCAAAAGTGTTAATTGCAAAATGATCAAAATAACAGTAAAAGTCGTCTATCACTTCTCTCAAATCTTTATTTGAAATGTAGAGTCTGAAAGGTTTAGAGGGGGAATTATTATGACAAAGGGAAGGAGACACTGCGTTTCTGTACAGGAACCATTATTATGTAACAATGATTGTATTTAATTTTGAATGCATTCATTTTTACTTCAAATCTTCATTTGTAAAGCAAACATAGCAACTACAGCTGTAAAACAATTGCAGGAGAGTACAAAGTACAATATGTACCTCTATGTATTGTAGCAGAAGTATTAAGTATAATTAAATGGAAATAATTTAAACACCACAGAATAAATTGAATTAGCCACTAGACTTGTGAGGGGGAAGTGAGGAACTTGGTGCTACAGTAGCTTATTGTGTTGCTAGCATGTGATACAAACCACTCGCTGAACTTCAACAACTATACAAGAGATTTAAGTTCAACAAAAAAGGAAAATTCCATCATAACGTCCATCTAATCATCTTTTAAACTTCTATACCTGCTTATCCTGTTGAACGTGGCAGGGGGGTTACCCAGCATGCACTAGCTGAGCCTGCATGTCTGGACTCATGCAGATACATTTTTAAACCCAGGACCTTCTCGCTGTGAGGCAGCGGTGCTCACCGCTGAGCCACTGTGCCGCCGTTCATAACAATGACGAGCGTCTCGGAAAGAATTTGGAGACTATTGAAACAATAAATCTGGACTGCGTATCATATTGGGGATGTTTACTGCATCATATTTTAATATGTGCCTCCATAAAAGACATCAAAACATTCCGCCAAACCAAGAAAGATGAAAGTATAGCAAATGTCTGTGTTATAAAGACAGGTTTTATTCATTGTGTTGTGAAGCTGATTGAATTTGAGATTACGTCGGACAACTGCGCTTCAATTCTCTAATCCTATCATACAACAGGCGCTCCACTCTTCACGTTCCTTGCTGCAAAGATCAACAGCTGGCCATCAGCGGTACCTTCAATTTAAAATCCGTCCTAATCTCGGAAAAAAAACGTTTCGAGAGCTTCTGCAGACACACAAAAATCTACAGAAAATGTTCAACAACAAAGGCCACACAGTGTGTATTCCTCTGTAATTCTGCTCTAACAACAGCCAACTATATTGCAACCGTAATCAGATTAGATACTTCTGGGAAATAACTGTTGATAATGTTTGAAGAGGAGGATAATATCCCTGTTCAAATTAGTCTGCAAATTGGAATGGAATAAACTGTCTGTTCAACATAATATTTTACCGAGTCTGGAGGCAAAGCAATCCAAAAGTAATTGAAAGCAATTAGATTATGATTACTAAATTTGATTAATCCAGTGGATTACATTGCTGCTGGAGCATTTAAAGTAGGTAATCTGTAACATCTTTCAAGTAAACTTCTATCTCCAACACATTATGGCTCCAGTGACAGAAATGGTGTTTTTACTCCAGAACTCGGTCAGCAGTGACACCAGCTATGAAGTTTATTTTCAACAAACCAGAAGTTAATTTATTTCCCAATAATCAATTGTTGTCCGAGTAACATCGTGATTAAATGAAGTGATTCCTTCATACTTTGCTTGGTGCTGAAGTGGAGCACTTCGGCACATACTGGGCTGATTGTGTCTTATATATTGCTACGCAGGTTGTGCGGACACACAGTTGTGTGTCCTGACTGTCGTGGGTGTAGCGGGACACCTCCTTGTGTCGTCATGTGTGTGCTTTAAGACGTACTCATCTCTGTCGGTGTAGCGCCGTGTTGTCTCGGCGCCGGTGGTCTCGGCGGTCTGATTCAGTGTCGATCTCCGCCAGCAATGCCAGGAGGTACTGCCATAGGGTTTGCCATTGCCTGTCATGTATAGAGATAGACTTTGTGTGTGTGTGTGTGTGTGGGGAGGGGGTGATTTGACACAAATGGAAAAAGTAAGGTATGATTGGCATATCGCTGCCCCCCCCCCCCCCCCCCCCCCCCCCGTTACTGGTGCTGTTATTGTGAGCTGTAAGCGAAATGTCAGCCCAGTTTGAGACATCTTTCAGGCTTTGTGCCCCGGCCCCACCACGCAGCCTTCCTTCTGTGTTGAGGTTGTTTTTGTTGTTGTTGTTGTTGTTGTAAATCCTCCAGCTGCCATCTCAATTAAGGAGCTGATTTTGGGGGGACCGCTTGGTCAGTCCTGCCGCATCTCGAGTGTCTCCTGATGACGCGCTGAATGTCAGAGCAGCGCGGAAAGAGAGCGCTCTCAAGGTCAGACTGAACCCGTTTCATCATGAGGCATTATGGGGGGAGTGTCGCGCATCTGAAGGGGCAATGAAAACGTTGTCAAACGGGAGCCGTTACACAGCGCTTGCATGTTTTGTTGCACAATGGCCAGGATTTACGGCGTTTCTTTTTCTGCAGCGCAGCTTGAGTGTGAACCGTTGCAGATCTGTGACCAGCCTTCCAGTGGTGTCGGTGATTTATAACAACGTCTCCTCCTTTCTGCCGAGTCCTCACACGAACTTGGCAGTGAGGTTCAGAACTAAATGAGTATGGGGAAAACATCAGCATACCATTTAATATCAGTGAAAGGGGACTGAGAACAGCATGTGTCTGCAGGGGAAATCAGGGCTGGGTGATAATCCAATATGGTGATTTTGAACGTCTTTCAATGCAATCGTATTGTGATGAAATCATACATCGTGCGACACAATTACGTCGTCAAATTTGATAATAATCACATACTAACACTACATATTTTGAGGTAATACGTTTTAGGGAATCATTTTAAATATTGCGGTTTTGTGTTCACACACTACATTATTACTCAGTTCAATGGGATTAACAAATGTGTATGGAAATATATATATATATATATATATATAGGTTGTTTTCTGACCAATTTCACTTGAAACTGCTAAAATCATTTTTGCACCAAAATTCTTAATTTTATGAGAAAACTTCAGCGCAAGTATTTAATTCAAACCGACGTATACAACAATTAGGCATGTGGTTATTTCATATAGACTTTTTATATATTGCATCACCAGAAAACATGCTATAACGTGATCCATATTGTTGTCAAGACATTATGACCTACATCAGGACAGAACATTTTAAGTGTGTTAAATGAGTTTTATATGATTGTGCCAGCGACTGGGAAATGAAGAGCAAATGAAGTGCATTCTGTGTTTGACAAGATCATGTCCTTCATTAACATGAGAAATACTTAATTAGACCTAGCATGTCATGGTTCAGTTTGGCTCACAGATTTGACAAGAAACTGATGTTAATATCTCTGCTCGAAAGGGCATTCTGAGTTTGACACAATCAAGGACTTGTTCATTCACTCGTTGGGCAAAATCTTAATTATAATTCAACAAGCAAGCCATGTCAGATAGCACTCAAACTGAATATGGGCTCATTTCTACAAAGGCGCAGAGAGCTCTGCACATATTGTGCTTTGTGATTGTTTGTTGACATGCAGTCGGCCGTTAAGTCTTTTTTTTTTTTTTTTTTCAAGAAGGGGAGGTCTAGGCTGCTTCACACTGAATTCACAGACAGTCCGGAACAATCCAATTGAAAATGGACTGAATTCTTGTCCTGGGCTTTTATGAACCCACGATAGAGATTATTGAAAATGAGGGGGATTGTCTTGTTCCTGCAAATTTTGCCAGCCAATGCGGAAATTAAACATTTGATTCGGAGCATTGTTGGTTTATATACGTGTTGTTTTTCTTCTCTCTCTGCAGAATAAAAGCAGTGAAGACTATGTGGGAGTGTCTGTGTTCCTCCACAGAGTGATTACCTTGACAAGGTTAAAAATGAATAAGTGCAGCTGAACAAACCGTCTGCAATTCATTGAATTATAAGGTTAATACATTTCAGAAGGAAATACTGCACTTTTTACTACGCTACATTTATTTAACAGCTGTTTACAGTTGGTTTGCAGATACACATTTTAGATTTTATGTACAATTAATTAATATACATTACAGCAAATTAAATCACCAAGCGCTCTGCCGCAACTATCCACAACATAAAAATTCCATTTACATGTTCATGCATCAATAATGAATAATACAAATAATTTAATAATTTACATTACTATAGTGAGTAGTGTGGCTTTTATACTTTAAAGTACATTTTGCCAGTTATGCAGTGGACGTGGCTTTCGGGTCTGAAACATGAAGCCAATAAGGAAATGCCTTTAACCTGCATTCTCTCTAATGGCCAGCAGGGGGCGACTCCTCTGGTTGTATAGAAGTCTATGAGAAAATGACTCTACTTCTCTCTTGATTTATTACCTCAGTAAACATGAGTTTATGGTCTCAATCTCCAGTTTCAAGTCAATAAAGCAGGGTATGCTTTAGGGTTTAGTGTGTCTACCTTGTGATTGACAAGTTGCCACCACAGCAACCTGTTAATCTCGACAGAGGCGTAGCAATACATATCCGTAAAGCTACGTGAAGTCGCGTGTCGCTGCATATTTATGTTACAATTCTCTGTAGGTTGGTCACCATGAGCGCACCCCTTTACCATTGTTACTATACAAATATCCATTACATTCGCTTTCTATAGAAGTGTAAGTCTCCAAACATGATCAAGTAGGACTGTATCCTAGGCTTACATCAACCTTAACCTTAACTTAACTGAACACTCAGCCGCCTTTGTGCAGTAATTCCATACAATTTCACTTTTTGTCCCTGAACAAGATTGAAAGAGTAATGGTTTAATGAACGGTTGATCAACCGCAATTAACCGTTAGCATTGTGAGCTGATGACGTGTGGCTGACTCCTGCACTATCGTGCAAAAGCCTTCGGCAGGGTTAAATGTAAACAGACATGACATGAATAGATGTCAGGTGTTGTGGCTCTTCGCTCTTTGACGGTGACTTTTTTAAATGACTTTGCACTTGCTGTTTATAAAGCATTTCAGTTTTTCTATTTAACTTGTAAGCGGACCTTTTCGAAATAGCTTGAGGATTCTGTCTCCTCTTGTTCAACTCCTGGCTTAATGGTCTTTCTGCCGTGTCCAGTGTTCCTTATTTTATGTTAAGGTGCCCCTCAAAGACCCAAGGTTGAGCTATCGTTTTTCTCTTTCTGCTGAAGGCGCCTACTTAAAATGTATTGTGGTCAAAGGAGAAGAGATCATTAATATTTATCAGCCAGGAATACAGGGAGAAGAAGAAATGCGATGGTTGTTCTAATTCAAATCCTTTTAAATTTGTATTGAGCGAGTTGAGGATGTGACCAGAAATCTCTGGATGTGTGACCTGCATATTTTCCGGGTAAATGAGACATGTTAAATGATGTGCCACAGGGAAAATGGGTCTTTTCAAGCAGCACACACTGTTCCGATCATCACAGATAACCAAGCTGGAAGGCCAGGGACCTAATTTAAGGGCTATTTACCATGCGCCAGATTTTCAATGAAGCTGCAACCGGGCATGCAGAAATGGGCAAAAAAGAAATTCGAAAAAAGATCTGCAAAAAGAAAAAGGATTTCAACCGTACATAACAAAAACACATGATCTTTTTCCACAGTTTACAAAGACACCTGTGATTAATAATTCATCCATCTCATCTTGAGATCCTTTGCTATGAATGTTTTGTCTTAGTACTCTGCCCGGAAAATGAGGCGAACCAGGAAAAGACGACCCCGGATCAGAAACAAAAGAGGTGGGATGCGATTAATTCCAGGGCACATCTTCTGGCTGTATCACCCTTGAATGATTCATCAGACCCGAGCAACAAAAGGAACACCGTTCTTTTAATCAGAGCCATAATCCTAGATCAGCACTAAGGCGGGATTTGTCTCTAAACGAGTGATTGTTGTCTCTTCTCAGCATGTTTAGGCACCTAGTTGTAGAGGGGTAACAATACATGTTGAACAATGAGCGTCCCCCTCCTTCTGTCTCCCTGCCTTTTGTCATTTCTCCTATTCTCTCCACATTTCTTGTGCATGTCTTATCTTTTTTTTTTTCCTCCACTTTTCGCCTCATCCCATTCCTAATCTTCTTTGACCATCCAGCATTTCTGTGAAACAGTGCTAATAAGCGGCGAGACTTTCCATCTCAAGAAAAAACGATTTGTCGTTTTAATTTGGAGGACTCGTTGTTTTGTTTTGGTACCGCAATTGATTCATTTAACTCGCATGTAGAAATGCTCCTTTTAAAATCTTGCAAATGTGTTATCAAATGTGTGTTATAAGTGTGCACACCTGGTTATAAGTCAGCTTTGAGTGCATGGCTTGCTGTGCGTATATAGACTGTGTGGGTGTGTGGAGACACTGTTTGCCAGAAAGCTATAGGTATGAGAGGACCTCCTTTGGCTCTGATGAGTCACCCCCAGTTTGAATAACATCAGCTGGAGGGGAACAATTAAAACAGTAATTAAAGCATCCTAATGGCTGCATTATCAAGTCCTGCGCACATCACTAACAGCATGTTAAAGTTATTGTTGCAGTTATTGCAGGTACTACAGTTTATTTGACAGTGATGGAGGATGTTGCGAACTGTCTGGAGCCGGAGACTTTTTGGCCTCACCCGGGCCCTTCTCTTAGAGTTATGGCACACTTGACTCAGAAGAGATTGCGTACCAACGAGAAATGGTGTGCTCTTTCGTCTTATTTCTGCACTAAAATATACGGCCTCATTTCATTGGCTTAATGACCTCGTTTAAATGAGCGTAATGACTCTCACTAATGTCCAGGCATGGCTAAGAGATTGTGACGGTTCGCGCAAGCAATGTCCTCTGTATGCACATTGTATATCTCCATTATGAGCCCGGGTCTCTATGGAAAACGCAACCTATTTATGGTCCTTTCTCTCTTTGCTTAAGGTTAATACAAATATATAATGCAACCTCTCCTCTGTTATACATTCTTTCACAGGGTTACAGTTTGTGGGTCACGCTGACACATATTTAGCTACACTGTGGTTTATTGCAGGGCTTCTCAACCTTTTGTGACTCAAGGCCCACTTTTGATTGTGAAAGAAAAGTCGGAGGACCACCTTCACGAATAAATGAGAACAAAAATATCACAACACGACAAAAGACAAGAAAAAAATCAACTGGGCTATAAATGTGTGTTTCCTGTAGAAATAGAACATGAATAGAACAAGTACAAAAGAAAATGGCAATTGTTAAAGTCTAATTTTCAGTAAATCATGGCAGAATTAGCCAACGAGCTAACTAGCTGGGTGTCTGCTAGTTAGCTAGCTAGCTAGCTTCTTTATTCCACCATGCTTTGATACACTGGTAACAGATATTAAGCTGACACTCATCTGCCGATAGCAAGCTTTTCTTACGCTCTGTCAACAGTGTGGAGATGAAGCATAAGTTTGTTAAATTTGACATTTACTCTTGCTTTCTGTGCTTTGTAACATTACTACTCCGCTGCTCATTTCAGTCGTTACTGCAAAACCTCATGTCAGTGTGTCTGCCATTTGCTTTACATCCGTTTTATATTAAAAGGGAGTTAGCTCGTTACAACGCTACACATAAAACAGCCGCTCTGACCATCCTGCTGAGTTGATTTGAATGGGAATGTCCGTTCTACTCCTATTCTATCTCTATGGTTATAGAGCAGCTGTAATTATCTCGATAAATACTCTGCTTACCCTCCCCATCACTGCCCTTCATTATGAATCCAAATTGAATGTATTCAGGGTCATATTTCCTCGCCACACGCTTTTACTGGCACAGGGTTGTCTCCCACATCACTTTGTTTATTTATTTAAAAATCTATTTAGTGTCCTTACATTTGAGAAATTGCTCATTTTAATTTGACATCATTGCTTTTATGTGAATTCAAGAGCACATTACACCTAACTAGTGCATTCCCAAATTATTTTATTAATAATGTAATCTAACTGGCCTACGAGATGGCGCTCTGAGGCCCACCAGTGGGCTGTGAGAATAGCTGGTTTAGTGTTGTTAAATGTTACAGTAAATGGCACAAAAACAAAGACTCCCTCCATTTCATCTCTTGTTTTAAGTGTATATGCTCCTTTTGGTTCATTGCTTCCCGACACTGATATCGTTTTTGACAACTGAATTGAGCGCTGGAAAGGTCACTGAAATGCTAATGCCGAAAGATAATTTCAAGTCAGCTCTTCAAAATTCACAGAGAATACATTGAAGAAGGGAAATGTTAAATCTCCACATCCAGACATATTTGCCCCATTAGCCGTCTCCGTGTCACCCCCCCGTGTTGCATCTTGTGACGACTCGGCTGTGCCTCGCTCAATGTACAGAGAGATAGTTTGCATTAAAGCGTAGCGGGGTGTGAAACCAGCACTTGGCTACTCTTCTATGGATCAATTTAAATACAGGACTATGCTTGGCGTCGACACAGATCGATGTGTGGACGGGCTTCTTGATGTGGTCATAACCACTAAAGCAAGCACTCTTATCATAGACGGATGTAAAAGCAAGTACAGTGGAGAATATGAGACAGGAAATCAATGCTCTTCTGATAGGGACTGAAACCTGACAGCTCAATAAGCTACGGAGGGAAGATGTTCCCTCTTATTCCTCCTCGTCTTCCTCTTCCCACCATAACTATATGCCAGTTCTACAAGGGACTTCACAGCTCAAAGCTGCAGACTCTTTTTCGATTACAAGCTCCTGTCAACAAGTGCACAGGGAACCAGTGTGCAGGGATGTGTAAGGAATATAGGAATCTGTATAAGGCCACATATGGTGCTGCGGAAAACAGAGGTGTCTTTAAAGCCGGCGTCCAGTGGCATCATTACCCCATTCTGATACAGTAAAGGGGCTGTGCACACTCCTGGTCAAGAGGGGGGGGGGGGGGGCCTTCAGATAGAAACTTTACCAAAAAGACTAACTGCAACACCTGCTGCAAAATAACCAATATGTGCAAGGGATCTCTGTCTGTATGTCCTTCTCAAATCTCAAGAACCGCTCATCCGATCTACTGCACAGCTGTATAGCCGGGGACCCAAGGACCTGCTGTTGTGGAAACTGTAAAGGAAAACACTCAGGAGCCATGAAATGATGCGCACAACACTGTCAGGGTGAAAGTGTAAAGATTGTAATTACGATGGAGAAACACAGACCTAACTATTAAGAACATCTTGTGGATTCTTTTGCGTAGAACAGCAGATAGTACATCAGAAAACAATGTACTAAAATACATCTGGCTCTTAGCCAAAAGCGAAATCACTTTCATCCGATCCTAATCTTCAGAGTGCAGTGTCCACATTCTCAGCTCATGCTTTTGGGTCCACACATTCACATTCCTGAACATTTTAATCTCCAGATGAACTGAGTGAACAGAGTCACATCGATAAACTAATAGTTTTATGCACGCTAACCGTCGCTGTGTCAAAATTGGTGCAATTTGGACACGCGCCACTTTCAATACAAACAAAACTTTGAATAAACTAAGCAAACAGCGGCCTGTTCAGCAGCGGGGGCGGGGCCTCGGGGCTCTGCAGACTGGGCTGAGCGTGACGCCTGCAAAACGGGCATTTACAGAGCTCATTGACCGCAGTTCACTTTGCCGGCTGGACGCTATGGACGTACGTTACAACCAAACTCTTCTTCACTTCCCCGGAGGCAACGAGCGATGAGCGGCTCTCCGTCGCTGCGGGCAGCTCTACCAGGGGGGCTAAGCGGACACGGGAGAAGTTTACCATCAGGGCTTTCAGCCAGAGAGAGAGAGAGAGAGTTTATTTTAACCCAAACCATGACCTTTTCCTAAACCGAACCAAGTAGGTGGGTAGCCTGAGATTTCTGGCAGAAAGCCTCGAAAGCAAACTTCTCCCATGTGCACAAGCAAATCAGCCGGTTCCAAACTGGCACCGTACTAGTTTGTAAAACTGGCACGTTTTTTGGGGAATTGCTTGTTTTGAACATAACTAGAGCAAATAAAGACATCCAGAAATGTTTTATCCAAGGAACATATAAACTACTAATGGTCTCAGTTTTAGCATTTCATTGATCAGTGGGTGTGTGATGTGTCTATTTACATCAGTGAGAAAGAGACAGAAAGAAAACACATCAGGCCCACTTCCATGCACATTGGTATTCCAGTTTTATATTTGGCTGCACGGACAGTTTTTAGTAACATGACTCATCCATGTAAGTGATTAATCATCTTCCTCATGAATATTAATGTGGTCCTGTCTGTGTCCGTGAAGCAAAAAAGGCTTTTTCATCTCTCACATTATCACATAACAAACAAGTAAATCGAATAACAAAATCAAATCATTTTATAAATGCCAGAGGGACCAAATATTGGCCCACAAAATGCATTTCAAGTTTTTTTTCGTTATTTTTTTGAAGTCCTAGTTTTCACAAATCCGCTGTGTGCGTGTACCTGCTACAAAGATCCAAAGCAAATCTTTGTAAGTCTGCCCATTTCACAGGCACCGTGACTGATAAACTAGAATGCCGAACTGTTATTCTCAAAAGTTTGAGGTAAAACGGGGAAGAACAAACGGATGCCAACTAGCAAGAGGAATCCATTTTTTGACACATTTACTGTGTGTTTGATTCTCTGCAATACTGTTGTCGCAACGTCAGTATATGAGTCTGCTGAAGAGGGCTGGACACGTTTAAAACTAAGCAAAGTAGAGAATGTGTGTGTGAACATTGACAGGCACACGGCATCGATTTCACCTCTTCAAATACGCCCTTACAGACCAGACGGAGCTTTTCTAGTAATCATTTATTTTTAAAAGGAAAGCGTTTAAAAATGTATTTTTAAATCTTACAATAGTGATAATAGTCTAGATATCTATGATTATTATTTTCTTGTTTCCGCAACGATAATTATCTTTTGTAACTAGGTGTTGATTTGGTTTGGAACATTCCTTTCTTTCCACCAAATTGTGTGCCGTTAAGACGCAGAACAAGCATGGAGACATCAGCCGATCTTCAAACGGATCCTCATTTTACTTGTCAATTATAGCTTTTGACACAGGACGTGGACCTTGAAATTACTTTTGCCATCTCTATAGAACAGCATTAGCATTTCAAGTACCTAAAACATTCCAAATCCAAATCAAGAGAAGCTCATTCACCGGCAAGTTGAAAAGCGGCTCCAAACAGACAAAAAAGCCTTTTTTTTCGCCCATTAAATCCGCCCATAATTCAAGTGAAGGTCTGTTTATCCACCTGCCGCAGTGTAGTTCATGGCTATATCTCAATTTCTTTAGGAGTCTCGGGTCTCTAATGATCCCAGCATGTCTCTCCAGTGTATATCTTACCCCAAGCAGTGTGCTGTGTGGACTCCCCCCTGTTTTTGCAGGAGCACAGAGCCACACTGACCACTTCATCTTATGGGATAAACCAGCCTTTCAGTCTCCTCTCAAGCCCTGGGGGGGGGGGGGAGCAGTGCTGGAGCTCCCAAGACTGGAACCTCAAAGGTTGGAACACTGCCACGGGTTACACATGTGGCTGCCTGTGCACTGCTTTAATATGGACATGTCTTTTTTGGCTCATAAAGTCTCTAGGCTAGAAGTCCGTATCGCTGCTCGAGTCGTGTCACTTACACAAAATAGAGTATGAACACGTTTTTGTTTTCTTGTGAAGAAATGTCAACTATTTAAGGACATTTTGCTCCTTTTACACAGCCCCGTGCTCTGTAGTGATTAAAAGGCTGCAAAAATAACGACAGTAAGAGGCTCGTGGGCACACTGGTAATTATATACCTTAGTGGAGTCGTGAGGGGTTTTCGTTTGACAGCGCTGTAATGCAGATTCTGCCGTACCTCACTTAATACGGCTATTTTTAGGAACCCGAATGAAAGGCGATAGGCACTCTGTAGCCAACTGGCGTATTCATTTCAGTGTCCAGAGTTCATCTGAGTTTGTTCATTGTGCTCTCATAATGTTGCAGCAATGCGTCATTAATTAGGCACATTTGCAGCAAATGTTGGCCATTGGCAGTGCCTCCATTTTTCGGTCTAATTACTCACACTTGTAGTCTTGATTAGAGACGTTGCCTTCCAGGTGTTGAGGTGACGTAACGCCGTAAAACGCTTTGGTCTGTGCTCTTCAGCAGACCTGCTCATATGGATGTGGAATGGGAAGTTAAACAGAATACAGCCTTGTTTACTTTCATGCCATCTGGTTTAAAAAATGAGCAATTTCAGAGCTGGTATTTGGGCATTTTGTCAGACCAGCTTGGATGTTGGCCAGAAATCTGCCTGTTCTGTACTCGTGGTCCCTATTGACCAAAGGCTGCTTCTTTGTCTGCCAGATCTCACAGTGCCCAGCAAAAGTCAATAGGAGGCTCCATGGGACAGTAGCATCCATCTAACTGCCTGTCTGCTCTGTACGTTTTATATTCTGTCTGTGTATAAGTAAGTTATCTGTTTAGACCTGCAAGAGTCCAGATCATTTCACAGTACATACACCAAGTCAAGCAGAAGTCCTTTACAGATCATCCTTAAAGATCTGTAAAAATGTAGCTGTTCTTGTTGGGCTACTGAACTCTACGGAGTTTAATTAAACCTCTAAACAATGTGTGAAGTGATCATATAGAGTATATGTAATATATGGATGTAGTCACTGTGACGTCAGCCATTTGGTTTGTGGACTGTACAGTTTGAAGCCTGGAGTTTGGCATTTTTGCTGTCGCCATCTTGTTTTTTTGCAACCAGAAGTGACATGTAAATGTGATTGCTGAATTTTTAGGCGACCAAAAATGTTTCAATAAAATGTCATGAACTAGAAACGCACAGTAAAAAAAATTAAGGTTTTAAGACCAATATGAGGACAACTCCCCGACCTGGACAACGCCTCGGCAGCAACCTGTCAATCATAAGGTAGCCACGCCCTAAAGGATGCCCTGCTTTATGGTCTATTTGAACTAAAATAACTACATGATTTTTTTAAAAGAAGACTTGAAACTGGCTATTGAGACCATAAACTCATTTTTACAATGTTTACTGCGGAATAAACAAGTGAGAAGAGTCAATATTTGACTTCCTTTTGCAACCGGAGCAGTTGCAAATATTAGTTGGCTTCAATTTTCAGACCCTCCCATCATGTACTGTTGATCGTTGCTGTTTGAGACAAACAAGTATCGAGGGAGCGCCAGTAATGCGTTTTGAGGTGCAAGGCTGTTGTCAAGTGAACAGAACAAAATGGACTAAATACAAACCGGCTTCCACACTTAAGTTAAATATTTTCAGAAATTCCTCAAACAGAGCAGCAGCTTCCTTTGTCCTTGACGTGACGAAGTGAAAAGAGTGAAAGATTAATTCGAAACTATTGAGCCGCCGCAATAATGACACGACGACAAAACATTTTATTGTCAAAAATGTCGAAGCGCTGTATGTCAGAGAGCCACGGAAGTATGTAGGAACACGGATTTAATGAAATTCTTTTGTTCAGACAATTTGCCCGTATGGAACTTGAACCGCTGTATAAGCGAGATGCAGTAAGCCTCCACTGCATCTCCCCCCTGATTTCCAGCCCTGCCATATGGTCGTCTGGTTTTTTGGCCTTTCTGCCAGAACATCCCGGTATTTGGCTTGCAGATTGCATGCATTGTAAAATGCATTTAAATACTCCCCACACTGCACTCTTGGCAAAGTAGATATTGTTTCCCTTCATATTGCAATATCAATATAAATTCAATTTATTTTTTTAGCGCTAAATGGCTGTTTGCCCGGTTAACGCTCATTTATTACAAACCACGGCGCACGGCCAGTGCTCAAACACTCACACACCCAGGGCCACACGTAGCAGTCATTTTGCCTCAATTCCAACCACAGGCAGTGAGCTACACAGTTGTCTCTTGGTCTCCAAGGCCGCTGCTGTGACAGGCGGTGGATATTTTGTTCCCCAAACACTCACCACATATCAGGCAGGGTCGTGGCCTGCTGGAGACCCATGTCTCTCACTGTCCGCTGCCAGTGCCAACGGAGGGCAATCGGGTTTTCTGACACGCTCCTCTGGGAGGTGTTACCATGACATAAGCATGTCTCCACAGCTCACTTGTCCAAGTACTAGTTCTCCCCGCTCGAGAGGCCTTTGCCAGCCGCTGCTTGGTCCCACGGATAAAACATCTTCACGGAGCCACTAACACTGTCTGCGAGAGAACAGAAAACACGAGAAAAAGGAGGGGCTGAGGTCGAGTTTGGAGGGCGAGCGCCGCAAACCTCGGAGCACTCATGGGATATTAGGCGGGGTTTCCAGCCCTGCTGTTCCACTGAAGCTTGTCGGGCCTCGCCCCTCCGTTCACGCTTCTCTTTTCTGGAACGTGTGCGCCGAGCCAGGAGCATGCCGAGCTGTCGGAGCGTCTTAGCCGGAATTTCAGTGGAAGTGAAGTCCGTTCCCCTTCAGTCGTTTGGCCCGGGGCTTGAAATTATAGAGTCTGTATCCGTAGCCCTTTCTCTGGTGCATCAATAGCTTATATGCCCTGCAGACACTTGTGTTGTGTGTTTTCATTATGTTTGTGTGTTGTGCTGCCGGGGGTCAGTGTTAAGTGTTGGCGCGCCCGGAAGGATCCGCTTTGTTTGTGTTTTCAATTTTTAGGGCACAAACTGCCAGTCATGAACTGTCAACCCGCAGTAATGGCTGACATTCTTCTTGTATAAAGTGATATCGCCTCGATGCAGATGGTGACTGCAGATACGACTTGTTTTTAATCCGCTGCATTGCTTCAAGAAAGAGGCAGGTGTTTCTGAGAGGTGGCGAGCATTGTTCAGCGGACTCGTGAAAAATAACGGAATCAACATGGAGCAACCTTTGGTGAATGCTCTCGGGTAAATAATGTCGTAGATTTTGAATATAATGTTTTTGCTGTTAGAAGAACATTTGGCAGCCAATTTTCTTTCAACTTAATGTGACCTTTCTTTGTTCTTTGTTCTTTGTAGTAATATGATGGATAGTTGCTAGTGAGAAAATGATTATGTTATGCAAGTATTGGCCCAATATTGTTTTCAATTGCACGGAAGTGAATGTTTTAAATGAGTCACCAGCCCGGTTCA
This sequence comes from Pholis gunnellus, assembly GCF_910591455.1. NCBI lineage: Eukaryota > Metazoa > Chordata > Actinopteri > Perciformes > Pholidae > Pholis > Pholis gunnellus. Next base: position 18,207,960 of record NC_136546.1, read on the forward strand.
GCGGAGAGTTATTTGATAAGAGCTGTGCTCCAGATTTGTATCCATCTAGTCATTCCTCCGACTGTTAAAGAGCTCCTCCACTTCACAATACCGTCTTTAAACGCCACAAAAGATTTGCGATTTGCGACTGTGACATTTTATGCCTCCCACAATGCCGTGGATATGTCTAATCTCGGTATCACTTCACATTTTTAAGTGCAACACAATAGAGCCTTTTGGAGTAAAAAGAAACAGTACCTGGTTTCCTCTCTCTCTCTCTCTCTTCAGTATGCAGCCATCATACTGAGTAACGCACCTTCCCCTGTCTGTGGCGCCACGCCGTTCCGCATGTTGGAGCGCCGCTCCATTTTTAAGATGGCTGCCAAAAATGGCGCAATCGTCTCTTTGTTTACTCCTGAGATGCTCTGCTGTGTTCCGGTCTAATAGATTGGACACAGCCGCCCCGTGGCTCGGGCTCCCAGCATTCAGCACCATTATGACGGAAAACCCAGAACCAATCCACTTCACATTTAGGTGTCAGCGCGCTGTCATGGAAAAGAGATACCTCTATACAGTAAGTGAATAACGGTCGAAAAGAAAATGAGTTGTGCGCTTTTGTGCACTCCTTAGCGCCCGCTGGTCAGTTTTCGGACCACACACTCGGTTGGCGCTTTTGGACGGAGCAGGAGGAGGAAGAAGATTTTTATTTTTTCCCCTCCTATTTTAGAAAAACTGAAAACGATCTGTCAAAAGCAATGATACGAGGCTCCGTGATGGATGGGTTTGTCTTACTCTGCCTCTCAATCTTTCACTCCTTCGCTGCCATTTTTTTTTTCTCTCTTTTTCTCTGAGGAAAACCATTATTTCCATCACCCTCCACGTTTCAGCCAAATTCGCTGCATCTGTCCATGCCTGGCCAAAGGGAAGAAAAAGCCATTCTGTCGGAGTTGAATTTCATTTCCTCTCCTGCACATACCGTCTTTTTTTTATATGATTTGTTCGTGGTGTGGGATTACAATGTGATATTATTTTACGAGTGCACACGATCGAGCAGGACACGACAGACACGGCTGTTATTGAAATTCTGATTATAATTACATTTGTGTACATGCACACCCCCCCTCCCCCCACTGAGATTGCAGGGTGACTGTGGAGGTGTACAATCTCTGTTGCATTTTAAATGAAACCATAATGGCAGCTCCACACTGGACCACCAGAAATCCAGGAACATTGCTGCTCCGGTCCGTTTGGAATAGATTAACTGATAAACCGATCAGGAAAACAACTGTGCGTTAACAGGGCCCGGTTACAATGCCAGCAGAGTGATACCACACGAAGGTGCACCTCCTCCTCCTCCTCCTCCTCCTCCTCTGCCTGCGGTCTGTTATTCTTCCTCTCTCGTGCGTAAAGAGCTTTTTTGCCCCCGCAAGAACACTGAACCTTAAAAAGGTAGAACATAATCAGCCGTTGCGGCAGCGGCCTGCACGCTGCTGCTATCTCATTGTGTCTGGCAGTTGCGCTAATGACATTTCACGAGATTAGCTTTGTTACTGTGGTATTGTTACCGTCCTGCTTTGTCCCCTTTCCTCCCTCAAACCTCCCCTCTTGTTACCTTCTCCCGTTTTTTTTTTTTTTTGTTCAAAACCTGCTTTGCTCTCTCTACACCTCTTCCTTTTCACCCAGTCCTGTTATTGAATCTCGTAGCAGTTAGCTGATTTGATCAGTGTGCGCTGAAACATTGTTTACCCCGGTGGGACCTGGGTGTTATAGACTCACCCCCCCCGCCCCCCTCTCCATCTCCCTCTCTTTCTCTCTCCAGCTCTCTCTTGCTTTTTTTTTTTCCTCCCCAAGTCGAGCAATAAAGCAATTTCTCTGGGGGATTGGAGCACTATATGTTTTTCGGCAGTACTGGCCCATACCGCAAGCACACACAAGGTCCAGAGAGCTGAAGCCTTATGCAGAAAGTCCGTGGCGGTAGTTTTTTTTGTGGGAGCCTGGTGTCCGACCCCGGCGTCATTATAGGATTGAACTGGTGCAATAACTCACCCAGACAAAGGGCTGGCTCGAACGGAACGCGAAAGGCAAACACAAAGCCATGAGCAAACGTTTTTTTCTGTTTATTTGGATGTGGATGATGCGGATGACTCAAAACAATCAAAGCCCTGAGCCGCGGGGATCACAACAAGGCCCCGCATATTTGTACCCACAGCAGATGGTGGCCAGTGGCGGGAGGGTTCTGGTGGGCACATTAATGCCGCCTACTACTGCGAGATGTCAGCGCACATAATGATAGATGTCAGCGTTCGCCGCGTCCGAGGGAATGGCTGACACGCCAGCCGCTGTCTCTCGCTGCCCGCGACGGGAAGAGGACAAGTATATATTTAGGCCTTGATGCATCTTGATTTTGTCTTCCTCTCTTCAATACACTGATTCCGACGTGTCTGCAACAGTCAGATGTTTGAGAAGGGGGGGGGAAGGATCCTTCTAGTTGTGCTGTGCGTGCTCGTGTGTTTCTGCATGATTGTGCAGGAGGAGCAGACGGACAGCTGCTTCAAACGCTGAAAAAGGGCTTTTCAAGGCAACTAGGAAGAAAATGGAGGGCCACACTTTAGGTTTTGAATTACAGCACAGTATTGAAGAAAATCACCACAATTTCCTGTTGGATCAAAATTGCTTGTACACCTTTTCATAGCAAAAAGTTCCATGTTGTAAATATAAAATGCAGGTTTAGTCTTCCTGATAGGAACTGACCTTCTGCTTCATGCATGTGGTCCATGTGCACCGATGCTGTGAACGGTAAAAAAAAAAATACAAATCTTTCCCCAGCCAGCTTGACAACAAACACAGAAATGGCTTGGCACGACTCGAAAATTATTTATCTGGCTCCCCTCCTCCTCTCCAGCATGTTTTTTTTGTCGAGTCAGAGGAAACCATCTGCTGCCCGGTGATAATGGGCGGCTGGGGAGGCGGGGGACTGGAAATATGGAGAGCAAATACAATTGAGAGAAAATGACAGGCGCTCTCCCAGAACCTCCGGTACCTTCCTGCCTACCTGCAGCGAGTCTGCCATCTTAATAAACATCCCGTCTGATATCTCCTGCTTTCTGTGCATGTGTGTGTGTGTGTGTGTGTGTGTGTGTGTGCGCCTTTCAAACTTGTTCCCAGTGTGTCTGTGTGTGCGTATTTTCCCATCTAACCTTGATCATTTTCAGGATTGTTCCTGAGCCTGAGCTGGTACGCTGTCAATGTGATGGTGCTGACTAAGAACCTTTTTTTTTCCTGGTGCACTAAAACTGTGACAGATGAATTGCCTTTCTTGCAGAAGAGATTTTTTTTCTGTTTTTCTTTCTGGTGTTTTGCGATAAATGGCTGGGAGCATTAATGAGAGAATATTATGAGGCAGGTGCAGGGCTGAAGCAAAGTGAGAGTCAATGCTGCGAGTTAATGAGGAGTCGCCCGTATATAGGGGGAAGGTAAAGCATGGCTGGAGAGGAATACAGTAAAGCACACAGAGTGAAGGAGGAAAACTCTCATTAAAACAAATAGCGGAGCTATAGAAAACAACTCCTCACCTTGAAAATGGTCCGAAATTTTCCCTCCCAGAGTCTCCAGGGCTCTCAGATGGAATTGAGCGCTCAGGGCATTCTCTGAGTAAACCATTTCAGTTTTCTCTTGTCTGAAGTCGACAGGTTGAGCTGGACAAAAAGACCTGACAGCCCGTCTGCCCCTAAACCCAGCTTCATTCTCTCACTCCATCACTCTATTTTCTACTTTGCCTCGAGATGTTTGCCTTCGCTGTTTTTGTTTTTTCCCGTCTCTCCCTCTCTTGCCCTCAGCACTTACAAACTGTCAGATAACTTTCGGTATGAATTCATCAACTAAGTGACACTCATTGAACTTGTCTGCTCTCGTGAAGCTGTTTATTACAGAGCAGATGTTGTGCTGTGTCAATACCATGTCTTTAAGTGTCAAAGCTGCCATAAATCCATCGCAAAGTAGAGAGGGCTGAGTTTTCCTGAAACGGGATGGATCCGATATGTAAAGCTGCACATTAATGCGCTGTGAAACCGAATTGTTTGGACTGTATTTTCTACATCGTTGTGCCGCAGAGCGGCGCGCTCCGTCGGGCATCGTCAGCACAGCGGTTGGAATGCACGATGGCGCGCTTGATAAAGTGGAAGGCGGGTCAGGGAGGATAATGGAATTGAGGGATGGAGGGATCAGCCACAGACACAGGAGGGGCTCTGGTGTGACCAGGTCTTTTCTATTAACTCAGGAGGCTGGCCGGGGCGAGCGGGGGGAATCAGGCTCTCCCTGCCTGGTTGTTAGACCGCGCATCCAAGCTGCAGACAGGGAGAGGGGAATATTGCTCAGGGGTCCAGTGGTGATTGACCCGGTGTTTTCATCAGCCTGGGCTTGCCTGATAGCGTTTCTTACCCCCCCTACCAGAGCAAAATATTAGAGCTTTTGAGTGCAAAGAAAGGCTTAGGGAACTCTTAGTTTGGTTTGGCGAAGTTGCATTGGATTTACCACCGTGCACACATTGTCACCTAGCTTTTCATTTTCTTTTTTGAAATTACATTTTTGCTTTACTCCCATTCCTGCAAAGCGGATTTCTTCCTATTTACTCTATTTGTCGTATTTGTGTTCAGAATTCTATTATCTCACTTGACTGAACACAATGTTTAATTCATTGCAAAACATTAAGCTATACAACGTCTCGGGGGGGAAGGATCTGCATTTGAATGTAGCCCACACTAGAAAGTTAATTGTTGTTAGTATATAAAAGAAATGCTGGTCTTTCTGCAAAGACTCTTGAGGCCGCGAACGAGAATTTGATCTCCTTGATCCCATTTTATACATAGGCTGTAATCAGCACTCACTCACTGCTAATTACATGCCATGCTCCATCATCAAGGCTCACTTTAAGACCTGAACAAATTGTGATTTGTTGCACTTTTCATTCAAGCTACAAAATGAAATATTTATAATTTATTTTTTTATTGACAAAAGAAGATATCGGGGCCATTTGCAAACAAGCATGTGGTCTAAAGATCAGGCGGCGTAGATTGGTTTTGGTTTTAATTCTCGCGCTTGTCTTTGGGTTTGCTTTTATCATACGACTCTCTAATCGGCGCTTCGTTTTGTTTCTATGCTGCAGGTCTCCGGTCTGTCTCCTGGAGACAGCCAGACCCCGGGACTGCTGCTGGCTCCGGGAGTGAGGTGGGGACAGACGCCCATCAACCAGCTCACACCCTGGGATACGGACGAGCCCCCCGCCAAGCAACATCGAGACAGCGAGCCCACCGGTAATGACTCACACACACACACACAGCATTTACATACTGACGGACACATCGGGTGGTTCCACCTGATGCATGTTTTTCGGTCCGCCTTCACACAGCAGATGTATGCGTGCACACGGACGGCTACACCCCGAACGGCCCCGGCCAGCCACACTAGCATCCAATGCTAATGAGGCATGCTGTGCTGCCCTGCCCCACATAAAAGTACACGCTCGCCTCCTCAACATGCATACTTTACATACACAATCATGCATAATTAACATTCGCAAACACCATCTTTACATAAACCAGCTCATGTATGCATCACATTACAGAAATGTCGGTGTGATAACAAGAAGTTAAAATAAGTATGAATCCGTATTGCACCTTCGCAGCCCTCCATCTTCACTCTGCTCTCGTTTTATTGTCCTCGTTGGTGTTTTTGTGTCACAAACGGAAGCTGATTCAGTCTAAATCGATGTGGTGAAGTCGTCCAAACGATCTCCACCAGTTCTAGTTTAGATGTTGATCTTATTCTTTTCGTGTCCTTTTGCAAACGTGTACAGCAGCGCAGTGCGCAGACCCCGACGTTAAGGAGTTAAGCCAACATTGAGGTTGTTTTACCCTGATCGTAATGAACTCACCCAGAATGGCTCTGCCCTAGAGCAGTTCATATCCCTCCATTGCTCTGCTGGCCTCTGCCTCCTGCTCATCACAAATGTGTCTCATTTAAGCATAATACTGGCACAGAGCTCGCTCCAGTGGAAATTCCAGCTCGACAAATCCAGATTGTGGACAGCTGCTGCTCAGTGGTAGCAAAGCATCACGCTCGAAACATCAGAACCCTGCCGCTGCCTGTTCAACTCGCCCCCCCCCCCCCCTAATTGCAATTCACATATCTTCCATATAGATTGCTTCGTGGATTAATTATTCACCGGTTTGATCAGTTACCCAAGAGGGATGTTTCTGTAGCAGAAACCGTAGGAGGTACTCTCAGGATGGGAGGATGCGGTGGCGATAAGAGAGCAGGCGGTACCCCCCCCCCCCCCCCCTGCTGTGTGTCCACAGCCTCCTGCTGTGCATTGGAGGAGCTGGCTGAATTGGCCATGACGTTCTGGAGCTCTTATTATTGTATGGAAGTGAATGAAGCTTCTCCCCACCCCCTTTCCCTCCAACCACTGCAGCTCCCACACCCACACCACAGCTTGGAGTAAAGCGTGAGGAGAGTGAGATGTCACAAACCCAGCTCCCTGTCGCATATGACACTCAAATCCGAGCATAGTGTTGCATATTGATTTTGCGCGTGTGCGCCATTTCAAACTGTGACTGGCGTTTGCGACGGAGCCAGCTCCCCTCCACACTTCACTGAACTGTGTTGCCAGAGAGTTCTCTGCCAACTGTGGCAGAATTAATCAACGCTTTTCTTTCAACAGGAAACTTCACGGTCGTGTCTGTTGAAGAAAGTTTGTATTTCAAAGAGAAGTTTTGTTTCAACTTCAGTTTCCTTGTGTGAAAAAGAGTTCTTGTTTTCATGCCATGATTTTAGAGCTAATAAATAAATAAAATGTACTTTTCTTTTAAAGCGAGCCCTGCACGTATATTTCTACACATAACATTTCATATTAATTCATTCATATTTAATATGAATGTACCTGATTCGTTTTGTTAGACTTTGCAGTAAAGGACTCCTGTCTGAATGTAGGTCAATGTTGGGTTATGATAATGAAATTCCACAAAATGAAAAGAAATTGCCGAATTGATTCTACATTTTTTCTGCTAAAAGATGGTGAAATAGTGAAGGACAAGGACATAGAAATGGAGGACAGACAGAATGTATATACGGCACGTCAAATTTTTATCACTGCATTAAAAACTTCATAAGATGTGGAATTATTACACCAACCCATTTCATTAGAATCCTTTATCAAGATTGGCTACAAAATAAGGGAAATTGAATATAATTTTGGTGCCAATTAGCTGAATGACATGAATTATGAAAGGAACTGGCCTCTGGAGTCCTCTATTACCCTCACCCACTGCTGTCTGTCAGTACTCCCCCCCCCCCCCTCCATCCATCCTTCTCAGCCCGGACTATTATATCAGCAGGACCGGTATGATGAATAACGTGCACGTTTTTCGTAGCTTTTTGCATGCTGTGATTTAGCCTTTGGCCCCTTTGGCAGAGTGGTGGGCTATTTCTGGAGCTTGGACCATGGCAGGAGGAGCTAGAGATGAGGGAGTAGGAGCCAATGTGTGTGTGAGGGAGGGAGGCAGTGTTCAGAGCCAATATGGCTGCGTCTTCCCAGCACACCCTCAGCATCTAACGCCTCGGGGTAGAGAAATGATTGGCTCCGAGTGTCTGGGTAAACACAGACTCCTACACGGGTATTGGTGTGTTCACTGAGCATGTACGCGTTCGCATTCAGAAAAGGCATTGTAGCGGATTTCCTTAATCTTGTTGTGATGATAATCTCGGGCGCAGAGCTTCAGACATTTTTTCCTGTTTGATATTAAGTCCAAAACAAACTTGGACTGAAGCGGAGCAGCACACTGACAAGTCGTGGCGTGGAGAAGGAGCAGACTCGAGCTGGAGTCTGTCTTCTCATGCTGTTTTCTGTCTCTATTTGATCCTCTAATACCAGACTTAAAATCAATCTGCCCCTTGTTTTGGGCTCTTTCACTTGGTTTTATGGAATAAAAGCTGTACATGCTATTGTTAAATCTTTCTTCTGTCTGTGTGTTTGTCCGCAGGTCCTACCTGGGCTTCACCAGTAGCGGCGGTGAGCCAGCCCAGCCTGCTGCCCCACACCTACGGCCTCCCCCAGCCGCCCTCCTTTAGCCACAGTGTGACCGCGCAGTCACCCATCATAGGAGTAACCCCGTCCATCCAGGCACCGGTGCCCCCGCATCACCCGCTCATGACGGCCCACTTCCAGCTGACGCCGCAGTCGACCCAGCAGCCGCCCTCCATGGTGCTGAGCATGCCCAGCCAGCCTCAGTTCGCCTCCGCTCAGCTGTCCGCCCAAGCCAACCACGTTGTTCATCCAAACCCTCACAGCGTGATGGGCAACGGCCACTTGACCTCTCACCCGGGCCTCATTCAGCACCCCGCCTTGCCTCTGACCAATGGACAGGCAGCGGCAGCGGCGGCGGCGGTGGCAGCAGCGGTGGCACACGCTCAGCCCACAGCCGGAGACAATCAGGACGGTCCTAACGGGCTGCAAATGCTGCGGACAGTCGGGATGGGGAAGTACGAGTTCAGTGACCCGGGACATCCGAAAGGTAAGCACGGAAAAAACCTCAGCCGCTGCACTCCGCACAGGCGGATGTTTTTGAATGTCTCTCTTCCAGATATGTAAGCTGTCACAAACATCTCTGAAAGGCTAAATCAAAGCAGATCCGTTCGGCTGGCAACCTGAGTTCAGAAGTGAATTTAAGCCAGGGAGGTGTTAGCTATTAAATCAATACGCTCAGCTCTCTATTCCCTGTGACCTCCCCTTATGCGAGGCCCTGCTGGAATGAAAGGCATAGGCCTCTGCCCTCTGTTTGTATACCCGAGCAGTTTCAGATGCCAACAGTCATAAACAAGGCTGCAAACACTCAAGCAAAGGGGTTTGTTGAAATACAACTTGCAAACAGATCCAATTCGCTTCAAAGCTGCTCCAAGGTCGCAGAGAACGGAGGTGCACCTAAAGCAGCAGTGAGATGGCCGCTTCCGGAAAAAAGAAAAGAAACTCTTAACACCGTCCACAGTGGATTCTTTGGAGAGAACATGTTGTACTGATCTCAAACTACTACACAGTGCCCGTGCTGTTGTTGCACTGAAATTGGTTGAAAGTGTGTCAGGTTTGTCCTTCCACCGTCTCTCGGGTTGCAATACTCCCCAGGCCTACTAAACACGAGGCAGGAAGAGCTTTCGGCCCCTAACCCTCGCATCGCTCTCTCCGAGATCGTTTGAAGCCTTGTTGACTTGTTTGTGAAGGTGCTCCGCGGCCCCCGACTCCGATGCCTGAATGTGCGAGCCGTAAATTGGTGTTTGGTTTAACCTTGGAGTTTATGGCGCAGGGCGTCAGAAACAGATGTTCGCAATTCCCAGACCAATTTTCACATTTAATGAAGCTTTTAATTTAGGTTTAGATTGTTTTCTTTTTCCTGGCTCATTTTGATCAATAAAATGTGTGCAAATGAACTTGTAGATTGCAAGAAAAAAAAAATAAGAAAGCAATTATTTTGGAGACTGCCTGCGATACATTGAAATGAGACTGCAGGTAGAATTGGAAGTGGATAATTAGACGGGCTCGACAGCTTGGTCCGGTTTCTATTGAATGAGACCTTTTTGTTTTTAATATCTTCTTTTTTAGAATAGACTGTCGCGAGCCATTAACCGCGTGCGTGTCAAAGTGTATTGACGTCCTTCTCACAGGCCAAAGAAGCTAGGCTTCACTTGGAATTACAGTATTTACCCGGATCCATTTTACAGGGAAGGAAAAACGCTGTAAGGATTGTTAAAATTCTGCAAACACTGTCGCTGTGATTCATGTTATGATAAAGTTAATGTATTCAGCTCGGATGGCTTCAGTTTGTCAGCTGCTGTATTTCAAAGGCAGAATGGGGAAAGCATCCCTGTGTCGATTTCTAGACACAATATACACTTGAAATCTTTTGCAGGCCTCTGTGAAGGTCAAACTGCAAATATAGGCACTTCAAATCTCGCATCTCCTCTACCATTTTTTTTTTTGTTGCAGTTTTATCATCCCTACTTGACATTGGACATTAGTACGAGTACTGTCACGAGAACATTGGAAGCGGGTAAAGCGTCGAGCGCCGGTAAATTAGTGGTGACATCTCTTCAGCGGGCTCCTGAGCGGCGAGGCAGACCTCTCTCCCCCGACAGGAACACTTAACTTAGCAGCTGTAATCACAACAATGCCACCCCGATCGCCCTGCCCCTCGTGACACTGCCCACTGCTGTCCTTCTGGCTGCGCCCTTCCCGGCTCTCTGATCATCTCTGTCACTTCCCTGCCCCTCCCTCTGCTCCCTGCTTTCTCGCTCAGTCCCGAGAAGGTCACAAAAAGCTCCCACTGGTCTTCCTGCATTCTGTTTTCAAATCAATTAACACTGCGTCCTGCTGTCGTGCCATAGTGGTAAAATAATATAGAGGCTAAGCTCTTGTGACCTGCATTCTGGCTACCCCCCTGTTCAAATGATCTTAACCTGCTGTTGGCACTTTTCTCCCTCGGCTTAGACCCAAAAAAAATACAACAAACCCCAAAATATACGAGAAGCAGTTTGTGAAAAGAAAGGAAAGCAGCTGCAGGTTAGAAGTCAGTGTTTCTGCAGCCCTCTAATGGCTGAGGTGAGGATAAAGAGGGCTGGCAAATCTGATCCCAGGTTAGACATTGTGGGTTACAAACATGTCTGGAAATAAAACGAGGCTGTAAATGAAGTTCAAGCGTCCGCCCGCACAGACGGACAGACATGCAAGTATATCTTCTTCTTTTGCCTCTCCACAAACACACATGGGCTTTATTTCATTCTCAAGAAATGCATTATTTAAAAGTGTGATACAAACCCCTCATGTACAACTAGCACACACACACACACACCGCAGGGTGAGCTTGGTTTGGGCTTCTGCGGTAAAAAGCCAAAAGACGGGAATAAATGAGATGCCCTTTGTGCCCCTGACTGGCTTGTGGGAGACCTTGCTTAAATAGCTAATGAATTATAACCCTGATGGAGGTCCAAAAAAGAACATATCCCTAGCTTATCTAGTCAGGCTGTTTATAGGGCTGTTCCTCAACCAAAGACATTCTTAGTCGACCGACACTTTCTCCACAAAGAAACTCACAAAAGCGCTGCTTTAAGTCTTGTGTTTACCAGAGATGTGCTCACACGTTTCCCTGGAAATAAGTCATTTGGCACAAAACAATCAGTAAAAAATGACTAATAGACTGAAGAAATATGAGTCAACTGAGACCGAAACAACCAATGAGGTCGACTATTCGACTACAGCCGTCGTGGTCATTTAAATAGTAAAAAACGATGCTGCTGTGTTTACTGGCGACGGTCAAATCCTGGTGGTGCATCTCACATCAGAGGGTTTTCAGAAGTGATTATTGGACAAACGGTTTGAATACTTAAGCCGCTACTTAAGCGAATGTGTTTGCAGCATTAAAAATATATATATATACTTGAGCCTCAGGATACAATGCTTGTAAGCGCTGAAGTGCAGAGGAGGTTTTTTTTGTTGCCTTTTGATGGCAAAGTCCTGGATCTTGGAGCAGCTGACGGAGCTCTGCCTCCTTAATCCAGCTGCACTACAGGCCGCTGTGCACGCTACTGTACAAATGTGTGTGTGTGTGTGTGCGCGGTCGCTCGCACAACTTCCTGGGTGTGACTGCATGGATGTTTTGTCAGATGTCAGCCCCGCAGCCTTAAAGCCAAACACCACAGTGACAGAAATCACACTCCGTGTTTGATTTGGCTTCGCCTTCAAAAGGGAGCAATTTGTCTTCGCGCCGCATCAGCGGGCACATCAACAACTGTGTGCTCCTTTTCTCTCTCTCTGTGTGTGTGTGTGTGTGTGTGTGCGTGTCTGTATAGGTATGTGTCTGCGTGTTTGTGCACGTCTGCGTAAATGCCACACGTATGCCAGTCATTTATGTGAAGATTCACGCGGAGCAGCTGGGAGGCAGCTTTAACCTCGTCACCTACTGAGAGATGCCAGTCACCGGGGCTGTGATCTGCCTACCTGGTTACCCCGTCCACAGCAGGCCGTCTCATAACACCTGCCTGTCATAGTGTACAAATCAAACTCTTTTGTCGGTTTAATTTCCTTCACATCCCCCTCTCCTCGCTCCATTTAAAAAAAAAAAAAAAAAAAAAATGTTTTGTCTTCTCAGTAAGAGGATCTCGCCGAGCACTTGAACTATCTATTCGCATCCGGAGCCACAGTAGTCACAACTGTCGGTAAAATGTGTGGATGCAGGATGAGTGACGTCGTAAAAAAAAGGACAATGAAAAAGGAAAAAAGGAAAAAAGAAAGAGGAGATAGAATCAAAGAGGGGGAGATGCTCAGAGCGGAGTTGCTGTGTGTCTATTGACCAAGTCATTAAAATCGATGGCTGTCCTGATGAATATCAGCCAAGAGGAGCGAGTGCCGAGCTCAGCGGGGACAGTTATCATCTCCGCGTGTCCCGAGCCCGACTCGAGAGGTTTCCAGCCGCTCAAATGATGTTTTTTCATATTGTTTTTACCCCGGCTTAGCATGAGCTAAGATGACTGTCGGCTGCTGCGTTATGTAGTCCTGCAGCACACTGCGACGCTGTGGGTTTTTGTTGTTGGTAAATGCCTAAAAATAAGGAGCAGATGAAGCACAACTCTCTGCATGGTTTGGAAGTTTGGGGTCACAGACAGATCTGTCGGGCCACCTGCTGTCTTACTGAGCATTATAGCTCCTCTCCTCGCCTCCTCTCTCATGTCAAACATCGTTTTAATGCTCCCTTCCACCTCACTAACTTTACCGTTGCCGTTCCCTTCTGTGTCTCACACACACCCACACACACACACACACACACACATCGGTAGGGACACACATATGCACACAGACGATCACATGCTTAAATGCACACGGGGACGACACACGTGCGCACACACACACACACACACACACACACACACACACTACTATGAGAGAGGGGAAGCGCGTTGTCGTCCACGGCCTCCTTCTCTGCCCAGGAAGTTCATCTTCCAGTCAGCTCACATCAGTCGTCATCTGGGGACCAAGCAGCGCCGGATCTACTAGTGAATGCAATTAAGATGCCTTGCTGAGTTAAGATCAGTGTTTTTACTTTGCTACGCCGAGAGCGCAGCAAAGTAAAAACCTCTCTCACCTTTCTTCTGCTGTGACCGTTTCATCTGTCACATTCTGTAGTCTTAATACATTTTTTTAAAGCTACAACAAGGAATTTTTTCGTGTCGAATGTGGCGTTTCTGAGCACCTGATTCCCTTTTAGAAAACCTCATTTTAGCGACTCCCTGCTGGACTCTGAATTCCTGGTGAACCTGCACGATTCCATCTGAATTTGCGCGAAACTCAAACCAGTGGCACCGATGACGGACCTTAAGAATAAATATAAATAAATTAGATTGAGACTGTTTCATAACCAGTTATAGGTTCCTCACAGTAACTTTAATTACGCATTCAATCTAGTTTACTTTCAGACGGAGCGTATTGACAGCGCACCACTATACTGTCCCCGTGCACATTGGCTCTTTGTGCGTTATTGCTGAGACTTTTATCGCCACTTATCGTACCTCATCAGAAGCTTATTTTGGAATCGACGTGCTGTGTTATTGTTTTGTCGTTTTGTTTACTGGTTTACGATCTTAACTGGATTACATGATGACATTTCATTTTCTGGACGTCTTTGTGCAGATTGCTTCTCTCTTCTCAGAGATATTCGTCTATAGACTGCAGTAGCGTGCAGTTATTGCAAAGCATACAGTAGCATACACACTGCTGTAGCATGACAGGCCGTTCAAACCCGTTATTAAAAACACGGCCAGTTTGCGATAGCCACACTGAGACCATTAATCGTGGCAAGCACATTAATTAAACCCTCTCCTCTCCTCTCCTTTCTCTCCTTCACTTGATAGAGTGCAGACGATCTCTACATCCTCACTGCAAATTATGCCAAAGTACGCCTTTCACAGAGACGAATGTAAGACCGAATCCGGTGTAAGTGTTGTCGGGGTTGTTTCTTTTTTTCAATTTTAATTTCCAATATGCTGACTCGGATCAGCGTCTGCGGAGGGGAGCGGTGGTAAATTAATTAAAGTCACTGCGGTGTTGTGCTGGGCGATTATCTTAAAGCTATCCGCATCAGGATTAGCTAAAGCAGAACTAGGGGTTATTATGATTTCAAAACAGGCTTAACTTTTGAATATGAAATGCAGGTTTTTTCTAGTTTCTATCTCTCTCACAGCATTCCTTCAACTCCAGGTAGCTCAAGCAGAAACCAAAAAGGGAATTCACAAGAGCCCCGGAATGTCCCAAATTATTTATGAGGTTGAAATTTATTCCAATCACCGTGGACTGTGTGTGTGCAGGTAATTCTCTTAAATGAACACGCAGCGTGCCAAAGGAGATATCCTTAAGAGTAACGTTAGTACACGAGTCCACACGGGGCCCACGTATATTGACTCAAACGTCTCATTTCAGAAGGACAGCAGCGCTCCTTAGACTGCAGGCTGTTGCCGAGCTACCTGACGCTGTCTCTTTAACTTTTGCTAAGGATGCCTTTCACCGAGACGTCTTACTGTTTCTCGCACAGCTCCGGCTCCCAGGAGTCAGCACACAGAAAGCAGAGGAGGATGAGAGGAAACGTGAGGTGAGCAGGCGGGCGGTGTGTCGTATGCTGCTGCTCTCCCTCGTTATCGTATTTTTAAAGGAGAGGAGCCCCGCCAGGAGCCCCATACATTACACCGCCCCCCCCCCCCCCCCCCCCCCCTCCACAGTTAATATAGGGACGGCGGATAGCTCATTAAGATTGATCGTTCCTCGTCCACCTCCTCCTCCGTGCAGAACGCGGCACCGGCTTCATTAATCACCGGGATTTCGAGATAAAGCTCAGTCGCGGGGACCTGAAGAGCCTGACAGCTACCGGCTCCTACACGCACGTAATCACGGACGCGGTGCAGCCGCCCCGGCTCCCTGCCGCGCGAGAGGGGGCGCCGCGTCCACGCCTCCCTTCCCTCCTCAACCTATACTCTCCTCCTTCCCTCCTCCCCACCTGTCCTCTTCACTGCAATTGTCAGTTTATTTCACTCAGCCCGAACAAACAGCAGCACCCCTCCCATGCTGTTGTCTCTCCCCATAACTGCCGCTTGTTCTATGCTGTTCTCTCCGCCTCCCTGATCTCTCTATACTCCATTGTTGCTGACGTTATTAGCCATTTTTCTTAAAGCATGTTGAAAGGATGAAAACACACATTGACACATTTTTACAACAGAGGTGAAGGAAGAGGAATCTTCATTTATTTCTGTGGGTGTTTTTACGGGAATATGGATCTTTTCTTTGAGCAGTGTTGTTCCACATTTTATAATAAGTGTGTCATGCAGTGTGGGACTCACACCGGTCTTGGTCTTGGTCTTGGTCTTGGTCTTGGTCTTGACTCGGTCTCCATACACTCCGGTCTTGTCATAACTTGGTTTTTCGTTTTAGCTGGTCTCGCCTACAACACTGCTGCTCACTACAGTGCTGGAGTAAATGTACTAAGTTACGTTTTTAGCATTTTTTTAAAGGAAAATGTAGAGCCCGTGTTTCTGGGTCCCATCACAGATCAATGCGTTGCCTGGATTTGTGTTTAAAGTGCAACACTCTGTCGCTCAGAGCTGTATCATGCTTTGAGTATTGGCGTGAGGTCTCGGACTGGAACATGAAAACACCCACTGCCCTCAGTCAGCGGGGAGCAAATTGATTGTGTGTGTAAAGTAGGGTCTGAACCTCAAACAGAGATGACAGGATTAATTGCCACGAGTCAAATGTCAACGTGTCATTCCTCACATCAGCCGTGAAAATAGTCAGCAATGCGCTATCAAAGAGGCCGAGTGTAAACACAGCAGATGTTACCAGGAAGTCAGTCGATAGCGGATGTTTCTCTCTCTAATGAGAAGGCGTAATTGCAACAGGGAGGGAACGCAGTATCCAAAACAGCAGCAGATGCGCCGCAACATCTCGGCGAAAAGGAAAATCCAGAAGAAGCTCAGGCAGTGTTGGCTCGCTAATGTCTGAGCGGAGAGTCAAACTTTTTTTCCTTTTACCAAGAAACTTTGAAACGGCTTTGATAATGCAACGCGTGGCATCTAATGTATTCTACCAGACATTACCAAGAATACCCCCCCCCCCCCCCCTCCTACAGCGTGTTATTCCACAGAGTGGGCTACAGGCTTTAGCATGTGAAGATGTACAATTCTTCTGTGACCTAGACAAATGATAATGGCCCAAATTGCAATCAAGAGATCTTTTGTATAGGCTGGTGGTGCACTCTGTAAGCTTGATCCAGTTAAAGTCTTCCTTAGCAGTGAGAAGGCGGAGCCATGTGCCTTTGCTGTTAAGTTTACAGAATGTGCTTTGTTGCTCGAGGCTGCGGGCCGTCGTTATTCTGCTACTGTAGTCGCTTTGCTCCCTTCCCTCTGCGACGCAGACTTTGTTTTCTTATGTTATGCAGCTTGCTCGAGTGCAGGATTTAAAAAAAAAAAAGAAAACGATTGTATTAGAGAGTTTAAACTTAGATTACAACTTTACAAGGACACACCAGCCACACATAAGCATTGGAGCATGCTGGACACAATCAGAATTTTTTTGGGGCAGTCCAGTCGTCTAATAGATTGTTTTCTATCCCCGGAGAGAGATAGAGACAGAGAGAAGCAGGAGGAGGAGGAGGAGGAGGAGGGGGAGGAATGAAAGAAAGAAGAGAGAGAAGGGGGGAAAGAGAGAAAGAAATCTGATGAAATGCACAGATTACTCGCCTGACTCGACTGCAGGCTCTGGGAGCTCATCTCAGGTGTGCAGTCTGCTGAGAAGACTCCCACATACAACCTAACCCCGCCGCCGACCTTTCTGCTTGGGCTGCCATGACTTTCACAAAGTTACCCAGTAAACACACGTTGTCTTCAGGGGGGGATGTGACATTTATCTCAGGCTGCGCTGGTGACATGGGGGATTTCTCTTCTTTTTTTTTTTTTAAGTTATTTTAGTTTTTCCTCATGCAGTTGCGTCGCCCCTGCTCTTTAGGCTCGACTCTGAAGTATCACCCAAGGGCGAAGCTCGCAAGGCATGCACACAAACAAAACTCTCCATAAACACAGTCGGCGTGTAAGACGAGCAGGGGAGCATATCTGCTTTCTCTCACACATGCTCTGGCATCTGCGTCGGACCGACCGGTACGTGTCCTAAATGTGAAAGGTAGAAGAGCGCTCGGCACAGCTGAGACCGCAGGCGGAGGGGAAAGTAACTTTAAACTTTTAATAAGTGCTTGAGTGGAGTTCGCACTTTTTTTTAATGTTTTGGTATGTTTGCACTTTACATACTCAAAACAATCTCACAGCCATCTTTAAAGGGGCTGGTACATACTTTTCCATGGAGTATTTTCAACATTTAAAGGGCAGCCGTACTTTGTGTTTCCCTAATGGCACCTCTAATTTTTTTATGGTCTCATATGTCAGCTAAAAAAGCTCACAAACCTTTAATCACCCAAAACACTCTTTGTCTGCTTGGAAAGCATGTGCACACAGCTAATTGCTTAGTCACAGACCCTACTTTTTGTGTGTCATTCAGTTTTAATGGCGGCTATGTTAGAGACCTTGAAGGTTGTTGACAGACAGATTAAAATATTCACGTTTATAGTTGAACATTTGAAAGTAGAAATTAGGTGCATTCTGGACCCATTTAGCTTCACGACATCTGGATTATTGCTATAATGGCGGTAACGTGCTCAGTTACGGGTCACAAAACTCACGGTTCAGATCGTGTCGTGGTTTTGATTCACGGATCGGATCAGCAGGAAAAAAGAAGCAAATATTACTTTTGGAGACGCCCTCAATCGCGTTTTTTGTTCCCACAGATACCGATTGCCGGTCGTCTACGAGCCATATCCGCCGGTTCAGATCATCTTTGCTGTCATTTTCTTTTGTTATAGCAGCTGGTATATCCAAATTTTTTTGGGAAGTGTCTTAAAAATTGCATTCTTTCTAATGGCCAATCAGGGGGAGACTCCTCCGGTTTCAAAAATAATTCAGATTATGTAGAAGTCTACGGGAAAATGGCGCTACTTCTCTCTTGATTTATTACCTCGGTACACGTTGTAAACACGAGTTTATGGTCTCACTCTCTAATGATTGAGACCACCAGACTCCAGTCTCCTTAAATTAAATGATGGTCCATTTAGAGTCAAACAGACCATAAAGTGGAGTATGCTTTAGGGCGGGCTTACACTGATTGACAGGTCGCTACCACTACCAGAGCCGTATACGGCGTCTCTACGTCACTCCTCTGCATTCCAAATATGGTAACTTCCATTCATCAGTTATCAGTTGCAAAAAGCCAACAGGACGACTCCCTTAATCCAAGATGGCAACGCCATGATGGTCATAACGTACATTTACCTTCTTCCAATACTCATCTTACTTAATAGAGCCGGAGCACATCATTGTGTAACTCAATAGAACCTCCACATGTTCGCCGTTCGCTCCGGACGGATCACTGATCAACTACCCACAGTACACTTCCTAACACAATGGAGATAATGCCTCCCTAAGCACTGGCTCAGCTCCCCTATAGCAACTAATCTATGTGCCCTGTCATGGAAGTGCCATTGCTCAATCAGTGTAAACTGTGTCTGGTACAAGAATGCCCACTGGCAGCACAAATATGTTTAGTTTTTTTTACGAGCAGAATTTTTTTAGGACAACTTGGTTTGTTGCGAATGTGTTTCTCTCACTGCCTGCAGCGATGAAAGTTCCAGTCAAGTGAAAAATTCAGACTTTGGATGATGAAATGCCAGAATGGACAGGCTACCTGACTGAGGGCCCCCCGGAGACGAGCTTGATATTTGTTGCAGTCGTGCTGGTGGTGGTTTGAGGTCAAACCTCATTCCTCGGTGAGTGCTTGGAACTGGAGCGATCCAGGCGTTTGTTTTGTGCCGAGCAGTTCTCTGCTCTCGTTTCTTCGCGTGAGCATGTGTGACACACTCTCAGTTGGTCGCATGCACAACTGGGTCCTCCAAAAACAACTTGGATGCTCAGCCAACCCTCTCAAGGTGAAGTACAAATGAAACATAGTTTGTGCAGATGCTCTCTGAAAGGTTGCATTCATACTGGTGCACAAGACCTGTGTCCAGATGATTCATTTCACTCAATTAGCCTTGTTTTCCCACCGGGGGTTTATAATGTAGGTTAGACAGAACACTGGCCTTCGCAGTAATTCTCATGAAATTGTAACTTAGCAATTAAATGAAGAGGAAAGATGGAGAAGTGTTGCAGGCCCACTCACTTCTATTCAAATCCCCCCCTGAGCATACAGTATGTTATCTACACCAGCCAGCAACATTGTTATTAGGATTGTTCTCTTATGATATTGTTTTGCCTAAAGTCAAGTGTGTGTGTGTGTGTTTGTGTGTAGGTACATTTGCATGTGTGTGTTCTGGTTCTGCATATGCATCGGGGCTTGTGTGCTGTTTTTGCACAATGACAGCGTCGTCGTGTTGTGGGGAGGACGAATTACTAACGTTTGACAATGACGTCGAATGCTCGAACAGAATGTTTGCTAATCTGTGATGCGGCCCAGTCCACTTTTTTAATTTCATGTGGCATACTTTAAAAAAAATAAAATCCATATTGGCATGTTGCCTATTTGGCACTATGACAATTAAGCCAATCCTCAAATTCAAGGCTTAAGCTTGGCCTGAGCAATAAAAAGTGGTAAGAATTTGTATCTCTGTTCCCAAAAGCAGCTCTTATTGGATGTAAGGAGTTTGGGGATTTTCCTTTTCTGAAAGCTGCTCAGACAAACTTATAATACGCAATTCTTGGATGGAAAATAAATACCCCTCTATATCCATATACAGGCATTTAAGAGTTGTTGGAATTTAATCATAGATCAGTTTGGTTATCGTCCCATTTATCCAAATACATTGTTATTTTTGGAAGTATTTGTTCGGAGTGATAGCGGAACACAAATGATCCCATCAGAGGCTTTTGCGATGGAACACAATGTAACCACAGCCATTGGAATCATTCGGCAGTTACTTGTCACACGTTTTATCATTTAATAATTAATTAATTCAATCATATATGTGATTTTTTTTTTTGTGTCATATACTGTAGCTGTCCTTTTGTGTGATTGGCTGATTTTGTCCAGCGTTGCAATTGGATCTCAATCGACCAATCAGAGCCTTCGTCTCCACTCCCTGTCTTGCTTCCAGTGGCAGAAAAACAGAGAAGCGGCTGACACTTATCATCGGAGCAGTTAATTGAACTAATTATTTCATAATTATTAGTTAATTCAGTGTTCAGCACATCTCATTAGTCCTTCTTTCTGCCTCACTCACTTTATGTTGTGAACTCCCTGTCGTAAATGCCATTTTACCTTTTTTTTTTCCTGCATCTGCAGAGCCGACTCCGGCAGACTGAATTGTGAATACAGTTGTGACCGCGTCAGCCTAACGAATTAACACAAAGCCGCCTCCGAGGTGCTGTCGGAAACATCGCGGCGTTTAGTTCAGTGTGCATGAATCATACGAGCGAGCGGGCAAGTATGTCAGACAGATTTGGGATTCCCCGGTGATGCCCAGGTTACTGTGATGTGACATTTGCGACAAAGTCACCGGTTGTTGGTGAAAGTCTTGTTTTTACTTTTTAAACCTTCTCAGAAGTAGCTGTTCTGTTTCTCACTGGAAGCTTTTTTTGGTGACCGGTGAGCTGAATTGTTCTGCTCATTTAGTTTCGCTTTGATTAAACACCTTCTATTGTAATTCTAAGGTAAATGTCAAGCACATCAAGCTTCACCCGCTCTAAAACAGAAGGTCCTTGCAGGTCGCACGGCACCATCTTTATTTTGAATTGCCTTTGCCGCTAAAATGTGCTATATGAATGCACTTGCTTTGTCTTGTTGCAAAGCTGTCGTCGGCTCTTTCACCCCGTCTCTGGAGAACTGTGAAAGGTGTTGGTCTACTTCACAGACAAAGCTGTTGGCGAGCACCGAGCTATTTTCCACTGGTAAAAGAGTTGAACATGAAAATTGTGTTTCCATGCGGGTGTCTGTGATTGCTTGAATAGGTGTTGTATTTCAGTGATGTTTGATGGGGGGGGAGGATGCTGTATGCTAATATAGAGCTGGTGAGGATTGTCACATTAGTGGGCTGGCACCATATTGACTTTCACAGATTGAGCAGGTTTAAAAACAGCCAGGGAGAGGAGTGCTGCGCCGGTAATGACATGTCAGGAAGCTATAAAGGGACCACACTCACACACACACACACACACACACAACGAGGGAATAAATATACACACGTCTTCATCACCTTTGATACAGCTTTGCTAGCAGTGAAACCCATGTAGTGTACCGAAATATTTTTCATGCTTTAGTGGTTCCTTTAACCCTCCGAGACCCGGCGATCATGACCGTCATTACCGTCTTTAAGAGGCTGCAGCGCGCTCAGTATTACAGCCAGAGTGAAGATACTGGTATCTAAACTAGACGGCCTGATGATTCCATTGGTACCAACCATGTCATGCTGGATAACTCCCCAAAGCTATAGGCTCAGTTTTCACAAGGAAAAAACTGAAAGGGCAAGATATCTGAATGAAAATGGGTTATGTGGTACCCATGAGTCTCCCCTTTACAGACATACACACCCATGCAGGTTTTTGGCAAAAAGGTTTTATTTGCATTCAGTATGAATATGTTATTTTCGCCTATTCTAAAAATGGTATTGTACTGTTGTGGATCCAATGAGCCCGGTCGTATTATTGTGTGATGATTGTAGCGAGAGCTTTTGTCTTGAAACTTGACGTCACTGTTATAAAAGTACCTCGAGGATAACCAGAGCCTCATGAATATACAACCTGCTGACCTGGCCATTCAGAGGTTCTTGCAGAAATCCCCAAATCTCAAACGTTTTAGATCCCAAATCACAGAATGTTGTTTTCTATAAAGCGTTCCTCACAGTTTTGCTGTCTTGATTTGAAAAAAATGTGTTGATTTTGGCGCCAAATCTATTAAATAAATGGAATAAAAATAGCTGTTACAGCTTTCTCGTCATGTGACCTGACTGGGTGAGAGGAATCGGCACAACCAGCACTGCCTCTCTACCGACCAATTAGGACCCGCTGTGAGTGAAAACACAGTTTCTAGCCATGTTCTAATAAAGACTTTGCGGTGCCTCCGATTCTCTTGGAGCATTTTAATTGGAGGTGAAAAACAAGCTGCATGACTTGAGTTGGGTTTTTGTTCAAAATGCTTTCAGCTGGAATAAACTCCACACTTCTCCTTTTGAATTATTTTGAACAGAAGTCGTGTCCCAGTTTTTCTCGCGGTGGAGTTATTCCTGTTGAACACTCGCTCCGCATCGATTGCAAAGAGGAAGAGATAGCATATGCACACTTTACTCTTTTGTTTTTGCCGTCTACCAGGGTGAAGTGGGGGAAAATACCAGTCAAACAGCTAACGCTGCAAAAATGAATTGAAAAATTGACACCTTTAAGTCAAAGTGTAGCTTTAGCATTGATTTGGACAGATTGCGACGACCTTTTTTTATTACTTCATGTAGTTAAAAAACGCAAGAAAGCAATTTTCAATGTTTGGACAGCAGCAATGTTATTACAAAGGCACAGTGAGCAAAATGCAGAATATGCGCACAACTATATTGTAATTAGCTCTGATACGTATCAAACTTGATCTCTCTGATGCTATTACCTTGAAGAAATCATGATTTATTGATCTGCTTGATCCTACTCTTTTGACAGAAACATACTGTTTATATAGCCACACTTTCCTGAGCAACAGTACGTGCTGTCAAAAAATGTAGCTTGCCGGTATGTGAGCATCATTCTAATTTCTCACACTAAAATAGAAGTAGCCAAACAGGTTATAAGGCTCACTGCAGAGTTTCCAAAGCAACCATTTTCCAAAGCAACCTCCCTCCCCTCTCTTAAATGTAGTTAGTTTTAGGAGCAGTAACGCTGCTACAGTAAAAAAAAGAAAGAAAAAAAATCTTCTTATGAACTGCAGTTTAAAATAGCTGCATCAGCCAGGGAGGAGATTCTTTGAGCTGTAATGTCATAACTGCAGCACTGAATGTAAATTTCAACCTCCTGTGACCTGTAACCAGCCTGAGTTGTAACCCTCAGTAAATGCACACAGTACATATTTCTACTTTGTGTCCTCTTTAGACAGTCACGGGCAATCTTTTCAGTGTATACTTCTATCAAAAAGAGTCTGCAGCATTGTCTTTGACCAGACTTCTCTTGTTAAAACCCGTTGGAGGCAGTAGGACCTCTTGTCACCCACTGTCCCTCCTGCCTGGTTAATGAGGAAGTCACCGCGACCAGCCGGGACCAGAGACTTTCCTCCTCTTCTCACCACACACAAACACAAAGAACAAGGGAGCAATGCACGACATGCTGTCACACTGTTACTGCAGGCCAACGGATGCTCCCAGGGCCCTCTTTGTTTATGTTCCTCCTCCTCTGAGCCTGTACTTGCATTTGCCTCGACTTTGTTCTTCTAGTGACAATTGTTTGCTCGTGTGTGTGTGTGTGTGTGTCTGACCCGCGGACCAGAGGGTGTATGTAGAGGTTTGAGTGTGCACTGCGGGACAACTGTGTTTTTGTTTTTTTTTGCTACTCCAGGACTTTTTCCTTGCATGTCTATTGGAGGAGGCAACAAAGGCCCAGACGGCGTCTTTGGAGGGGCACAGGTTCCTCACTCTCTCTCTGTCCCCTACTCCTTTTAGATGTCACAGCGCCGGCTCAGTCCAGGCTGGCCGACAACTGTGTGCCGAGGCTTGAGCAGCTCAGCTCAGCAGATTTCCAGCGGCGGAGACATAAAGCGTCCTCATCATGGACTATTCTCTCTGGGCTATATGGTGCCAGTGCTCTCTTACTCGCTGAAATCAGGACAGCTAGAGGCTCAAGGGGTCTCGAGGATTTCCGATGCCTTGCATCGAGCTGATTTGCGGGGAGTAGGCACGAACTGTTGAGACGTCTCCATGAATGAGTGTGGCGGTGATTGTTAGAGGTATGTTTTAGAAGCTGTTTATAATAATTAGGCCTTGAGAGAGACCCAGGCTGACACATGACTTCTGTCGGCTTTTATCTACGTAAAGCATCATTTGTTCAGCGGATGGCATCTAGATGAGTATCGTGGTCGTGACATTTAGCACCTGTTAAAGCCTGACATTTAGCCACCATGTTTAGTTTTTTTTACCTGCAGCTGAAGATGGTGCTGTTAATACTAATGGATTATGAAAAGTGGTTACCGCTTTGCTTATTTTTGTGCTAACACATAGGACTTGATTCACATCAGTGTGATTTTTAAAGTGGACTGAATCCTTTTGAGTCAGCATTAAAATTCGAAATTTTTAAAGAATTACATTTTATAATGATTTGTGCTTTAAATAGTTTCTTTTAGTGAAATCGGACGAGCTCGTCTGAGATGCTAATTTAAAGTAAAACTCCATTCATTCATATTGATACAAATTTAAAAATAAAAAATCCAACATAACAAATTATATTTATATTTGAAAAAAAAAACGAAAAAGTTTTTCAAATTTTATACAAAACTTAATGGAAAAGTGGACATTTTGGTTTATTTTATGTATTTTAAGCAATTTGAATGTCAGTTCAAGCGCAAGACGAAATATATTGTGGACCTGAGATTTTAAGATTTCTTTTATTTATTATTTTTTTAATTATAAACATATTTAATATATAATATAAATAATAAGATATTACATTTTGTCACTGTTGAGTTTTGAGTTATGGACCAAAGTATAGAGATTTTAACATGCTAGTTCAATTTAATGTCATTATTTTTACTTTCCATGACGTTGATTAAATACACAACTTTGGCTACTAATGGAATTATAAAATAAGAGTAATTAACATGTAAAATGACAATGAGCATTTTAATTAGAACCATAACCTTGTATGTAAATATGCAAAACAGAATACGTATTTTTGCCTTTTAATTCTGACAAAGAAGAGAACATTTCTATTTGAACAGCTCTGTTTTATTTGACTTTTGCACTTTTAGCAAACTCACTCACACAATCCTCCCTAAATATTTATATAACTAGTTTAAACTAGGTCTGGGGACTTGATTTTAAATGAGGTTTAGCCTTATTGTGAAAGAAAAAAATCAAAAAGATCTTTCAATGAGTCGGTCAAGGCGTTCTTCTTGGCATCAGAGCTGAATCTGAGCTTTTTCTTTGGCAGTTGTATTTTGGACCCAAGGTTGCAGAATAGAGAGATTATGTTATCCAACAACTTGTGCTGAAATTGAACTTCTGACCATCTCTGCGCCTGCTGAAAGCTGCATGTGGGTGTATTTAATGTGTTGCAGTCAGAAACTGAGAAACCATTTACAGTCTTTGCCTTGTCAAAGTCAGCAGGGGGAAAGCATATTTTATCCAAACAGCCATCAGTGTGCTGCTCACATCTACTCTTACATCTTAGATTCTGAGACCAAAACAAGTGAAACCATAATTAATATATCATTCATTCATCCTGATTCTGTTTTATTAATAGAGCACCACCACTTCACATGGGAGCATTCGTTCCCTCCGACAGTAGATCCTCCTGACATTATCACACGCTGTGGGGTTCCAGGCCCTTTGTTCTGTGCAGGTGAAAGAGATGTTTTTGGGGAATACTGTGAAAGCTTTTTGCCTTTAGCATTCATTTAGTATGAATCATGCTTTTTGGCCCGCTCTTCTTATTCTGTTGCAAGTTCCTTTTTGACATGGAATTTCTCAAAGGTCCCCTACTTATCGAAAGGCTTTTTGTAGGAGGAAGCCTGTTTTGATCGGACTCCCTCAGACCAGCCTTCTTCAGCCCTGCAACACTAATGCTGCTACTGCTGCTGCTGCTTTGAAACAAGCGAAAACGTGTTTCATTCTATCTCGCAAAATGTAAGCTTATTTAACCAAATTTAATTCAAAGTAATTCTAGTGACTATCACGTAAATGGTACATTTTGACGAGATGAATTTTAAACAAATGTCAGTTAAACATATTGCTTAAAGAAATTTAAATTGATGCAATTTTAAAAACTCCTCATTCGTCAAGTATTACTTTTTTTGATTACTTTAATCAGGGTGTCATTACATAAAAACATTAATTTGTACGTTGGATGTATTTAATTCATATATTTTGATGTGAATGGGTTAGCACAAACTCAAACACAGACACAGCATGTATCACTGAACAATAATCAGTTCGATAACTAATATCAAATCAAATGTAAGTAATTTAATTCTTTTCGAAGGATTATTTTTTTGCTCATATAGAGCGCAAGACATTTTGAGAAAATATGAGTCAAAGATCTGCTTTACAGCTTGATCATCTAAAGGCTTTGAAGATAACGAGTAGTTTCATTTCATGGCTCTATGTGTGGAAAACGATCGCTCGCTGCTTCAGTAAAAATATCTGCTTCACTGTCGTGTCCTCCGAGCTGAAGAAAACCCATCATGGCAGAGTTGCACATTGAGTTATTGATCAGCTAGCATGGTTTGTTCTGGGTAATTAAGCCGCGAGTGTCGGTGGAAATTGATTGTTAAAAGTTTAAAAGAGGAAAAAAAGGTCAGGGGCAACACATCAGTGTCCTTTCTGCTGCGCAACATAGAATGTCATCCAATTGGATAAAGATACGTGGACGGTTATGTTTTCTTGTGTTGTAGAAAGACGAGATGTATCGGCAAGAACGGAGAACGGAGAACGGAAACAAAAGTGATAAGATAAATATTTCTTAAATTGATTACTTATCATTTATCTCCAATATATCATCTTCTTTTACTTGCTCTGAGAAAAAACACACATATACACAGTATATATATATATATATACATCTACATTATTTAAAAAAAATACTAACATTTTTAGAGAGATGCATTAAGATGATACAAACAATTAAATTTAAGAGCGAAATATCTAAAGACTGATTCCAGTTTGTTGTCAGAAAATTATATTTATTGTAAGAACCATTTTGGACACTTTGCTATCAAGGAAAAATAAAATTCGAAGACAGAAAATATTACGAGCTGATGAAGATGAATCTCAAAGTTTATATTTTTTTAATTTTTTTTTATGCCAACACAAAATGGTGGGTCTACAGAGGCGCTCGTAACATACGTGTAGAAACCCCAAAATGGCTCCAAGTTCAGCAACCAATGGCGCGCCGCGTCGCCCTTTTACAGCAGCCTATCACAGCTCGGGGAGCGACTTACGGGCGCCTTACAGTAGGGAGAACTGGTGCGCGCTGATAGGTTACTGGAAATCGCATCCGGGGGGCCCCATTGGCCACAGCGCTCGGAGATGTTTGACAGTAGAGTTACTAGGCTGAGCAGCAGAGCTGCCACTGGTTTCTTACCCCCTGTGCCGTGTGTCAACCAATCACGAAGAGCCAGCACGGGGTGTTGTTATTATTGTGAACGGCTTAGGGACAAGAAACTACCCCCGCACATTTCATCAATGTTTGCAGTCCGTGATATACTCTAGGACTGTTGCACAGTATACCCCAATGAGTATTTCTGTATACTTCCCCCCCCTCCAAAAAAAACAACCTCACCACTGTTTTATCCGTCTGTTGCAGAACTTGACGGTCCTCAAGAGATTTTTCTCATAACAGTATTGAGACGTTTGGTGTTTCAAAGCCGCCGTTGTCCCATTGAACACGGCTCTGCCTCCCCACGCTCCATTCCACACCCGAGAATGGGGACGCCATGTGCAGTTTCATGGTCCGCGGTGGTGATGAGTTGTTCCGGGGGGCGCTCGGCGACCCACCCCCAAGAAGCCATAATTAGCTTTTCCATCAGGCATTCAGGTGTGTCTGCAACGGCTCCGAGGGAGGCGGCCATTGTTTGCTGACAAGTGGAGTTCTCTGTCTGCCGCTCTCTATTCTCGGGGCAAATGGATGGTATGCGGTGTGGCTGATTGGAGGTGAGAGCCATATCGGTCGCTGGAGATTTACTAATGCAAACTCAAAACTACTGTGTATTCACTATTCACAGTCCATGCCCACACAGTAATCAGATAGCTGGCCAACTGACAAGCAGCAGTGGAGTGGAATGTGGAGAGAGATGGATGGAAGACAAGGCAAATGCCAGCCTTTGTGTTTGAGTGGTGCATGTGTGTGGCTCGCTCGAACCGTGCAGCTGTGCATCTAGCCAATGTAGAGCAGACATATTGATGAAAATAAAAAAAAAAGGCATCTATTATTATTCCTCCTCCCTAATTGGTATTCAGCAGGTCATTTTCTTTCTGGCCATTAATTCCTTGATGCGATAACTCTGAAGGATGCGCCGCTCCGAGAAAAAAGCTTTTACCGAAGCTCGCTTCTGAATCGCAACCGTATTTGTCGTGTGTGTCTTTATACTGTATAATTTCAACTGCTGAATTAATTTCCGAGCTGAGCCCCCAGTGTCAGGCAGGAGAATGGAAGGAGCTAAATGAGTGGATATTCCAGCCAAATAGAGGGGCAAGTGTCATCCCAGGTTAATGAAATCCCTGCTTTGAGTCGGGGCGCGAACACAGACCTCTTTCAGGATGATAAAGACAAACTCCTTTTATTTCAGCTTGGGTGTCGCCAATACAATCACATGTCTGATCAGCTTCCCACATTTAATGGCTCGGCCGCCGTGTAAAGCGCATATTCACCCACCCACACACACACACACACACACACACACACACACACGCACACCTTGCTTGTTACACATCACCGACAACGAATGAGTCGCTGAAAGGTAACTCTGCTGATCAAAAGGAGGATTTGCCACCTTTCTCCCCTGAATCATTATGCATCTCGTACAGTGGCTGCCGTTTATCTTTCCCCAGCATGGAATATGTGCCTTTTATACAACGCCGACTGCGCTTTGTGCCAAATAGATGTTTACTCTGCCTCACAGCCTGCAGCCTCGATGAAATGCTTTGTTAATGCTTAGACGACAGTATGGAAGCCGGCTGCCTCTATAATCGTAACGTCCCACCCTATCGCGTCTGTAGCGCTTTTATTTGAATCTCTTAGTGTTTTCTTTTATTGGAATTCTCGATAGGAGATTAACAAAGCTGCACTGTTGGTTATCCCTCCTAAGGCCGTGGAATATGTTGCTCGTCCCCCCCGCTGATTTTCACTCTCAGCATCCTCTCATGGTGCCTCATTAAGACCCGGAGAAACAAGGGCCCCCCGACCCAACGCTACAGCAAGGCCAGGCCCAACACGGCGCTACTACACTACATTAAGCAACTCGCTGTGTACTTTGGCCTTCAACAGCACATTGGTTTGCTCCAAGCATGTTTTCACAGATTGTGTTTTGTCCCTGTTTTTTCTATCTTTTTGACTTTCCAGAGGAAGATGAGGGTGGGTGGGTGGGGGGTGTTTTTCTAAGAGGGAGAGAGGTGGGTGTTGGGATTTGGGGATGAGCAGTTGTTTTCTCATTGAGCGACATTTGAAGGTCAACTCTTCGCCGAGTAGGGCACTTGTGAGAAGCCAAAGAATTTTATTTCAACATGAATAATGCATTGACAGTGTTCTCTGTTTTCAGCCCACATGTCTTTTAGACGCTTTTTAATCTCATTCAGCTTCCCTTCATTGAAGTTCTAGCGCTGCGGTGTGCTTTTACAGGAGTCAAATACAGCTTAATAAGTGTCTTTCTCACAAAAAAAGCCTAGTTTATTAAATCTCATTCCAAGTTCTATGTTTTCCACTAGCATGCTTTGGATATTGCATATTCCGATGCACAGTATAGAAAATAAGATGTAATTGTGTCCTTTCTTTACATGCACCCTTCTCTGCTACATATTTAATACACACATCTCATTATGCCTTTGCTGAAATGTTTAATCCAGTCTGTACATGTCACTTCTTCTCTATCATATAATGAACGTTGTTTCTTAAGACCAGCAATATTGTGTTCTCCAAATCTGTACCTTTTTCAACATTTTTTGGTCCTGTTTCTCGATGCCATGCTATTGTTGCTCATGTATGTGTGGAAGAGAGGACGTACTAAACCCAAATGTGGCGTTGTCTGTTTCTTTTTCTTGTTCTACAGAGATGTTGAAGGAGTTGAACCAACAGCGCAGAGCGAAAGAGTTTACAGACCTGAAAATTATTGTTGAAGGCAAAGAGTTTGAAGTCCACCAAAATGTTCTAGCTTCCTGCAGCTTGTATTTCAAGGACCTGGTGAAAAGGTTTGCCTTCGCTTTTCCCTCCCCACCAGCTGTTGATCCAATCTGTTCTTTTCATAGGGCGCATTTGTGTCGCTTTTTCTTTTTTTTTCGTTTTTTCTTTCCCTTCCCCTCTCTCTCTTGCAGGTGTGTGAAGACTTTGGTTCCTAACACAGGGCCAGCAGCCATTCCTTCCTCTTCCCGCTCAAATGAATGTATCTGAAACTGGAGAGGAAAAAGGTCAACCCTCGTCATTACCTTTCCTCCCCATGTAGGGCAATTTAACCACATTTCCATTTTAATGAGCAGTGAAAATGTTCCATGACTGGGGATGTTTTAAAACTCACCAAAGGGCCAAAACAAAAGAATCACACATTCTACACTTTGGGTGGTAATTTGCCAAAGCCGCTCTGTCTTCTGTAGGCAGAGGGATTTTTGTCTCCCAAGCTACCATATTTTTTCTGTTGCTAATTCTTGAGTTTATGCTGCAAAAACAGCCTTTTCATATGCTAATAACGCTTGGTTAGAGTAATAAAAAAAGACATTTCAGAGTCATAAACAAAGGACAAAACAGCTTACTGAACCAACACTTTCACAGGTTAACACCACCTTTCACTAATGTATTCATTTGATGTGGATCTAAGTATTCCCCTAGTATTCTGCCCTTCATACTCCATATTTTTTTGTCTTTACGGGATGTTTCCGTGGGTGCCTGTCTGCCTACTAGCGTGCGCGTGTGTGTGTGTGTGTGTGTGTCAGCTACAGACCTTTTTAGTGTGTGCGCACACGCGTGTGTATGACTCAGTCAAGACTGATAGCGCACGTATGTCTCTTTTCATCTGCCTTGTTTTACCGGGGAGAGAATACCATGATTCCCTAATGTCCTCATCCTTACTTCAAATCCTTGCAGGTGTTTTCGGCCTGATTGAGAGTCCCCTGGACCCAAAGTTGTTTTGCCGCCTTGGTGTTGTTTGTGTGTGTGTGTGTGTGTGTGTGTGTGTGGGGTGTGTGTGTGTGTTTGTTCTCGCTTTCATGGCTTGGGATGAAGTGGCGAGCACGAAGAGCAAAGACTAACGGGAAGACACGCACGGCGGTCGCTGTGCAATGCCTCAGGGAAGTTTACCACTTTGCCCCACAGCCACGCCGCCTCCACCGCGAGCTCATCAGAGAGCTGAGAGCTGCTTATCAGCCGCCGCGGCCTCCTCGCTCACCACAGATACACTTGTTCCCCCCCTGAATGGGAGGTGGAGTGAGGCAGACCAGAGAGAGAACAGAGGTAGAGAAGCCACAGAGCCTCGTCTGTACGAGGGCCCACTCATCTCCACGACGGCTACACTCGTAGACACCCCATGAATTAAACTTGAGTTTTCCTTTAACCTTGACAATAGCAGAGAAGCTTCCTGAGAGACTAAAGTGACTTTGCAAAAGAACTGAAGCCCCCATGCTGGACGAACTGTCTATCAGATTGTTTCGTCTGTCTCCTCTTATGCGGGACAAAGCCGGATCATTTATGCGTACAGACGAGGGGCCCCTGAAAAGACACCGGGGCTCCCGGAGGAGCGGGCTGAATTCCATCAAGCTCATCCTCATGCCCGCTGCTGCCTCCATTGTCTGACGGTTCTTGTTCAATTTGACAGTTTAATAGAGCGAATTCTCATTAATTGGTTAATTAATTGTAAAACTACTTTGATTTATTGTCATAACACGGTCGTTTTTTCCAGGAGATTACGTCTAAAATATAAATCTTCTCAATTGACTTCACGCTTAGAATTTCTAATGAATTTGTCGGAACTAATTTTGAATTTGGAAGACGTCTTTGGTTTTGATGGAATGCAGTCGGGGCCGTCAGCGTTTATGCTAACGGGACGCCGTCAACAAGAACCGCTTCTGATTCTACGAGGCATGTGGCACCTTGACTTTATGGAAATGAGAGGACAGCAGTGAAAAGTTGACAAGAGAAGGGACATAAATGAATGAAAAGTGAGACCAAGGGACACTGAGCGGAGGGAGAGGAGGAGGAGACCATTTTGCTCGTAGCTGCGAGGCGTCTGCAGCCGGTCAGAGAGGAGCAAAGAGAGCCGACGGCCCGTCTGTCATTGAGATACGGCCTCCCGTGCGCAGCTCGGGTCACTTTTTCAGCGCTGCTGGAATTATGCTGAGGCTTCACGTGGCTCGCTACTGTCCACATCTTTATGAGGTCAAATGAGAGAGAGAGAGAGCCTTGATCTCGTTATATGCTCTGTACCCCTCCCTCCCTCCCATCTCATTCAGGAGGCATTCAGACCCCCTGTCAGCTCGCTATAAACAACCACGCTGTGCGTGTGCGTGTGTAGAATTTACTTGAAAAACGTGAAAATGTGTGTGTGTGTGCAGATGTACTTGTAGTGTGCACGTGTTCCACTGTATGTATGCTCTAGTGTGTGCGTGTGCGTGCGCGTAGGATGCGAGGACATAGTTCTGGTGTGTTATCCAGGCGGGCTGCCGTTAGTCAGAGAGAAAGCAGAGATGTGATACTCTGGAGGGTGAGGGAGGGCACGTTGCACTTAGTTTCCCCATGTCTGCCCACACACACACACACACACACACACACACACACACACACACACACACACACACACACACACACACACACACACACACCCACCAGGCAAGTGGCTCGTTTAAGAAATAAAAAGCTTAACTGACAAAGAGCCGGAATTTAGCGGAATAGATTCGGAAAGTAATTATACAAATTTGCTTAAAAATATTCAGAAAATGTTCTTTTGGGGAGTTTCTCCTCAGTCTCCACATTGGACGTGAGTTTCCGGAGACTTTTTCAAAATGGTGTTTTCAAACAAAATCCTCCCTCTTTCCAGTGTGCTCCTCCACTGCACCCCCCCCCCCCCCCCCCCCCCCCCCCACCCACCTCAAGTATTCAGGCCTCCCGTACAGTACGTGAGCATTTAACCTGCCATCTTTTCCCATGACACCTGAAGGATGTAATGCCGCCCCAGAATGTACGCACACGTCTGCCCCTCGCCCCCCACCCAAAAACCTATTACCCTACCCTTTTTAAAGGGCCGATGCACAGAGCAGGGAGACAGATCATCTCTGGTAATTCCATTTTACCCCTCAGGATTTTCCAATAAGTGTGCTCTGCAGGCATTTAATTTATGGCCACTGCATCTCCTGCACCACGGTAATGTAAAAAGCTCCAGATTCTTTCAGCAGTCGGGACACACGCTTCCATGCCATTTGTTTCCCTCCCCCCCCCCCCCCCCCGTCGACCCATGAGTTCTCTATGCTTGTGAGTCTGAGAGTGTTATGACTGTGAGATGGGTAGAGAGCTGTGTTAAAGCCCATTACAGTGGCTGTGTGAACACTGCAGCTGAGCCCTGAGTGCACTGATCAGCCCTTCTGCTGCTCCATTCAGCCCGAGGGGTAGAAAGGACACTGTAATACTCCCCTCAAATTTCAATTAGCGACATTGTTCTGACTAGCTTTATTTAAAGGGCCAGTTCACCCACATTTCTCTCACCTATTGTACCGCTAGTGATATCTATCTATCCTTATGGTTTGGGGTTTTATATTTTGTCCACATGTTGAGATACTTGTAGTCTGTGTGAGTACAAAAATGACAACCGCAGTGGTTCTTTTCAGTAACAATGGGCCTCATGCAAGAACTTCCAAGATCGTACTTTTTTCTGTGAGGTTTACTGTGTTAAGTCTGAATCACAAAACTCGCTTAACTGCAAAAAAACTTGCTAAGTTCGCTAAGTCCCGCCCTTGAACACAGTACGTCCCCGACCAGCGTCCGACAACTAACCGTGCTCTGCTTAATAGATTCTCATGCAATCCTTTCAGATTTTCATTTTCAGGCTGGTTTTGTGGAGCTAGTCGTGGTTAAACGTTGTGTGATAGTGAATCCCTGTGGAATCATTAGCAAGCATTAGCGCTTCTATGCTGTGTTAGTTACTGAAGCTATATACTGAATGTACACTCAGGCTTTAGCTCCTATCTCTATCGCTCTCTGTTTTATTCATTGATTTGTTTTTGTTTTTACTTACCTGTTTTTGCTGCTGACTCAGTTTGACTTCCTGGATATTTCCTTTCAAGCACATATTGTAGGCTCTTCTGTCTGCTTCTCTCTGAAATCGCTTTTTTGTTTTTCCCAAAAAAGAAGATAATATTTCTTCAGGGAGTGCAGTTAGCGACAGTGTGGGCTCCATGGTAGCAGCAGAGGGCGGGGCTTAGCGAAGGGTCACTTGCTGTATGAGTGCGCATTTGTAAAATTTGATTATGAGCACTTGAATTTAATTTAGAACTTTAGAACAAATCTGTTCATATGATTGGTTCTTGCATGAGGCCCAATGTCAGGATCATTTTCATAGGGACTATTTCTTTGACAGAAAGTAGTTTAACTGAAAACAAGGACATTATATCTGGTAAATAGTTGTTGCTGTGTATTTCTTTTTTCTTTGAGCCCCACAAATATTATTCCATTGACTTCCATTGTATATGGGTGGAGGCAGAGATGGATTTCTCATAACCTTTCCTGGGCTAATTTAAACATTTTCGACACAGCTAGATACCACTGAAGGTGCGTGAGACCCCTCTTCATTGTGAAGCTGCAACACTTCCAATGAGACACAAAAGCGTGAAGCTGGTTGTGTTTCTCAAAATAACGTTTTTTTTTAAATCAAAAGTTCTGTCACTCCCACGACCACTTACAGTTTTCTTCTCTCATGCGGACGGCCCCCTGTAGTCACACTGGATGGACGTTTTTGGCTTTTAAACTCTCCACCTGTCACTCTGTCCTTTTTGTCCTTCAGAGGGCTCGTTCCAACCAGATAGCCTTTAAGTCTACCGTAACATACCTGCTGTTATATTAACCATGGCCTCAATGCAAACAAGCAAACACAAGCAAAACAGGAATCCCAACACTGATAAAGCTACCACATTATCTTTGTTTATTTTTATAATTTATTCCTGATTTATGGTGTGACAGAGGATGTAAATGGATGCCATTTTTAGCCCAGACAGTGTAGGCTTTGCATTTGAATAAGCATCTATCTTGACATATCTTGGTAGTGTAAGTACTTCCACAGAATAGATGGTCTTGTAAGACCAAGCTAAATGTATTCCGTGTAAAATTAGGTTTTTTTTAGGTTGAAGGATGTATTAGAAAGAGTGTGTGTGTGCGTGTGTGTGTGTGTGTGTGTGTGTGTGTGCTCGAGCAGCTCCCCTCCTTCCTCTCTGCCTCTGCTCACCACCGTTTTGACAGTCTCTGCTGATTTTAAGACTTCCTCCTGAATAAGTGGTGCATTTTTCATAAACAAATTTCTTTGCCTGAGTGTGCCCATCTTTTTTTTTCTCCTCGCCCTATCTCTCCTCCTCTGTCTCTCCTGTCCTCCCTGCCTCCCGCTTTCACTATTTAAATTCAAGTCTGCAATCAGACGCGGCATAAATATCCACCTCGTTTTAGAAGCTCCGGAAAAGTCATTTCCATAACATAAGTGCTCAGACAAAAACAAACTGCCACTCGAGCTGGTTCCCATTGCACTAATTGAGCAGGTTGATGAGCATGCTCTTCTTTTATTTTTAGCCCCCCCCCCCTCTTTTCTTCCCAACCTCCCTCCATCACTTTAACCCTGAACGACACTCCCCCTTCCCTTCTTTCTGTCTTACTACCTGCCCCCCCACTGCAGGGCTTTGTGCGGAAAAAGGGCAATAACACTATGTGGCTTTTTGCTTTGCAGGAGGAAAAAGAGTAACTGCCTTGGTTTTTCCAGCCAATGTCCATCCAGAGACAAATGCCATTGTCTTTTTATTTTATTTTTGGATGTCCTTCTCCCCCCTCTCACCTCCTGAGTACGCTTTAAATGACGACTAATGTCTCAGTTCATACACTACAGGCTACTGATGATTATTGCAGCGGGGACAAAGGCTCTGTTTAGGTGTTGATGGTGGATTTTTTTCGGGGGTGGGCGGGGATATCTCTTATTTAAAAGACCAAGGCACAGTCATGGAACAACCCGACCCCTCCCTCAGAAGGATGGCTGCTGGCTCCCTGTGGAAGGACCGTCTCGCCCTGCCTCCCTTCCTTTTGCTTCCTCCTCATCGTCCCCCCCCCCCACCACGACAACCTCTCATCTTCACTCTAACCATTTCGTCTACCTGTCTCATCCTGTTTGTTTTGCTGTCTGTGTCTCACTAAATGCTGACTGTTTGTCGTGACTTTTTCAGTCCAACAACACTGACTCCCAACAGAAAAAGAAAAAGACACACACACACACACACACACACACACTGAGAAACAGACAGAGCGTTATCACTGAGCTACCATGAGTGACGGGAGCAAAGAGCCTCCATCCATCTTAATGTGGGCCACTTTTCATATTGTTGATGCCCATAGCCGCAGGAAGAGAGACGTAGTAGTGGGGGCATGCGTTCTGCAGGGCTTTGATTCCATTTATTTTGCCCTTGAGTGGATTATTGTTTCACATGGGACATTAAACATGGGAGGCGAGGTTGTTATTTAACGCTCTCATACCTCTCCGGGGGGGATCCTGCATGTGAACTAATCTCTGCCATTTGATCCTGGTGAAGTCACAACGTGGCCCGGCTCTGAAAGCAGCACTCCAATCCTCGCACATCTCAGGCTCTGCATTACCAAAAGGGATATCATATTCTATACGCGGCCGTGACGTACTGTAGGCTCACGAGCAGCGAGGGCTCTCCGGGGGCACCGTGTTATAACCAGCAACACTTTACATTCTGTCTTACCTCCGTGTATCAGCTGTGCTGTCACTTTCTTTCTCTCCGTTTTTCCGTCTGATCAGCTCATATGTACCCTGCCATGTATGCATGTCCACTCTCTAAAAAACTATGCATACATGAAAAACACATGTGATAAGCATGCCTGTTGAGAAACAAAGCAATAACTTTTGTTTTGCCTAATCTTTGTTCAGAGAGGACGTTTTTGTTTCAGATGCAGCGATATAGTTGTAGAACTGCTAGCCCCATAGAAAAGTAAAAACCATCCAAAGTTCTGTTTCTGTCCCTTTTCCACTCCACGTTATGTTATTGTGTAATGATTCTCTTATTTTCTCCTCACTCTCGTACTGGCCCAGGTGTGTTTTGGGTGTTGTGTGTGTAGCATACGCGTATCTGTGTCCCTATCCTCTTTTTTTAGTTTTTTAGTTTTTTTTTTCCACCCCTCCGCTTAATTTCCTCTCAGAGTATCCCTAACTCGCCTCTCTCTGCCGTGATTGGTCGATCAGGTCATCGGGGGAGACGAGGAGCAGCGAGACGCTGGAGCTGAAGATGAGCAACATCAGCGCCGACGTGCTGGAGCTGCTGCTCGAGTTCGTCTACACGGGATCGCTGGTCATCGACTCTGCCAACGCCAAGACGCTGCTGGAGGCCGCCAACAAGTTCCAGTTCAACACCTTCTGTAAAGTCTGTGTCTCCTTCCTAGGTAGGAATAGCTCAGAGAACGGGAGGAGGGTTGTGTGTGTGTGTGTGTGTGTGTGTGTGTGTGTGTGCGTGCATGCTTATTACATCAGATCCGACCTTTCCTGCTACTTGCAGCATCTACCTTTTTTGTGTATTTTCATTCGTTGTCATGCTTCATCACTATGCGCAACACTGCCTTGTGCAGAATCTAAATCTCCTCCCCGACTCTGGCACATCACACTCCTCTTTGTCATGTTTCCAACACGAGCAGCCGTGTGAGAATTCTGCCTGCTAACGCTCTCAGCTGGGCACGGTGCCTCTGATCTCGTCCCAGTGGGCAAGACCAAGCACGGGGGCAGATTTATAAAAAGGTCAGGGAACAATTGTCACTTACTATAAATGTCAAATCCTCTGGCCTGAACCGTGAGAGGATATCGGGGAAAAAAAACAGATTGATACTTAGACTAAGGTATGAAACGTGGAGCAGTGGAGGGGAGGTGCTGCCGGGAGCCCCGAAGGGGTCACATGAAACGCAAATGGCATGTTCCAGATTTTAGCAGGTAACCAACCAAAAAGCTGCAAATGTCAGGCTTTGCATTCCATTTAATAAATAGTTTTGAGTATCGGTAACACAAGGGAAGTGCATGTTAGCAAAAAGGTCAGCGGGGGGAAAAGGAGTGAAAGGAAAGTAAAAGAGAACCAGCAGCCCACGCTATTGATTTGTTTTTCTCCATTTGGGAAAAAGAGGAGGAGGAGGGGGGAACAGGGAAGCCATTTGTAGACTTCATTGCCAGCCAGACGTCAATCCATTCTTCCTCGACAAGATTCATGGCATTTCAGCACATTAAGAAGGGGAGAAAATACAGGCGCAAGCGTGTGTCCTTGAGCAAGAGAGAAATTGATACTGTGTCAGATATTATTGAAGTCTGTAACGAATACACTGAGGAGAAACCGCATCTCCACGACCTACTTATAACACTCTGACTTTTATTCACAGAACTTCAGATTCAACCAAATAAAAAAAAACAAAAGTCACTCTTTGTTTGCCTGCTGCTCTGCGGAGAAATCTCTGCTCTTTAGTTCTCCGACGATTTTAAAAGGGAATTCGCAACATGCTCCAAATTTCAAACTGTTATTAATACATTGGCCATGACGGGAGGGGCTTTCAAATTGGCTCAACTCAAGCTGATTTTGCGGGGCCATTTTGCACAAATTGTCAAGGTTTACTTAATGTCATGAGCATGTGAGCATACCAGTGAAATAGCACCTCATCTGCTCAAATCACAAATCAGAGTCCTTTTCAAACAGCCTTTTATTTCGGCCCCTAACCCCCACTTTGACGCAGCGTGAAGCCCCCTTTTATTTGGTCTTTGGTTTGGCGTTTGTTTAATTGTGAGTTAGCAGATGTTAGGCCACCTTTTGTTGGCTGATATTTGTTTAGGAAATGACTCTGAGACTCTGTATTCAGTGATAAGGCCCGGCATTGCTTCCCTCTGATGGCTATTGTTTAATCAGGCCTCTCTCTCCGTTGCCACTGACCCAGATGATCCGCACGTTTGCCCGCCCGTGTTGTGCGCCACACTGCCAACACTCTTCCCCCCTCTCGTGATAAATGGCGGTGTGTGTTAGAAAACTAGAATTACAGATACGCCACTTAAAATGCTGCAGCCTCACAGGAGATCACAGGCGGTAGCGTAAGCCTTCTCCCCGCTGGCCCGGCTGTGAGGGCAGGTTTCATATATTGCCGGCCCGTCTGTGTAGTAGACCCTGAGATCTGACAGGACTTCTTTTAGAGTGGTCCAGCTAATCCCAAACCCCGCTCTCTGCCATCCAACACCTCTTGCCCGGGCTGTGAGCGATCGATTTCCCTCGCTGTTTGTCCCCGGAGCTGTTTTGAGTTATTGCACTTGTTCTCCCTCGGTCTCAGGCAGATATACACTCTTGATAGGCTGTGAGTCTGCGCTACCGGCTTTTTTCTGTTTCTGCTTTCCACGTCTGATCTTTTTATGGATGTCTGAATGATGTTTTTTTTTTTTTTTTTTTCTTTCTCTGTCTTAATCAAGCTGCCTGTGTCTTTGTTTGTTTCTTGTTTATGTTTCTCTGTCGGCCTCTTCGCCTCCGCATCTCTCCGACCTTGTTTATCGACTCCAGAGAAACAGTTGACTGCGGCTAACTGTCTGGGAGTGCTGGCCATGGCTGAAGCCATGACTTGCACCGAACTCCACAACATGGCCAAAGCTTTTGCACTGCAGAACTTCCCCGAGGTGGGTAGCGATTTAACATCTTTTCCCGTTAGTCCATTCATCGATTCCTGTAGAAGTTACACGCTAGCTCAGACCGAATAAAGGCTTTCAGCAAACGGCAATAAAATCAAATAAAAAACCCTGACCGTGATTAAGTTAATACCTCTAGCTATCAATAAATTAATAGCGTTTTTTCCACAGAGGATATAAGATAATTATGCTTTTATACTGTTCAATAACTTGCAGCTTAAGAAGTGGGGGAACCACACAGAATCACATAGGATAGAAAATGTCTCTGCTGTGCTTGAGGGTTTGAAAATATGATGCTTCGCTGCCCTCACCTTCATCTCTGACGCCACAGCAGTATTTTTCATTCGCCATCCAAGAACAAAATGCACAAATAGTGTGTAGCTAACCTTCAACTGCGACGCTGCATTACAGCTATTCACCAAGAACCCTTTATGAGATCGTGAAAGGACGTGAATGTTACAATGTGCTATTTTAACTAGTTTATTTCATAACTCTTCAGGTGGCAGGACAGGAGGAGATTATGAGTGTGTCCAAGGAGGATCTGGTGACCTACCTGTCCAACGACAGCCTCAACACCAAAGCTGAGGAGCTGGTCTACGAGACGGTCATCAAATGGATCAAACAGGACCCCAACTCCAGAGTGCAGGTAATAAAATAAAGAAAAGAGAGAGCTGATGAGTGTGTGTCCGCTCTGACACCACAGTGTACTTAACCTAAATGAGCACACATTGCATGTGTGCCATGAGACAAAGAAGCGAGATAAAAGCCGAGGGTACAGATACCGTGCGTCCGCGGAGCCGCATTAGCGCGCTCGTTCCGTCGACCATCCCCGTCTGCTCGGAGAGGCACGCGGCGTGAGAAACCGGCCGAGTGACTCCTCGTTCTCCCTCGGTAGCGTTCATCAACTGTGTGCTTCAGATGCAGCCTAACGCAGCAGTTGTTCCTAATCCCAGGAGTGCTTCGCCCTCAGAATGTGCTCTATTCTTAGTTACACTTCATTTGTTTGTGAGACATTGTACTGCGTGGAAAGAAACAACAACAACAACAAAAACCACAGACAGTCGCGATTTCCCATTTTCCGTACGCCGAACAGGTGCGTGATTTATTCCTGGAGGCTGTTTAATCAAAGCTTTTGACCCTGTGGTACGGCGTTAATAAAGGTCGGAGCCTCAGCCCACATTCCCGGAAAAGGTAAATGGCCTGCACTGCAGACGGATATCCATCCAGCGGGTAAAAACCTCGTCATGGGATCTTTATGGATTCAGTCAAAAAACCATGAATTTAAAGCGGATGATTTTTAAGTATTTTATAGCTGTTTAAAAAGTGAGGGTGAGATTATTATCAGATAAATTACACCGGTCCATCACTGGAGGAGTCATTCATTCGGAGTAATGTCTTCTCATCCACCAGCAGGAGGGGGAACTGCCTTATATCAGCCGGATCACTCGGTTAACACCTCTCCAATCAATGTTACTTTATTGGCTTCCACTTTTATGAGGCACATACGTCAATATTAGATTTTTCTTTTTACCTTTGGGATTAAGCATTTAGCATTCATCTTCTGATATATAGCAGTCTGAGATTATGGGGATATCCATCAGGTCTATCCGGTGTTTTGCAGCTCAGGGTTGTAGATTAATGTGTGCAACACTAAGCATAAGGACAAGCCATTGAAAGCAGATGGCGATGCTCGTTAGTTGTTCATATAGGTGCTAGGATAGAAATATAAACGACAAGAGTGTATGGAATGAGTTTTCATGACACGGAGACTAATAAATCCACTGGAATTGGAATGTGTGGGGGTGACTGATGGGAAATTTGACTCGGTGGTAGTGCGAATTCACAAGGAGCCACAACAAGGCTGATGCCCAGTTTTTGGGAGAACATACGACCCCTGTCATCTGCATCGCAGAGCTCCAGCCAGCTCAGTCCAGCAGACTCCTGCAATCTCACACTCTAATGGAGAGGTGCAGAGGTGACTTACTCAGATGAAGTAGTAGAAAAAAAAAAAGAAATGGAACATTTTCCCGGTTGTCTGAACAACCCGCCGCGCTGAGACGCGACAGCCGGGTCACCCCCGTCTCCGAAGAGAGAGGGAGAAGGGAGAAGGAGCGAGAGAAAGAAGCACAGAGCGAGACAGAAAGACGGAAACAGGCGAGGAGCGATTGAGAAAAAAGAAAAGAGACGGTGGGGAAACGAAGAAAGGGGGAATGGAAAGAGAGCCCCTGTGTTCTGATCTGATATCCAACAGTTTGTGCCTCTGTGCACAGCCATGACATCCAGGCAGGGGGAGATGTGATTGAGCTCTTGGTCAGGCTCAAATCTCTTGCCCATGTGTGACCGAAAAAAAACAACCAGGAGAGGAGAGCAGAGAGAGAGAGAGAGAGAGAGAGAGAGAATGGGCTGCTTCCTTCCATCGTGCCACGGGAGAACGTTATGTGGCCCCGAGGGCCGAGTTTACATGCATGGTCCAGCACCAGCTCATCATTCCCACCCTCCCTCGCCTCCGTCCCCCGCTCCCCGTTTGGAGGCAGGGAGCAGCGGAAATCGCTCCCCCAGAACATGTGACACTTTTTAATGACATGTCAGGGCAGAATGTCACAGCACTGCTGAATAACTCAGGCGAGGGGAGGTGGTGGTGGTGGTGGTGGTGGTGGTGGGGGGGGGGGGGGGTTGAGCTTTAGGCCTTGAGCTAAGTTTGTGAATGTCTGCATTCATCTAAGCGCACGCCTATGTGTGTCTTTGTGCGCTTGTGTGTGTGTCTGTGCATGTGCTTGTGGGTTGTAAGCTGCAGGCTATAGAGTGGAAAAGTGGCATATTGAAGGCGCTGGGTAAATAATATGCAATTTTCTCTCTCCGCTATGCTGTCACAAACATCCGATTGCGCCAGGAAAACGGGGCCCGGACATCGCTTAGAGACATTTTGGGCATTTGAGCGTTGATAATGGTTTTGCTATGAGACACAGAGCCACCGAATGAAAGAACAGAGCCGTGTCAGTTTCCTTCGATTGAGTATCATTGCAGGTGTGTCGCCCCCTGCAAGCGTCTGTATATGTTACACAAGAGACAGCCAACGAATTAATTGCCGAATTTAGAAGTCAGGAGACGACAATTCTGATAATTAATAATCTTTAAAGGAAGAGTTTATATTTGTAAACCCGGAGGATTTGCTTCGATTATCACAATGCTCAGCCTCCCAGGGAATGTTTATTCTAAGATGTCGGTCAGGAGGCTCTGACCGATGTCGAACATCAGATCCGGGAGCGATGCGGCTTGTTCCGGGGAACAGTGGACCAGCTCTCTACCGTTGCAGGTGTGTCATTGTAAATTTGATGCGTTTGGGTTAGTTGAGCCGTTTTTAAGATGTTACTTTGCTCTCTCGGAAATTGTGAAGGGCATTCTTCAATCCCAAAACTAATCAATTAATGAATCATTAAATAGTTATTAGTTGCCGTTCTAGAACTAATTATGCACACCTCAATGTACTCGTACCTCTAAACACAGAGAGTCGTCCTTTTAATGATCGTAACACGGCACATCTGAGAAGTAAAATCCGCCTCCACATTCAGTCTGTCACAGGATCCATTAGCGAGAAGTGTCCTGCGTCATGTTTTCGCTTTGAAGGTGCTGACAGGAAGCGACCCGTCCTTCCTTTCACCCGGCAGTCTTTTGTGGGACGGGCGCCCCGACACATGGCTCCAATTATAGCGGGCCGGTCTCTTGCCAAAATCCCTGAATAGGACCCCCATTACGCCTCACTTGAACATATTTCATAAAGGATCCTATCTTTGCCAGGTGACTCAACCTGACAAAAGAGGCCGATTAATTGGCTCTTTGGAAAGTGGCCAACAAATGTGACGGCTAAAAAGGACAGTTAATGGCGTGGTTTCATGATGAAAATAAGGGGCCAGCTTTGCCGTTAGCAGAGACCCGCTGTCCACTCGTCAGAAATAACAATGGCCTGCCCTGACATTTGTGGTTCCCAAGCCAAATTAATATAGTTATTACTTCATATCCGTGTACTATAAGTAATTAGTTATTATTTGGGGGATTTTTATGCATTCCACT
This sequence comes from Pholis gunnellus, assembly GCF_910591455.1. NCBI lineage: Eukaryota > Metazoa > Chordata > Actinopteri > Perciformes > Pholidae > Pholis > Pholis gunnellus. Next base: position 18,251,947 of record NC_136546.1, read on the forward strand.
CTGGTAATGTGTTGGGTGATTTCCTTCTTTTTTTTTTGTGCCTCCAGCACTCATTAAGAAGAAAAAAAAAAAGAACAAATGATGCTATCATTATGTAGTCGGAGTATAAAATGATCAAAGGATAAAAATGCTTTGAGGCTGTGTAGGGAAATAAACGTTTCCCTCACTATTTTACGATTCATTTACCTTCAAAACTGCAAATGACCCTTTCACCACAAGCATCACTTTTAATTTAGTGATTCTCTTTTTGAGCACCAAGTTCAAAACGGAAACTTTTTACATCACCTTGCACCCGTTAAGAGAAGGTTAATTTGTGTGTCTTTTTTTGGAGACGAGGAGCTTTATGTCACAACAATCGTCCTTGAAGACGAAACTGAAGCTGCGTAGAGTCGGGCTCGATGTACGCTTTGACAAATACGTACTCTTGAGACGTAGCAAGGCAATGGAGATTGATGCGGTGTGCAGTCGTTGCTTTTTCCTCTTCCTCTCGTTCTCTCCAACTCACATCAACACATTCCTGCACGCGCCCTCATAAAGGGATTTGCACGATGTTCACAACATGTCACTGATCATATCTCTGTCCTGTGCTCAAACGTTCACACAAGAATGGAAATCACTTGTACAACGGCCCGAGTACGACTCGCGTATTAGAGAGAGGATGGGATCTGATGCAAGCCACTGAACCTCCGGACCTCCGTTCTCATCTGTGTCCTTTTGTGTCGCCCCAGAGCGAGCTCAGTCCTGATGTGTGCAGCCAGTTTGAACCGCAGTCACTCAACCGCGGCGGCCGCGTGTCCACGGCGAGTCGAGGGCTTCTCGTTTCCACAGGGCCGCTCCCTTATGAACGCACAAGGGTTGCATGAGTGATACATAGAGAAGAAACAGCTATAACGCTATCAGTTTCAAAGGAAGCAATCTTCTGTTTTTCCCCAAGATTCCCCGAGAAATAATAAATATGCACCGCGCTATATCACGGAAGGGGGGGAAATACAGAAGTAGCTACGGCTCGATGTCAAAGATAATTCAGTGGGTTTGAGAAACAAAGCCAGAAAGTTTTATGTTAATGTACGGCGAGCAGTCATTCATAGGAATATGTTTTGTATTAAATAAAGGGAAGAAAGCTTCTTTTCTTTTTCTTTTTTTCTTTTTTGAATGAAGTCATGCTGAAAAAAAAAAAAAGCCTCAGAGGAGAACACATTGCACCTGTCAGTAGTTGCTCAGGGCAGCAGTCAGCGTCTGTCGTCCGCTTCATCTCTCTTCACCCCCCCCCCCCCCCTCCTCTTCCATCCTCCCGGCTGATACGCACACATAGTCGTAAACAACCGCGCTCAGCAAAGCATCTCTTGAACCCAAATGAAGTGCCATTTGCGAGAGCATATTTTACTCATCCATTATGCGTTAGAGGAAAAAAAAAAAGCACATGCGTGCGTTTTCACACACACAAACCTGCAAAGGACGCTGAGGCTGTGGTCATTTCAGCCGAGTGGGTTCGTTAGTGCTGTGAGGCTAAACGTGGGCACACGCGCTATTGAAAGCACCCTTGTGAGGCTGGGAGTGTGTGTGTGTGCGTTGTTGTTTTTTTCTTCATTATTCTTCATACAGAGCTGCGTTTAGCATAGGCCTACTCCTATCTGCTCAGAGCAAGGCAAATAGATACGACCGTTCATGTGTCATTTATTTGACGGCGCTGTGGCTCTGAATCATTTTACGCGCACACAAGAGGTGTTCGTCCTGGCTGACAGTAGTGGAATGGGAAATGCTCAGTGGACATTTGTCATCTGTGTTAGCGGATGACGGCTTCCCGGCGGCTTCTCCGCTGCCTCCTGACAGATCTGAGAGGCTCCCTGTTAGACACATTATCCCTGACTTTCACCAGGCTCAACCCATTCACATCCTCTGTCCACCTTCCTGTGTGTGCGTGTGTGTGTGAGCGTGTGTGTGTTTGTGTTAAGAAGAACAAAGTGTGGGTTTTTCTAGGGTGCTGTGCAGCAGTCTGTAAGACAGAGACCATTAGAGAGGTGAAGTCAGAAGGTGTTATCTAAGTTGTATATCAGAATACCATACGGACTCCTCATAAATGATCCCTGCAAAGAAAAATGGAAGAAGGGGAAAACGTGTGTGTGTGGGCGGACAGGCTGAACGTCTGTCTACAGACTCCTGTGGATGCTTTCCATATGTTCCACTTGTTGAACAAAACCAAACCCCCAACTAAGAATGTGAAAAGATGCCATGTGTGTTTTTTTTCTTTTCTTGAAATGCACAGTGGGCTTTGTGTCTTTCATTTCATTTGGCACAGTAGCTATTCTGATCTGCATCCGTCTCTGATTAAAACGCACACAAGGATCGCTCGCACGAGTAGGCGAGGGAGATGAGAGAATGACAGGTCGCACCATCCGTCTGGAGGCACGGAGCCCGCGTTCACTCCGCGGTGCCTGCGCATGAGAGAGCGATTGCTCGAGAGGTTGTTGAGGAGAAATGGAGTCGGATGCACGGCCGCCTGATCTCATCTGCAAGTGCAAGCACGTCACTCTTATGGTCGTGAGTGCTCTCGTTTACCTGGTGCGTGTCTAGCACATGCACACATTTAGATAAGTCAAATGTAACCCTTTTAGCACACGGTTCACATGGCAATGCGGTCTTGGCTCACCACGTTTCCAGAGAGGACGCTAAAAGCCTCGCTTGTATTCGCCAGAATTAACCAAAGGAAGGTTTAAATGCCAAGTCGTCTGCTTACCTGTTGGGTTAGCTTAGATACTGAGGAATCGTGACCTATGTGATGTTACATGGTGACTACGGAGTACACAAACACAAACAAAACACTAAGTCATTCAGTTTCCCTCACCGGAGACTTAAGCTTTCTCCAGGAGGGCCCACTTTGGTAATCCCATGAGTATATCTGCCACGAAAAGAGGAGATGACTTCACCCACAAACATGGAGGATGAAAAGAGTTTTGGCAGTTTGGGTTTTGATAGAAAAAGCAAGGGTCAGAGAGGTGGAGAAGATGGAGGGATGAAAGGGCGAAACTCTTTAGAGCTGGTTGTATTTTTGTATTTTTAACACAATACCTCTACAAAAGGAATCGTTGTGCAGGCTTATCATGGTGCAGCTGTGTTGTCAAGAAGGATATGCCTTTCAAGATAAAAGCTCAACCCCAAATCATGAATTACTTATCGTTTCACTCCGTGTTGTCACTTGCACTTTCTATAAAGGTTTTAGAGGGGAAGAGTCGACATATAAATCCATAAACTTGATCCGTGGCATCGAGGCACAGGTACAGTGTGGCCTTTAGAAGCTGTGCAAAGCAAATACAGAATAAAACGTCCCCCACATGCTACTTCCATGAACTACATTTGATTCAGATTTGCATAAAAGCATGTGATTAGACAAGGAAAGACCGCTGATCATATAGACTGTATAGAACATATTGGACAGGCATTCAGCGTCCATCAGTGAGTCAGTCAACATATTGAGTTTGCAGTGTGCAAGGAATGCAAGAACATAAAAACACTCGCCCAAAAATAAACTCATGTTTTGTTGAACTTGCAACAAAACTGTCTTCTTTGTTTTCTACTAAAAACGGTTTATTTCGGATGATGAACAAGAACGTCGAGTAAACAGTATCAGTCAAGATTCCTGCTTGGGTAATTTCAGCGGGGTCGGACACTTTCTATTTGAATTTTCGCAGCGAGTGCGCTACTCTCCCTCATTTCCATGCTGATATATATGCATGTGTGGGAGTCAGAGCGAGGAGCGGGAGGGGAGGTAGAGAGTCGCTGAAAAAGAAGTGGGAGAGATGGTGAGTTAGATAGAATTAAAGATGGAGAGTTAATGCTGTTTTTTCTCCCACCTAGAAATAGAAGACCTAAAGTAGAGAAAAGCAGCCATGCTTTACCCTAAATACCATCAACACACACACACACTCAGGGAATATCCCAATCTGTTTACAGTCCAATTGAATCCATGGTTGTTTATTGAATCAGAGGTCAGCCCCAGTGACGTTATATTGTTTTAATCTCATCAACAAGATTACAGTCAAATCAATATTCGGACTGAATGCACCAAGCAGACTAACAACTATGACCACAGACAGCACATGATTATAATACAGCACAATCATGTATCCATCTGTCTCCTTCTCTCTGTGGGCGTGTTTTTGGGATGGATGTTTCCGTGGTAGCCGTCCTTACCTGTTTGTAGGACCAGATGTCTCTTTGAAGTAGTTTTACTGCTATTTCAAAGGTTTGTGTGTAGCTAAGACTTGCAGATGGTACAGTAGGATTTTCTTTACCTCATTTCCCATATAAAGAAAAGTTAACTTGGTGTGTGTGTGTGTGTGTGTGTGTGTGTGTGTGTGTGTGTGTGTGTGTGTGTGTGTGTATATTTGTGTGTGAGTGTTGATGTGGGTGTGGTTTACAGTGTGCCGGTCACGAGAACATGTGAGCTCAAACGTTGGCTTCATCTGTCCGTCGCGCATTGAACTCTCGACCTGATGACCTTTTGCTCTGCTCAGTTAGCTTCTGATCTCCCAGATGACCGATTTTCTATACTTGCTTTTTCCCTGTCACGGTCGTTGATATCTATCCCAGCATGCACACGACTGTTGCCTAGTTATACCAGGCGGCAACCTCTGGGTCCAAAAAGTGAAGCCAATGCAGAAGTGCCTTCAGCTCGCGTTCCTTCCACTGGCCTCTGGTTGCAAAAAAGTCTGATTGTATAGAAGTCAATGTGAAAACGACTCTACTTCTCACTGATCTCAGTAAACATTGAAAACATGAGTTTATGCTCCCAACTGCTAGTTTCAAGTCTTTTTAGTACAGCATGATGTTCATTTAGTAAAATATGGTCCATTTACAGTAAAATAGATGATAAAGCCGGGTATGCTTTAGGGCGGGGCTACACAGTGATTGACAGGTCGCTACCACAGTGATTTTCCTTTTTCTTCATACAACTTTAACATTTTTACAGTGTGTGTTTAGTTTATGACAGTTTATTGTGACATTTTGCCTGCATAAAAATGTCTTATTCAGCTCCACTGAATAACTCTCTTGTGTCACTTCTGGTTCCAAAATAAACGAGATGTGGTGACAGCCAAAATGCCAAAATGCCAAACGCGAGGCTTCAAAACGACAACGTCCACTTCTTATATACACTCTATGAGATATAACCACAGATTCCTCATCTAAGCTGCATGTTTTTGGACTGTAAAGGAGACCATGAATAACTCCACACCAGAGGAAACCAAACACTAAATTCCAGCCCGTCCACCTGCTTTTCCGAATAGGAGCAGGATGTCCGCATGCACACCCAGACATTTTAGCACATTTTTTTTCTGCAGTGCCACTGAGGGCACCACCTGGCTGGAACTGCCCCATATACAGCTTTAATTTAGCTCTGAGGGTCAGAGCGGGTCAGTTGTGGACCTATTTCAGACGACCTGCAGATGCACACGTGTGATCTCATGAGCCAGAACTGACTTTAAATACAACAACATCCAGTTCCTCCACAGATTGTACCGATTTTAAAGGATATTTATAGACAGGAGGATTTTCTAAAATGTATCTGCAGCCGATTACTGACACTTAATGATACAATGTCATAGGAGGTGAGACCTGCAGAAAAGTAGCTTTTAATAGAAAAGCAGTGCAGTAAGCCTGAAGATTAAGACACCTCCATCTGAGTGTGACAAGACTCAGTGACTACTGGGGCAGATCTCCCACTATGGGGGCACTTTAATTGGAATTAGTATCTTCTCCTGAGCTCGTGATTCTTCCCTTTTAAAAATATCTCAGGATGCCAAAGAGCTCTGCTTTGACTGTACCGTCTTGCTGCGTTTTGAGCTGAGGCTCTGGGAGCGACCGCCAGTGTTTACGTGGGTATTGAGCTGTTTGTTTGAATAAACTGTTGGGTAAGCTGTGTACGTTCATGGAGGAAAGGGGAAAAAAAAGTCCCATCTGCAGGACGGTGTTTCGCTCCGAGCGTGCTCGCCGAGAGGAAATGTCATCAGCAGATTTCCCCGAGTGCCGTGGAAGCCGCCACGTCCTCTCTCTCCCCGTCCTCTCTCTCCCCGTCCTCTCGCTTTTGTCTTCACTTTACCTTTCTTGGCTCATCTTGTCTTCTCTTTTTTTCTCTTTTTCCTCATCCCCGGTCCTCTCTTTGTCTCTACCCCGTGTTCTTCTCACGCCATTCCCACTTTGTTCCTTTCTCCGCTGTCGTTATTTCCTCCTTTTTTGTGGTCCGACGCGCCCCGGGACATCGGCAGAAAAACAAATGGGACACATGCCATGAGTAGAAAGGCCTCAGGTGGGGAGAGGGAGAGGCGTAGGCCGAGTCTCAGCTTATTATTTGCTCTCCCCCTGAATGATGTTTCTCTGAGTCTTGTTGTTTTGTCGCTCTCTCCCCGCGCGGCGCGGCGCGGCCACATCGCTCTGAGCCGAAGGGTCGCAGGGGTCAGTCTCCAGCCAGCTCTCTGTCGCTCCGTCCAAGCTTGTTTACAGCTTTTACTGTCGCCATAGATGAGACTCCCATGGGAGTACAGAGGGGCCCACACGCTTATACACACACACTGAAGGAAAAAATAAATATTCAGCAGCCAGAGCTATAGACAAGGTTGCCTTGGCAACAGCCTGTCCTACCTCTGTGGCTGAACACCTATACAGTACAAGCACACGTCGGTGTATGCACACCGAGCTACGGAACAAACATGTACACAGAGATGAGTATTTTGTGGTGCCACAGTTGGGGATTTTCATCGTTTCGTTTTTTTACTCCGCAACATTTTAAATCTCCTGAAAGCCCGATCATGATGCGCAAATCCTCGCCTCAAAAGACACCTTAAAGCCAACGAAAGGTGCCAATTATAAGCCGAGATTGTGTGAAATCTAGTCTTTTATTTTTTTATTTTTTTTTGTTTGATCCCAGAACTTGATGGTGCTGCAGCATCTTTTGGAATCGTCTCCCGGCTTGAATGGCTTGTGATTAACCAGAACTAGGTCTGAATTTAGCTGCAGAAAGAGCATTTAGCCGTGTGTAACATCTAATTTGGAGCCGGAAAAAAAATCAGAAGCAGAAGGTGGAAGCGGTGAGATACCCCCCCGCTGCCTCGTTTCAGCTCTCGCAGCGCAACCAAATGCGCATATGAAAGTGAGTTGGTGAGCGGATCTCGCTGAAAACTTTGCAAAAATGTCATTTGCGACTTCTTCTTTAATGATGAATACGTTTTAATGACTGAATTAGAAGTCTCTGGAGTTGGTTTTATGTTACGTTTGGAAGTGTACAAGAGGGAATGCACCCATTGTGGTGCTTACATAAAAGAAACTGTGAGCGATTTCTTTCTTTTTCATCCCTGCCTGGCCCTTTCGCCCTGCACAAGTATAGAAATAGAAAACTGACACATGCAGCCTGTTAAGCTGAAGCTTTTGAGGGCCTGACACTGACAGCAACTGATCTAATGGTCTCGCTGCTACTAGCAGGTTTTCGTACTCCAACAGCACAGGCATTTATCAAACATGATCGTTGCTTTTCCGTTCTTCGGCGATGATATTATTAAGACAAACATGTCTAATGAGGTTGGGAGATAATCCAACTCTTCTTTGTGAAAGATGTGAGAGAATGTGTTTACTGACAGTGATCCAGTGTGTGTTAGTTCATATCGAAGCTCTTTGATCATCCCTGGCAGTTTCACTCGCTCGTAATTAATTTAAAAGTTATGTATGCTTTTGTTTCTTTATTTTTTTTCCACTGTTTTGCCATCTTCAGCATCTAATCCTTCTCTTTTTCTTCTCCCCCCCCTCTCTCTGTCAATCTTCTCAGACTTTGTCAGACCTGTTGGCGGCGGTGCGCCTCCCCTTCATCCACCCGTCCTACCTGCTGAACGTGGTGGACAACGAGGAGCTGATCAAATCGTCGGAGGCGTGCCGCGATCTGGTCAACGAGGCCAAGCGCTACCACATGCTGCCCCACGCGCGGCAAGAGATGCAGACGCCCCGGACCCGGCCGCGGCTCTCCGCTGGTAAACACAAGCTCGTACACGTAGCGCAGAGACAAGCTGATGTGCATCATCTTTGGCCCGCATGACATGACATGATCTGCCACCCACCAGCGTAATTGACCCAGAACACATCGCGGGGTGACAGAGAGGTCAGGTTCCCTCAAGGAGAGCCTGACTTGCCAACTGCATTGTATTGATTTTAGCCCACAACTGGAAAGCACTGATTTAAAGCTCCGTAATGTTTTTTCCACACAAACTGTTTAAGATACTTAAAAAGTACACGCCGGGCAACAGGTCGTATTTCCAAATGTCAGCACAGGTTTTTCTTTCCACAATCAAACAAATGGCTACCTGAGCCAAGCCTGATTGAGGTTACCATGAAAGGTTGAATCCACAACGGATTCCCGGGGCTTTGCGGGGCTACTGAACCCAGCACAGAAACATCTCCTAACAAGTTTTTTTTTTGAACACCAGCTAGGCACAGACAGGTCTGTCATCCATTTCAAAGCAACCAGCCAACCATTCACTGTCTGACCACCGCCGATGTTCGGGCCATTGAAGACCGTGTTTGTTTACATCGTTAAATTCAAAGAATCATTCATGGAAATTGGAAGGCGCCTGCAAATTGCTTTTGGCCGGTAGATTTTTCCCTCAGGTCGGCCAGGACCCCACTCTTTCCCCCTGTAAAGAGCCGCCTAATTATAGTGTCTGCATGGTATTATGAGCTTCGCACCGGCACACCTTACCATTCCACACAAGTTATTTTCTGCTTGGTAGAATAAAGATAATTGCCTAACAAATGGCACTTTATGGAGAGGTCGGTTCACAAGCCAACACTGTTGTCCAGCCGGTGTGTTTATTTGCCAGTAAACACACATCGAGGGGACTTGCATTAGTTTTTGTATTTTCTTGCATCTGTAATTACCTGTAGTGCGGTCGCACGGGGCTTCGTAAAGAATCATTTGCCTCACGAGAAAAGACATTTGTGGCATTACACGCGCTCAGCATCATCCCATTACTCATCCCTCGATCCAGCAGTTTCTCCTTGTTCTCAGCAGTTTCTCGAAGCGTTTTTTTTTGTCAAGGACCATTTTATAGTGTTTGGTATGTGCATATCTTATACATACAGCCCCATTTATGCAGGCTGAAGTGTATATTGATTCACAGCAGCTCGTGGCTCTGTACAACAGAATTATATAAATGCTGCCCGGGATGAATACATTCATGATGCATTATGCCCCCATTGGCTCAGTGAATGGGAAATATATGTACGTTTTTCCGATCAAGTTTCGAACTCCTCTAAAGCTGCAGTTCTTATTACAACTGGCTATCTGGACGGAGAATTGTATCTCCGTGTAAAACTGTTGGTTCTGGTGATTAGTGTCCGGATAAATACGGATGTGCCTTGACGGTCTGACCGTACTCTGTAGGCCCTTTTTTAATGCGTGCATGAGTGTGTCTGTGTCCTGATTGTCTGTGTGCATGCATGTGTTGCTCAGCCATCTGCTGCATTGGACAGGGTGGGCTCTGCACAGCAGGGTGCCTGGTTCACCGGGACTGCAGGGTAGCACATGTACAGTACATGCAGAACGGCGAGGAAGAAAAAGGCTGGAAGGAGAGTTCTAGGTTGCTGTTGGAGGACAAGAAAGAGAAGAGACGTATGAGAACAGGAGGAGAGGTCGGAGAGGGGGGGGGGAAGGAGCCAGGGGGATCAGAAATGAAATTTGAAGGGCAGACATTTGATTGAGTTTATTCCTTGAGCATGTGTCTACTTGTGTAAGTGTGTGTGTGTGTGTGTGTGTGTGTGTGTGTGTGTGTGTGTGTGTGTGTGTGTGTGTGTGTGTGTGTGTGTATTTTAAATGTGAGCAAACAGATGGGGCACCACCTGAGCTCGGTTGATAAGTCTGTCAGGCGGAAAAAGAAAGGAAAACTGCCATCCGTGAAGCACTTCTTGCTGAGCACAGTCAATCTGTGAACTTGTGAGACGCCTGCATATGTGAGTGTATTATAGTGGGCGTGTCTGCGTACATACAGTGTGTGCGTGCGTGCGTGTGTGCATGTGTGTGTGCATGGACACATGCCTGACTGCCTCACACATTCAGCCTTTTTACCGGTGATGAATATGAGTTGAATTACATTTTTTTCTAAGCCTTGAAATTCTATTTACTCTTGTGAGACAAATTTTTAATTAGCATCCTTTCACAGCTCGACTTAAACGTCTGAATCCGGTGATAGAGGTTATATTCACCGTGCAGGTTTTCCCAAAGCATTCATTCGTAACGGCCAACACATGCAATACTGAGGCCAATATATATAAATATAAATATAATATAAGAATGATAATGATAACACGTAACAGAAACTGGCATGTTTGTATTAAGATGACAATAGTTTGACATCTTGGGAAAATGAAAGGGAAGCAACAAATGAAACACTTTGTGTTAATGAGCTTTAGAGGTGCCGGTGGGCCGATTGTTACCGTCAGAGTCTGATTCAAGTCTTTGTTGAAGCTAAGCTAACCGGTTGCTGCCTATCGCCCGTAGACTGTAGAGCATTTCAGTTGTTGCCATATTGGTTTTTGGGAGTCGACAACCAGAAGTCACACGGTAGGGTAGCTAATTCAATTATTTATTCATTATTTTTTTAATTTAAATCTTTGAAACTTTGAGTTCAAGCCCTAAAGTCAAAATGTGCTCTTCACCAATGTAATGCCATTAGTTTTTTTTTTGACCACCGCATAGTTTTTGTGCACGAAAAATAATTATCTTTGGCCTCATTTTTTCCATCTGCTGTTCAGTGATGTCATGCTCGATCTTTAGGTTTTCCTCTGCTTTCTGACTGGATGCTGTAGGAATGGTTCAAACAAAGTGGAGCTGGTGAATTTCATGTCGGCTTGCTGGGAATAAATAAATAAATAAATAGCATTAACGTTAGTTGATTCAGGAAATGAATTGATTCGTGGCAGAAAACACTTTTTATTCTTTGGGCTTTAGGGGAAGGTGTTTTCTAGTCAAAAGGCTCAAGTCAACTAAAGTCACGAGTCGTTGGTGTTTAAGTCTAAGTCTGTTTTGGTTTCGTCAAGTCGTGTCTTAAGTCATGTGACTTGACTCCACACTTTCAAAATGGCGAGCGTGTTGGCTATAAATGGGTAATTTACACGTCGAGCAAAGCATTACTGTGTGGCGTGTTTCTGTCCAACTCACAATGATTCACTTTCCTTTTAGCGAGCAGTAAAACTGAATTTAGAGCAGTTAAGTTACATAAAACCAAACCAGTTAGTTAAAAAGATGCTAAACTGTTCTGTAGAGCAAAGGGGACCTGCAGGGTCTACACCTTTCATATTACATGAAGTCATTTTATCCATTGTTAACATAGAAATATTGATTTAACATTATATTACGGTGGTAAAAACCTGGCAAAATGTTGATATTAAGCTCATATATCATGTCACGAGTAAGAAAACCATTAATAGGAATATTAATGGTCTATGAAGATACACTCGGCAATGTGCTCGTAAGATGGAAGAGCATGAACTTTTTTAAATTTAACAGAAAGGCCGACATCTTAATGAGTACTTGCTCCATTAGCTATGAGCTCTAAAACACTTCTTTCTATTGCAGCCGAATAGAAGCAGCCAGATGGTCTCCACACACCCTTTAATTGTCTTGTTTTCCCAGGTTTTTTCCTTTATATAGAGTCCCGCTGTGCTGCATTGTTGTAATTTATTTCTTTACTTAATAGCCCAGTTTTTATTGTTGGTAGATTTTTATATCAGTCACTCTTGACAGGTCCTGGTCCGTCATTGCATTGTGCTCCTGTGCAGACCTAATGGCACTGGTTTAAGAACAAAAACACATGTATAACTGCGCCGGAAAGCATTTGGACAACGCTCTTTTCAATTACGACAAGGCAAGAGTCATACAATTTGAATAACCACATAAAGTTTATTTTTGAGTTGACTGAGAATGAGACGATCCTCTTGTCTCGCTTTGCACCTCGTTTGCATTCTGGAGTGTTTTACTGAGTGGATGCTCTGCCCATTAATTTTATTAGATGCTAATTAAGGAGCCAAAAAGATATTCAGCATAGAAATAGGCTCTCTGTGATTTTCAAATATAAACTTCCATTTTAAACGCGAAGAGAAGCTCGGTATGCTTCGGGTGAACAGATGGCGTCATTGTATCTTTTTTTTGTTTTAACATACTGTGTGCACTAACTTTAGGGATACTTATTTTTACGTCATGTCATTCTTGCTATACCTTATTTTCCTGCTGCAGGCGGGGGGGGGGTAGCTGATGTCTTCTGTTAACAGCCTCCTGTCTTCCTCATTTGGCCAGAAAAAGAGTGAAATCTACGAGTGCCTCATAATGAATCCACGGTGTTTTGCGTACTGTATGTGTATCCATTAGCTGCTAATTGGTTAATTAGAGCGGGGATGTGCATCTGATTAGCTGTCATTAGACGTTCCGGGGGATCACGGGGATTAAACAGCCGCTGGTGCTCTGAGTTTACTCGCAAACCTTTTTTACGTCTTAAGGTTGTGAGACTCACTCTTGATTTATAACCTCTACGTGTGCGTTTGTGTGCTATCAAGGAGCGAGAAAAGTTCCCTTTGGTATACGTTTCTGCTTGTGTAAGCCGGCCCCAACAAGACCCATACACTGTGTTCCCATTTCCCTCTCTCCACATGTGTCGCTGTGCTCGGCTCGGAGGAGGGAGGAGAGAGCGCCAGGGCAAACTGTTAACTCAACCCAGCCAAGTGGAATAGCACTCAGACAAATGAGCTGTAATGACTAGGAGACGCAGGGGTCCAGCTCAGCACACACTGTTCCTCTGTCTCGCTCTCACACACACACACACACACTTACACATTGTTCTATCTTTAAATACTTGTGCTGTAGGAAGGAATCCTAAAAGAAGAAGCTCCATTCTTTCTCAGCTTGTCTTTCTTTATGCCCATCTGTAATTAAGCAGATGTAATGTATCTAATGGCGGAAAAGTCAAGAATCACAATATACACGCAGCAGCAGCAGCAGCAGCAGCAGCAGCAGCAGCAGCAGCAGCAGCAGCAGCAGCAGCAGCAGCAGAGATGAGAGTTTAGTTCTTGCAGCAGGTTCACTCCAGTGTTTCCGAAACACGTGTTTTATATGTGATCGTTCCTTTCACTAGATGTTTCAGTTTAAAGTTCCCTAGAAATCAAGAATATTGTTTTTTCCTTCAAAACTGAGATCACAACCCGGGTCGTGTTGGAGATGTTAATATTAAACGTTATTGGCCGTTTTACATTCCTGCAGCCAAATAAAACGCCCTGTGCTGGTCGGAAAAATGGCTGGATTTCATTATATCAGCCAGCACAATAGCTTGGCTTGCATCCACATTTTTGGAAGACAATAAAACCGGGCTGTTCTGTGGGGTGCGTACGAAGCCCGTGGGCGTGACATTCATCTACTCATTCACACCTCCGCCAGCCAGCGGACTCCTCGGAGAGCGGCCGTAACGCTGCTGCCACCGCAAAGACAGCAGAATGAGATTCACACCTTGTAAGGAGAGCATGAAATATCATCAGATGTCTTTCCTCTGTAGTCTGCCACCTACTGCTTCTGGCTCAGGCCTGATTAACACTCTCTCTCTCTCGCTGATCGCCTCAACTTTTCTCAAATATTCCTTGTCAACACTGACAGTCGCTGTTTTTCGTGGAATAATTGAATTTATCTGTGATCGTCTCTCTGGCTGCACAGCCTCGACGCTAACCATTAAGCAAGGCGAACGCGACGGGGAAGCTGTCGGCAGTTTTGACAGACAATTATAAGCTTTTTTTTATTTTTATGTCAGGACTGTGTTGATTATTGTCCTGCTCTGTGTAATTATTCGGGCTGGTTTGTCGTTTAGAGCCAATGCAGCGTGAGATTACTCTTGTTTCACCTCTCAAACTGGAAAAAGCAGGATGCAGGAGAATGTGCCAGAAATGTCTTAATCGCTCCGATGTGAAGAGTGCCCTTCAGCGGATCCTCTTCCCATTTTTATTTCTGGAGTCTGAGATGGTATTTGAGGGAAGGAGAGATGGAGGGAGAAAGAAACGGAGCGACCGAGGAGGAGAGAGAGAGAGAGAAAGTTGAATGTAGCCACTCACAGGAGAATTGGAGTGTGAGTTTTTGATATTCCACCGGCTTATCAGTGAAATCTCCGAGCAAACATGTCTATCTCGGCTCATAAATGTAACATGGGGGCAGTAAATCTAGATTTGACAAACCCTGGTCTGAATCTCTGTAGGGGCTGCAGCCAAAATGAAGGTTCCGTCCACTTGACCTTTCAGCTAGTCACTACAAAGAGACAAAGAGGCGAAGGGGGGTAAGGGGGGAAAGGGAGGGGGTTGACAGGCGAGCGATCGCCTCGGCCGCAGTCTGCAAAACTTGACTCGTTTTTGTTCCTAGAGCTGCACTCGGTGCTCAGACCCAAAGCGAGCCGCATTTACAGGAACGCGGCTCGCGCCACATCTGGCGCTCTGACCTGCCGTACCTGCTTGCAAGGGGCTGGAAGGCTGCTTCAGCCTCATGCAATATTCAACAGACAGAGGGGAACCTGGTTAGAACTGTATCATTGCATGTGCCGACGGTGCAGATGTGGTTGTTTGCACTGCGGCTGCATGTGTGTCCGCATCTATTAAAATCACAATGTTTACGATTTAAAATGCTGCAAAAGTTTAACGGGTCATCCATTCAATTTACGAGAAAACATCTTGTTTGCTCTCCTATTGTTGTGTCTAACCGTGCTAGATAGATTTGGTTCTTGACGTATCCGTCTCTGGTTTGGCTTTGTGTCGCCTGCCCGATTCAATACGTGGAGGGGAAATGAAATTTCCTGCTCACAGCATTGAAGCATTACATTTAAAAAATTCAACAGAAACATCGCTCTCCAGTGACAGTGTCCCAGTTACTCTGCAAACTCCACAGAGTACACCCTGAGCAGTTTCTCTGGTAGAAAGTAGTTCCACCAAAAAAAGAGAGAATTGGGGACACTGTTTCTGGAGAGACACAATGCAGTTTCCTTTATGTAATTACAATGCTGCTAGCGCCACAAACCACTAATCCACTCGCTGTCATTGTATCCGGGCGGAGGTGGAAAGGATGTGTGGAAAATGTTGGCAAATAAAACCAAAAATAATCTGCATGGCTAAATACCGCTAAAGGTGAGTCAGTCATTTGAGTAAATTGAGCCTTTAGTTTGAAGACATTTGAGGCCATTAAAAAAAACAAGTTGGAGGTATACCAGCCAATCACAGTAGCCCAACCGCCAAAAATAACAAACATCCAAAAACACACACACACACACTCGATATCGTGCACATGCATACACATCGCACATCCCTGGACCCTGACATTATTTGGGAGCCTTTGGGCCCCTGATCCTCACCAGAGCAAATTAACACCCTGGGAGAGAAATCATAGGATTAGGAAGGGGGAGAAAAAAAGCAGAAGAGTGAGAGAGAGAGAGAGAGAGAGATTAGAGAGAAGCGGCTGAGATAAGAGGAAATGGTTATGGACCAACAGTGAGCTATGAATGGCTCTGAGCCCTGAGAGACAGACTGCCAGTGTCACTGTGCCTTTGATACCCAGTGAGTAAAAGTCTGCACCAGTTTTCATACTGCATATGAATATATTCACACGTATATTTATACATGCGACACATTTACTAACACACACATTGACGCTTTTTTTTTTGTTTCTCTCACGAGGACTAGACCAGATGTTTGTGTTCATTGTCACCTGTGTATTCCTGTGATTTATGTGTTTAATGAGTGACTGCAAAGCAACCGAGTTTCCTTCCATTACAATAATACTAAAGTTTAACACTAATGAGAAACGGAGCTCAAACTCTTATTATCTTATTAGCGACGTACTCCTTCGTAAAGTACTTTAAGTACCTCGCGGCTTTCTCTGTTTGAATCTAGTCTTGACGGAGATGAACTATAAAATAAAGAAAGCAGAGAAGCTGGAGATGCTTTTCATCTCTGAGATAATTAGAGATCTGTCAGTCACCGTTACAATATCACTGATATATTGTATTTTCTGTCTGCTTCACTGTAGAGCTGTTTGGCACAGGAAGGAACACATCTGAATGAGCCTACTGAAGGACCAGAGTCACTGAACAAATCTATAACTTTCTACTGGTGACCCTCTAGTCTAGTCGATGAACAGCTAGTTTTTTATGGGTTAAAGCCAATTGAACGACAGCAAAATCCGCTGAATGACGCAATGTCTCTGTTGCAGTTGGGTGTGTAGCTGTGCAGTTAACCTTATTAACGTCTCATCCAGCAACAGACGAAGCACTCCAAGACGAAATCAAATGATCACAACAGAAAGCGACATGTTACTTTTGATAGTCAATTCAAAGAGGCGACAACTGAAGGACACTCAAGGCAATCATCATTGTATTTCAGACATTTGTAGATAGTTGTTATTAAACTTCTCCGGTCAAGTTCATTTTTGACCTTGAAAACAAGCGTTGATGAAGATTATGCGAAATGACTGAAAGCCCCAAAAAACAGTTACTAAATGGACCTTGAGGTGAGATTGTTTTTGCAACTTTTTCCTAAGATAAAGAATGAAGTCTCGGGGCCGGTATTTGTTGTAGTGCGAACCACTTAAAGGCAAGGGCATCTAATGCTGGGAGGACAATTCGTGCACATGTACATGACGTGCATTTCAGCACTTCAGCCGTGCAGAGTAACTACAAGGTGTCAGCGTGGATGTCTCTGCAACCTCTCACTCAACCCAAACCCCCGAATTGTCCCTTTGACTTTAACTGGAGCAAAGCTCGGCTGGTTAAAGGAAGCTCGCTGAGAGCTGATCGAGAGGTAAAAGGTGCAGGGGGGGGCGAAAGGACAGGACGCAGTGAAGGACGATGAAATGGAGAGTACATTGGGGGAAAAGGTGCAACGACTCCTGTGGTTTCAGAGAGAACGACATGAAGAGGGGAGATAGATGCAAAGACTCCCGTAGGTTGAGAAAGGGAGAGATGGAGGGAGGAGAGGGAGGCGTTCGCCTCGGGGTAAGAAAAGGGAGGATGAATAGTGAAAGCAGGGTCACAGCATGGGGCAGAGAGCAAGGAGACACGTAACAAGGTGAGATAAGAGCCAGAGTGGCAGCGGGGAAGCGGAAGCGACAGAATCTTTTTCCGTTCTGTCTTCATCTTTCCATCAACCTCTCCTCTTCTGGTGTCACTGTACGTCCGTGTGCATGTCCTTGTGTGTTTGTGTGTGTGTGTGTGTGTGTGTCCACTGAGAATCCAGCTTGTTCTAGCATGAGGTAAAACATGGGCGGCGTGCTCCTGTCACAGATCGGTTTCATTTGGTTGAAGTCGAGTTGGGTGGAAGCAATACGCAGATACTGCCGGGGGGGGGGGGGGGTTGAGTGTGTGCACATCACATCACCTCTGCGGGTGGGCATCAAATTCAATTTGAGATTCAGCACTTACAGAAGCCTGTCCACTCCTCAGAATACATACTTTTTTCTTCTCTTTTTTTTGCCACACAATTCACAGCCTGCGATGGCTGAAACCTCCTCCTGAGAGACGTAATACTCTGTCCAGGTGCTTCCATTGTAGTCTTTGTTTACGCTCAATGCACGCTGCCTCGCTGTCCTCCTGTCTCACTGATGTGTTTGCTGATGTTCTAACGGACCATTTCGGGCATTTCTTAAAGCTGCAGTATAGTTAATATTTTTATATTCATATTTTCAGGGATTAAAATGACTACAGGTACGTAAAAAAAGGGTCAATGGACAACGCCGTGGTAGCCACCTGTCAATCACAAGGTAGCCCCGCCCTAAAGCGTACCCCGCTTTATGGTCTGTTTTACTCTAAATGGACCATAATGTACTAAATGAACATCATGCTGTATTGAAGAAGACTTGAAACTAGAGATTGAGACCATAAACTCATGTTTACAATGTTTACTGAGGTAATAAATCAAGAGAGAAGTAGAGTCATTTTCTCATAGACTTCTATGCAACCAGACTTCTTTTTAATTGAATTGAGAACTTCTATCATAGTACAACAGCGCACTTCCTGTATAGCTGCATAGGATTTGTATTTGGTTAAGTACGTTTCTTCTAAGCAGGGTGTCATTCAAAAGTTGTGATCAAATGTTCTTTTCCTGAATATAGACAGGTTGAAAATATACCCGAAATATAACAAAAGGTCAGTAACAATCAGGAGAAGCAGACATTTTCCGCCCAAACTGCCATGGGTATAAACTCCGTCAGGAAGAAAAAAAAACATGAGCTGTCAAGACTTGGTTATCCCTTCATCCCCAACCGCTCGCCTTCATCCTTTCGATCTTCCATCCCTTCATCCCTCTACCCAACTCCCATCAAACCTGCGGCTGACTGACAGACGTCCCTGTGAGGCTTCCTTTTTCGGAGGAAAGGCTTACACATACGCACACACACACACCCACGCAACCATCTGATCCGATGGCGTGACTCCCCGTCAGCGGTGCCGCTCTCTCTGTTTTGGTGCGTTCTGACAGGCCGGTGTTGGGTTGTGTTAGCTTGTGAATGTGTTCGAGGCTTCAGGGGTCAGAGCTGCGCTGCAGCCTCAACGCACAGACGTGGACTCTCCCTGACGTGTCCAGCTGAGCGGAAAGTTCCACGAGCGACCCCGCACATGTGCAATAGGTGATCGTGAAGACCTGCATGTGCACAGACGTACAGTTCGGCGAGATGAAGCAGCGTGTTGAAACTGCTTAAGCTGGCCTAATTAGACACAGCGGGGGTTCAAGAAGGAGACATTCTATGTAGAAAAACAACAAAAGAAATTGCTCTTATTCTGCAGTCGTTTTTTCTCATGTTTCCAGAAATCCAACAAACCGGCGGCATCAGGAACGTGTATGTGAATGTACATCTTCCACCATGTTTAAAGATGGAATAGAATTTTTGATTTCTTCCTGAAACAACATGAATCCATACAGATATTACAACAAACGGTGGAACATTGATTGACACGCACACGGAAAAGGGAACATTTCAAATTGCCTCACACGTAGACACTGAGACTTTGACAGCTTAATTGAGGCAGTCAATATGAACAAAGTGAAACGGCTAAAAAGATGTAAGAAAAGGAGATGAAAAGAGATGAAAGTGTAATCCTATAAAGGCAGAGGAAAACGCTCCCAACTTTTAAAATCCAATAAAGTTGAAACACTGCGCGTGTTAAAGAAAAATGGAGCGCAAACACGTACGGCAATAGCAGCAAACTAATCACAAGCAAGAAACAATAGCAGAGCAAAGTCAATATAATTAATGTGTGTGTGTGGGAATGGTTGGAGGCTCATGAGAGGGAAGACGAAGAGCCTGTTTTCACTTCATTTTTTTTTCCTTCAAAGAACAGCTGCTGTAGCTGACCGTCTTATAAAACTACACTCCCATTTATTAGCTGCATATCTACGGGCTCGAGGGCCGTTTGAGGTTTAGGATCCCATGATGGGCACCAATTCAAATCTTTCTCAGCGGCGCTCCACGTTTGCACGTCTTTTAACGCGCTGCCAGAAAAGGGGCGGCGACGCGCACGACTCCCACACCGACTCCCACGCCCCTCCGCATATTCTCACGATTGTCCGTTTTTTCTTTAAGCTTGTGTACCTTCATCCTCGCAAGCGACTCTGTCACAATTTCTCCTTGAGCCGTCGTTCTCGTCCTACGTAGAGGAAGGCGTTCTTAAATAAATCTCACAGAGGAAAAGAGCCAGTCAGCTCTAAGCTGTCCGCTAAGTCTAAGCTGTATGTCCACGATATGTCTGAGGCAGTGCTTACTGCTCTGTCTGTTTGCTCAGACTCACCAAAGCCCATTGTAGTTTTCGTATCTTCCTCCTCTTTTACCCCTTTTCCTCCTCCTGGAGAAAGCAAAACTCTCTGTTTTACCAGCTTTGGGAGAAAAATAGAAGCTTAGGAGTTTTGAAATAAATAAATAAGGGGATAGTTTTTTTTTTAACTGAAAGAAACAGACAGCCGCCAATGGATGTAGATGAACCAGTGGTTAGTCTTCCCTCCACTTCCATCTTTTCCATTTCCTTTGTTTCTCTTTCTCTATCTCTTTCCTCCTCTCTCTCTCTCTCCTCACACCGTCTCTGTCTCTCCCTATCACCCCTTCCTCTCACTCCCTGGCTCGCCTCCCTCCCTCCCTCCCTCCCGCCGCTTACAAACACACAGCTCATTTCTGTCGTCTGGCCTGCTCACTGGAGCCTGCTGCTGAAGACTGAGAGGACCTGAGACACGCATGTGGCAGCCCGCCAACCTGTTTGTGTGTTTTGGATCACTGGTGTCTTTATCCAGCAGCTTCCCCCCCGTGTGTGTGTGTGTGTGTGTGTGTGTGTGTGTGAGTTTGAGAGCAGAGATCGGCTGAGGAGCAATAGGGATGAGTGCTGAACGTGTCTCAAGTATCTTCTCAATCACACAAGGTCCTCAGCTCGTGTGTGTGTGTGTGTGTGTATACACACAAGTCCAGACGCATCTCCTCGTGGAGATGTACACAGATTGATTCTCACCTATTGATTTTGCGATTCTCTTATACCAATGCTCAAACACAGTGTATGTTTCACTGTTGGGAGAGTGTGGACATGTAGAGGAAGGGAGAGCCGGAGAGCTGGGCGGCAAGCGTACGGATGGCAGCCCCATCGGTCTCGGTAATTGAGTTATACTTTCCCCGTTTAATTCAGTACTTTCCTGTGACCGAGAGGAAACTTTTCTGTTTTGCATTTTATTTTTTGCATTTCCCGACAAGCTTATTGACTCTGGGACAGCCGGGGCCGGCTGAATTCAAAACAGCAGACTTATAATGTATGGCTAGTTGTGTTTGACTGTCAAGGTTCTATGAAAAGTTTCGAGCGGGTGCGTCGGACGCCACATCCATTATTTACATTTGAAAATACTTTTGGCTGCAAAAGAAAAATAATGAAATGATGAAAACCTAAGTCGATGGGCTGTGAGGTGTAAACTGTGATGTGTTCGTCCACAGAATGCTCAGCTGATATTCCAACAGCGCTAACTCTGCACTAACCTTCTGTTTCTATTACGTTTCTTTTGAATATCTTTGCTTAAGCAACACTCCTGTTAATATCCCAGCTTGTTATAGGCTTTGTTGTGCACTTGACACTGAAACATGAAACAGAAACCTGTCCATATTTGAATCGGCAGGTTCTTTTACTAGTGGCTGCTGATTTATTCCATTCTCATCCAGCTGTTGTTGAGATGGGTCTTTGTCTCCGGCTGCCCTTTCAAAGTGTCAGCCTGGATGAACCCTCGTACAGCATGACATTACTTTGCAAACCCTTCATACAAAATAATATCTATTTGTGAAGAGATCTCTCTACAACATAAAGAGAATATTCATATAGAGTTTTCCTCTCAGCCATCTGATTTGTAACAAATCAAGTATATATATAAATCATAATGCCTCTTAGTTACAGCAGCACTGGGGGCGTCTCAAAGAGGCTTTGATTCAATCTTGGCTCTTATTTACTGGTGGAAACCTTCCCTGACGGCCTGCTTTCTCCCATCTCGTTCCTTCCTTTTGTCCACCCCAATCATCCTCTCCCGTCCTCCTCCTGTTCCTTTATCCTCCAGGTGTAGCGGAGGTGATAGTTCTGGTGGGAGGGCGCCAGGCGATCGGGATGAGCCAGCGCTCCCTAACGGCAGTCACCTGTTTCAACCCCCAGAGCAGTAAGTGGTACCCGCTGGCCAGCCTGCCCTTCTACGACCGCGAGTTCTTCAGCGTCATCTCGGCGGGAGACAACATCTACCTGTCAGGTGAGCTAAATCGCCCGCTCCAGCGGCACAATTGTAGCTTTCCCCCCCCCGTCGCAGTCATTCAGTGGCACAGAGCAGGAGCACGGTAGATGCCGTCAGTTTATCTCACTGCAGTAGTGGAAGGTAATCCCTGCATCCAGCGACAGTTCACGTTAACTTTGGTTTGGTATTAACTTTTCGTTGAAATAAAGGTCGGTCGTCATATGATTCGCTCAAATGAAAACACAAACGTTGGCCTCGAAATGTATTCTTTAGCTTTAAAGAGATATAATACAACAATAAGTTAACATCTAAATAGTTTCCTCCCTCTCTGTGGCCCACCCGCCGCAAATATCTCAGCAACTATTGGATGGATTGCCGTGAAATATTCTCCAGACGTCCATGAGCCCCAGAGGAGGAATCCCACTGACTTTGGTGATCCTCTTTTCTTTTCATCTAGTGCAACCATGAAGTTGACCTTTGTGGTTTTTTTAGTGAAACGACTATTAGATGGATTGCCATTAAATTTGGACGGACGTTCGTGTTCCACTGACGATGAATTATAATAACTTTGGGGATCCCCTGGCTTTTCCTCTGCAAAACTAAAGACATCAACCCGTAGCTGTACGTGTTGATGATCGTTAGCATGCTGATGAAAACACCGTTCTCATTAGAGCCTCCAGAGCTGCTAGCATGGATGATAATAACACTTACCCAAAGTGTGCAGACTTGACATGTAGAGGTGATGAACATTTCATCACTGCAAGGTAAAAAGACATTGTGGTTTTAGATCAAGAGAATCAAACCATTGGATTCCTGCTCCTGACCTCTTTTTGATAAATACCCTTTCACCAAACTGAATCTTGCTAAAGGTCTTTCATTCATGACCTCTTGAGTGAGGACATTTTCTCTTCATGACAAATCTAATTCATCAAAGTGGAGCTACCCAGGCCCCTCGCCAACTTCTTGTGACCTTTTGTAAAAAAAAAAAAAGTCAAAGAGTTTTAAAAGGATGGCCGCCCTCAATCGCCTACTCATCTGTTGCTTTGAAAACTTGGCTCTGACCAACACTGCAGACACCTTTGATGTCTTTCTTTTCAGAAGGGTCCTTTTGTATTGAATGTCTCTCCTATTTACCTTCTCTAGAGCTTTTTTTTATTTCTTTTTTTTACTTTTTTTTTTGGGCTTTACAGTCGCTGCAGTGTTCTGCAGTGTTTATTTTGTTCCGTAGTGGCATGCTGTGCACTCCGTGACTCCCTCTATGAGACACCTTTAAGTTGCTCCTTCCAGAGGGAGACTGAATTTCTCCCTCCTCGGTCCATTTGTGCGAGAATCCTGCACGGTGCTCAGACCTTGACATTGCGCCGTGGAAATGCAGCAGGATTTGTCCTGCGTGCACCTTTCCTCTCCCTCTTTTTCATATAAATGTAAATTTGTGTTTGGGCATTGGAACAGGTATGCATGTGTCCGCCGGGAGTCGGACAGCCAGCGGGGAAATCAGAGGTGTTCTAGCAGGCCAATCAACAGGCTCCGGTCTGTAACCTTCCTAACACTCTGAGCTGGGTCACTGAGTCACGGCTGGTGTTACATGTCAGACTATGCCGCTAACGGGGCCGCCTTGAAGAGAGCTGAAACAAGTAGAGTTTTGATGGTCGGCTGGTTGACTCGTCAACCCAGCGGCAAACACCTTTCAGTCAGGTGGCCGTGTGCATCACTTCTTCTTTTAAATCTCTGAAAAAAACCGACAAAGGAATATGTTTAAATATTCGAATCATTATCTTAGCCCTGTGTTTTTCCATCCTAACACATATAGTTCCAGGTATTATTAAGGAGCTGAAGGAAGGAGAGCCGCAAATATAACTTTGTTTTTATTTGGTATATTAGAAGAAATGTCCACCCCTTGTTTTGAACATAGATATTAAACGCACCCGGTACCTCCTTGTTTTGTAAATGAAAACACAATTTGAGTCGGCTGTTCTGCCTTAAATACTCGGCCGAGATAATTCCTGAACCTTTGGAAAGCACTTCCTCTGAAGCAAAGACATTTTATATTTATATATATACTTGCTATCCTACAAGAACTAAATTAAGTCTGT
Organism: Pholis gunnellus; assembly: GCF_910591455.1. NCBI lineage: Eukaryota > Metazoa > Chordata > Actinopteri > Perciformes > Pholidae > Pholis > Pholis gunnellus. Next base: position 18,275,811 of record NC_136546.1, read on the forward strand.
TTTCTCTGGTCGTAACCCAGGTAAAGCTCTTCAGTTTCTTAAAAGGTTCTTGGTTTCCTGGGATAGTCCATACGGTGGAAACACCGTTATAATCACCGCCACTCGCCCACTTTAATAACCTTTTACCTCTTATGTTTCAGGGGGCACAGAGTCTGGTGTGATGTTGGCTGACGTATGGTGCTACATGTCGCTGCTGGACAACTGGAACCTGGTGTCCCGGATGACCGTGCCCCGCTGCAGACACAACAGCCTGGTATACGACGGCAAACTCTACACCATCGGAGGACTGGGCGTGTCGGGGAACCTGGACCACGTGGAGCGGTAAGAGTCACGTAAAATCAGCAGCAGCAGCCAGTCTCCAGACGCCTCCAGCGGCTCCCAGCTGGTGACCGCACAGTCCCATGCTGCTCTGAACCCCGCTTTGACGTCCCGCTTTGACGCACACGCGTGGACGATTCTGCAAAATTATAGACGGATGCTGAGCAATCCAGTTTGAGCAAATAAATATTCACGCTGCGCAGCGAGACGTGGCAGATGGTGTGGCATGCAGTTTGTGCGGCGTGCAGCATATTGCAAAAAGTGGTTGGACAGGTTTGTTAGCATTTTCTGTGCGAGCAATAGGTGCAGAGGAATGAATCCGAGCCGGAGCATATTAAATGGTCACAGCTGTGAGTGTTGTTGTGCAGCGACGAGGCGCCTCTCACGTCTTCCTGAGTGGTGCATGAGTGCGAGGATTTGCTTTCAGAGAGCAGAGTGGTGTACCGTGTCTGATTCCATCCACTCATCGACACTTCATTTGAAGGTTGTCCACTGTGGCCTATTCAGCCGGGTCTTTTCGTCTTAATTTATGTATCTGTATTTGTTGAAATTCAGCATAAAAATCCGTATAGACGGTGTTCTCGTGGAGTCGAATGAATCCCCGGTGGCATAGAACATGAAAAGGGATCGTCAAGATTTAATCATTTCATTCATATCGATTGGGTTTTGTAACACTGCTCGCTATTTTTTATTTTTCCTTGTAACCTGGGCTGAGGAGTGAGTTTCATGAGAGAGAGAGAGAGGGCTACCTCCCCTGCATGGCAGAGCGAGATTAACCAAAGCAATCAAAAGAACATTACTGAGTATATTAGAGCAGGCCGCTGCCGCTCATTACCTAGCAGCTCAATTGATCTCCGAAGCAGCTCGCAATGCACAACAGTCCTCCAAATGAAACAGCCTAATTTGATATTTCCCCCGTAATGCTGCCATACAGTGTCGTTATGACGGGGGGGGTAGATAGAATATTTGCCCCGTAATGGAAACGCATTTGATTCCTCTGTCTCTGAGCTGCTTAATTTGAGAGCTGCCGCTGCATCTGGGGCATTCGCAGAGAGATCACCGGTTTCACCGCGAGATGTTATTTGCATGCGTTTTCTATGTCGGTGCCCTCGTGTGTGTCTTTTTTTTTGTGCATTGGTGAAGCTTCTCCGAGGCCCTCGGCAACTGGACTCAATTATCAGCATTGTAAAACCTTAACCTACTTTGCCTCTCTCCACGAGAACTGTCAGAGGCCTCTTCTGCTTGATATTACCGCCCGAGCGCTGCTGCACTCTCTCACAGGCCGCCCCGGCTTGGGGGAAATAACCCGCTCACTGAACAAAATAGTTGAACTCTTAATAGTTCGGAGGCGATTGCGTGGCGCTGTGGCTGCAGCACGAACCATTTGCAACACGCGGTCAGGGTCATATTCAGCAGCCTTATGTAAAAGCTAACGGGTCTCTCAAGCTATTCGGGCAAAATTGTCGGAGCAGTCAACAGGCTTGTTTCTAAGCAACGCCGGCTTTTATTTTGTCTTTTTCAGAAACCACTATGTGGAGCGAAATTCAAAATAGAGTCAGATGGTCTAAAAAGACTCTTTATTCTGGGAATAAAATACATAAATACATAAAGGATTGTGCTTTTAGAGAGGGCACAGACATATAGAGGAATGTATGTGTGATATTCTAATAACTTGTAAATGTATTAAGCCGAAATGTTTTTCTGTAAATAGTTTTTATGATAATGATTACAAATGCTTTATTCATCGGTTCAGATTTCCATTTAAAATGTGTTGTATGGGAAGTCTTTTTTTCTGTTGACCCGCTGCGAATGCCTCTTCCACACACTTTGTTGATGAATTGCAGTTTAATCAGCTGGCAAACGGCTGGAAGCGTCGAGCTGCGTGCACCTTTTGTGGAGACCAGAACATCGAACTATATTTAATGTGAAGAGGTTGACAGCTGTAACTGGGGGATAGCGAAGGCACTGTAAAGGTTGGGAATATTTACCATTTTGCATATTTGAATTTGCAATATTCCCCCGCAGAAATGCTTCACCCTGAACTTTGGGTTGTGAGGAGGAAATTACCCCGGCACCGGTGATGTTACATCTTAGACGAGAAGCGTGTCGCCATTCAGAAATCAGTCCCTATGTGCCTCTGCAGAGAAACTACATCTTTCCTTTGCTGGGTCTTTGACGCAGAGCTATTGTGGTGGGTTATGCATCATTTACATTCATAGTTTTGTAGAGAATTTACTGCTATGAACAGCGTTGTCTACTTCAAACATACTTTTTTTTAAAACAAGGTATTCATTAGAACTGAATGACAATGTGACCAACTGTTCCACAAGCTTATGCTCGAGCCATAATGCACATTCAACTGATCCCACATCACTTCAAGTGTTATTTATCTCTGTGGGAATGTAAACAGTGAAGAAATTAGGTGACAACATAGACAACACAATTGGTCATCTTCGTCCTAGACTTAAAAAAAAATACACCAGTGAAGTCTCACTGAGAGCTGAATAATCCTACTGACAGAATCACATAAATCCTCCATCCGACCCGAAGCACATCCGCCCTCAAAGGATGAGGGTCGGACAACAAACACAGGACTTTTGTCCAGGAGACAGCTGTTAGTTTCCCATGTGAAACTAAAAGCAAACGTTGACAATTAGTCACGTGAGTCGCTAGTCAATCAATCAAAAGTCACTTGATTTATTAGTCAGTGAAGTTATCGTCAACCACGATCTTTTCCTAAACCTAAACTAAGTGGTTTTGTTGCCTAAACCCTAGCTTCCTGTCAAGACGGAGCTTTATTTTGAAAGGACACGATGCATGTAAGGACTGGAAAGTGACACGTCCAACACTGACATTAAAGGGAGACCTAGACCGCTGACTAAGACTCAATATTTGACTACCTTTACTTATCTCAATACCTTCAGGTTTCAGTAAATGCCACTTGCAGCAAATGTTACATAGTGTCGCCTTGTTTGAACTTAGGTTGACGCGTAACGTTTTGAGCGTGTCATCAGAAATCGCCGAAAAGGCTCCAGAGGTTATATGCTAACAGAATTTATGATTTAATCCACTGAATTTCTGTTAAAACTGACGGACTGAGGTCTGATTAGTAATATGTTCCAAGATATAATATAGATGTTTAAACAGTGTGAAGGAGACAGCAGGGGCAGGTCTTCGCACCTGAATATGCATGTGTGTGTGTTGTTGAGGAAGAATGAGCTATTTCAAGGCTTAAGGAGGATTTTTGACACTTCTGGAGATTTGTCAACAACAAGCAGCTGGTCTGTGAAATCAACTCAAAAGACAGGTGCTATAAATCAAAAGCAATCTCAGCGGCTTATCAAACTGCTGCTGTTAATATGTCAAGATGCTAAGACTCATAAACAGGACTTTATATCATTTAATTCCTTGAATTAGTTTATTTGTAACAAGACGCCGCACAAAAACACAATTGTTTATCTTATAATTAAACCCAGCTTGAGAACAATTTCCCCCGTAGAAACAATCAAACTGATGTATCATCTTCTTGAGTTTTGAACCCTCATGAAGTCTTACACGGGCTTAAACAGCAGTGTAACTAAATAAAGGCTCGTTATATAACTTTGGCATTGCTGCTGCTCCTACGCACGAGAGCCTGAAGTTTGCTTCTGCATACATTGAAAGCCCTTTTTCAAATTTCACATTTTCACTGAAGAAGATCATAAAGTCACTTATGAATCATTGAAATCGTCTCATAGCTGAAAAAAGCAGTTGGTGATTATTACTTTCAGGCCATTTCTGAAAGCATTTTTTTTTCATATCTGTCTTGATAAATGAGCCTCATTAATTGCTGATCCTTTATTTTGTAGCTAACCATCAGATTTGGCAGGTGTTGCTCTGCAGTGAGATGCAGTTGGCTCTACTGCAGCTCAGTATTGTTGGGCCAAAAACTCTAAAGATAGCAGAGACTCCAACAGGGAGGCAGCCAGTCCGCAGCAGGACTAAACCCTGGCCAGTGGAGATAAGGGAACTGTTACTCCAGCCTCGGCACAAGGAGGAAGAACTACGCCGGTCTGGAGCAGTAGTTGTAATATAGAAGGCTAATAACATTCAGAAATCATTAGTCAGTGTATGTGAATGGCTGCCTTGTTTGATATGCAGATGGCTGGTGGGGATTGCATCTGAAGGCTGGTGGAATGGCATGAAACCGTGCGACAGCCAGAGTTGATTTGCTCCGCTCACAGTGATTGATGCGGAGATTGTTTACACACGCAGCCAATCTTTTTCATTTTTGTGTGCGTCTGCATTTCAGTGTGTGCGCGCACTCGTGTGTTCCCGTACTCACTGCTTCTCGAGTATGTGTCATGTACATATGTATTGCCTCCGTGCACACGCCTTGTGTGCATTCGCGTGTCCGTCTTGCGTGCATCGGCCGGCCTCGGCCAAGGTCTCTCGCCTTCCAGCTCCCTGGCTCCTCATTTGCAGTCCTTCCTGTGCTCCCTCGCGCCCCATCTCGTCATCCATCTCACTGAGGGTTTCACGCTCCTAACCGTGAAATTCACCCACATTCACAATTATGTCTTCAATCAGAGCCATCTCAAAGCTAGTAGGATGCAGCCTTTCTTTGGGAAACGGCAGGAGGTCCAAATCAACACTCAAAAGGTCTGAGCGGGCTTACGCCGGTCTCCGCTCTCCACACTAATCACTGACAGAATGTTAGGAGAGCAGGGAGCAGTCGAGTTCCGGAGGTTTTAACTTGCAATCAGATACCCAGGGCCTGCCTGCTCCCCAGCATGTTGATCCTTTGGCAAACCAATATGATTGCAGATATTGAATAATTCATGGGGGTGTCTAATGATGTGTCAATCACGGATGGTTTTGTTTTATTTATTGCGCACTATGCACAGGTTTGTGCGTCCTCCAAGCTCTATTGCGAGTTAATATTGCATGAAGACTGTTAGCAACGTGACACTGAGTACAACAACTAGCGTTTCTCATCAGGGATGTTGTGCTGTTTGGCTAACAAGACTGGAGGAGAGAAGAGCAATTTACAAAGATCATGTTCTCTGGCTTTTTGTTTCGGATTTTCAAAATAAAATGAGCCCTTAAATTGCAGCACATGAATTTGTGCCATTAAAAAAATCTGTGGAGGCAGCTCCGTTGTTTATGTGATGTTTTTCAGGTTCATTAACTGCCGCATTTGTTGTTGTTGTTGTATACGCACTTGAACTCTGCTCTGTATAATTATTCACGTCTTGGTCTAGTGCTGATTGTCAAATTTATGTTTTTTCCGTTTGTTGAGCTCTTCTTGAGTGGCCCACCTTGCCCTGACTTTATCATTTAATCAATCCCTTTTATTCTTCTCTTAACACTTCTCTCCACCATCTATTTCTTTAGTTTAACTTTTTCTTTTAAAGTGAAGTTATACTTTCCAGAGTGTTGGCTTAGTCTGACAAAGGAGACGAATCGTAACGCCTCGACGACCTCGCAGAGGAGCACTGAATGGCTGCCCGGGAAAATTTCATCGGCTCAACCGTGACCAAGAACATACAGCGAGATGGAGAATCCAGCGGGAGGTTTCCTCACGCTGCACACAGTTGAAGTCTTCTTGTAGGCGGCTCCGTAAACTGACAAGTCCTTAAGTACTTGATGTCCGCGGGCGGTGTGCATGCCGGGTTGCCAGTCACCCAGAGAAAGGTCCCTTTCTGTGGGGACGCCAGGGGTTCGGAGAGACTCCACGTCGCGCTCGTAGAAGGAAGAGGCTACATCTGCTCTTTGAGTTGTGGGCGACTTCGTGTTTGCCTCCTGGCTGCCCGAACGAGCGCGCTCTGACTGGGCAGGCCAGAAGGAGGAGACCACGGATGGTCCAGATCTTTCTCACACACGCTACATGTATACAGGCAACCTTTCTCACACATTCAACCCAATGAGTTGGAGATGGAGGTCCTTCTTCGTCCATTAAAAGCTCCCTGCCTGACAGCGCTCTCTTTTGGAGATGGTGGGGGGGAAATAATCTGCCCGGGCGATGATGCTAATAACAACGGAGCGCCCCCGCCGCTCTGCAGCCCCAGGTGGTCGGGACCCTGCGGCGAGAGAGGCAAGGAAGAGAGTGAAGGAGAGAGACGAGTAGCGAGCCAAGAAAGAGTTTAGCAGCGCAGAGCCGACGGGAGAGGTTGAGAGGAGAGAGTGTGGATGCAGCAGCCCCCCAGGTGGGCCTGTGAGCTCTGCACAATCAGTCACCCTGGAACCAATGGGCCAGTGTGAAGGCACCCTCACTCTTCTCTCCCAGGCCCTCCAGCCTCTCCACAGCAATAACAAACCGATGAGCTGCTGTGCATGTCTTTTATATGTCTATGTGTGTGTGTTACTGTGTCGATCAGCTTCCACGTACTAGGTCAGACAGTGACCCGGGGCTAGTTTCAGAAGGGGGCCAAGAGGTGGTGGTGGGGAAGGGGGTATGGCAGCCGGCCTCGGCAGCCCTGCAACATGGCACTGTGTTCGGGGGACAACGGGCTCCCAGAGTCCCCCCCCTCCCCTGCCGAGGCGGTTCTCCCCTGCTGAGCTAATCCCCTGCTCCTTGGGATTAACCAACTTCACAGCGCCGGCCCCTACTGCGCTGTCAATGCACCGGTTCAGCCTCCAACCCTACCCCCAGCCACCACCTCCTCCATCCCTCCCTCCCCCCGCACTCACACACACACCCTCATTACCCCTCGATATCTCTCCCTTCTGAGATGTCAGTGTTCATTTTCACTTCTCACGTCTCGGGACTCTCTCCGACCTGCTCGACTCTTTTCCTCTGCATGTTATAATTTACTACACATCCTGATTGCTTTACATCACAGAGCTCTCACCCTATTTCAAACCAGCCTTTAGCTGCAGGGGTTTTTAGAAATGTTCACGTTTCTTTACTACCATGGATCCATTGGTTTCCTTTCTTTCTGCCACTATATGGAAGTCTAATGTTGTTTGAGCTGTGTGAACATCAGGGCTGCATTCATTCTTGCAAAAGATTCATCACACTTAGGAGGTAATGCAGTGTCGACATGTTTAAATACATCTGCTCTTAAACACTTAATTAGCACTAATGCTGACATTATTAGTCAATTAGTAGTTTCGTTGACAGGATATTCATCGCCAATAATTGTGATGTTCAATGAGTAGCAATTTGTCAGGTTCTGAGAAAACCTGATTCCAGCTTCTGAAATCTGAGGATTAGTCTGATTTATTTATTTATTTTCAGATACAGCATCATACACTACAGGGAATATTGATGGACATTTATTCCCCTTTTTTTGACATTTGAAACACAAAGTGGTCCGCTCTAAATGGATTACAGAAATAATTGGCAGCAGTAACCCTCTATACAGTGCCGATGACAGAATAATGCAGATTTGAATGTTCGCTATGATGGAAACGTATTGAAAGCTGCTGCTCCTCATGCATTTCAAAGTGGTCGGCAAGAAAAGTGTACACGATCCTTAATGAAGGAGCTAAAATCACACGCTGGTGCGGTCCTTTAAAGCCACTCTCCTCTTTGATTGGTCAGCCGTTAGTGGCATCATTAAAACAGCCTCGCTCCACCTGAGCAGTTTATTACAACTACCTGATGTACGTCAGTGTTTTTAAACATTTCAATTTGAATGTTGTCGCATGTCCCACGTTGTGAGGCTTATATGTTGTTTGGATACAAAGAGAGGACTTTATTTCCCAGCTCACATGGAGGAGCTACTGTGTGTCTCTCTCCGGGATATTTAGGCTCCAGGGCTGAGAGAGAGAGAGAGAGAGAGAGAGAGAGAGAGAGAGAGAGAGAGAGAGAGAGGGCCCAAATCAGGCAGATCATCACGTCTCTCACATATCTCTCTCTCTCTCTCTCCTCGCCTCCCTCTGTCCTCCCCCATGGTTTCCTCTTTTAACCACAATCTCCAACCTCTCCTCCCCGGTACCGACTGTCCCATTGCTCCCTCCATCTCCTTCACAGCGCTGATTGGGTGGGCAGGAGATGATGTGTGTATTTGGGGGCTGCGAGGCCCGGCGGTGTCGAATCTGTCTGACATGCTCGAGCAAAGACAGCGTGTCCTCTTCATTGTCTTCTAATAGGGCGGCCGAGGTCTAGGAGAGACGCGGAGGTAGAGGATGCAAAAAGCGCGAGCGGTTATAGAGAAACAATGGCGAGCGGGCGGCAGGTGTGCATGAGGACGGTATTAGGGAAAGGCAGAGAGAAGCTGCATGCAGCTAATGAGTAGTACGAGCTTTATGTGCTAAACAACGGGCCAGTCGCTTTTCTCTCACCTTGTTTCTGGGCCTTTTTTTCTATCCTCTCTCCCTCCATCGCTCTCTAATGTGCACTCACAGAGGAAAAGTTGTGTTCTATGTCACCCCATCATTGATGCAGTCAGTCAGGTTGCAGCAGTATGTTGCTGGCTAATTATCAGCGGTTAGGATGTGACAGATGCCGGCGAGATCGTTTGGCAGTCAGTTTGCCCCCCCCCCCACACACACACACAACAGGAGGAAGCAGCAACTGACCTTTAGAAAGCATAGCACTGGCAAACCATCGCAATATCCAGACACCGCAACTCGCCGGCACCCGGGGAGCGATTGCACTGGAGGTGGGAGGGTTAGTTGTTATATATAGATTTGTCCTGTGTGTTTGTGTGTGTTTGTGTGTGTTTGTGTGTGTATGTACGCCCAAGGTGAAAGGTGCTCACGTGAACATGAGAAAAGTGCAGACACGGTGCTTTTTTTAAAAACTATTGTACAGGTCGAATGGGTCCCATTCAGGGGAGCCAATAAGAACCCGTCCTGCTGAAGACCCTCTTTCTCCCTAATTCTATTAAACTAGTTTATTTATTGACAAAACTGCTTGTAGTTTTTCCCTTTTATTTAATTCATTGTCATGTACTTTATACTAAGCCTTGAAAACAACCAGCTGTTGCATTTTCTTTTGTCTTTCAATTTTTATTGTGCGTACAACGCAAACATCCTGCTCTACGAGGGAAACAAACTTCTCTTTTAATCGTTTTTTATTTGCAACAGTACCTTCCTAAAGACACAAAAAAACAATCCGCAACTGAGCAATCAAACCTTAAGCTGTCGCTGAAGCCTCTTATCTCCCCAACAATTTGGGTGTCAATTTTGACTTTGACCCCCCCCCTCTCCCCCCTCTCTCTCCCACCGACCCGCCCCCTGCAGTGCTGCCCTTACATGGCTGCTATCAACACAGGGGCTTACTTTGTTAATGAAGTGGGGTCTCAGTCTTACATCTCCTGTCTAGTTTTAAAGAGAGCCGAGCGGTAATTGGTGTACGACCTACACCACCGGCAGCACTCATGTCCCCCTGTCCTACGTGACATTCCCATCCAATTAAATCTGCGACTACACACTCACACACACACACACACGCTCACTCACAGAGACACTAAACGACCACACGCTCACTATTATCATGGCTTCCTAAGTTCTCCTCCTGATTGTGTTTCAAGGTGCCTTTTTTTTTTTTAGTTTACACAAGTGTTGTGCAGCGTATCGGTAGTCTATCTTATGTGTGTGTGGCAGACAGCCCATACACAGATTGTGTGCTCACACCTTGAGGAAGCAGACTTCTGCTGTGAATGAGTTCATTCGCAGGGATTATGGGTAAATCTGTGTGGCCGGTGGAGGGATTGCTCTCTGTCTCGCAAAGGATTAGCTGAAGGTGACACTGAGGTGGCAGGTCCGTGTCCATCTGTGTTTGCATGTGTGTGTGTCTGCCCTAGTCTAGTTTGATTGCGTGTAGCTGTGGGCATTTATGCATGGTGTGTACACGTATGTCTGCGTTATTAGCCTGAAACGTGCAGCAATCCATCAGAGTTAATGAGTTGTGTGCGTGTGTGTGTGTGTGTGCTCCTACTGCGATGGCAGTGGAGTGTGTTTTTTGCGAGTGTGTCTTTTTGGCTGACCTTGACTTCAGTCTGTCAGACGAACACACTCCCGACGCCGTCCATACGGAGAGCGAGACTCCGACAGATCCCCAGATGTCATCGTACACAATCTGTCAGGTGTGTGTGTACCATGAGTAAATGACAACAAAACATCACCACACAAGCAAGCTCCTCGGTAGAGATTAATGGAAATGAATGTTTGCACCCAGTAAACTAACAACAAACATATTACACAGTAAACTAACAAACATATTATACATCATTTTGGTAATATATTTCGTACATTTCACAAAAAAGAGCTTCTAACGATGAATATCATTTTAGGTTAGGACAATCTGATTTTTCCTACGTGCATACTCAAAACGAAACATATTGTAATACAAGGAGAGTACAGCAGTAGTCATTGTGCCGCATGTTAAAAATGCAGAATGACGTGCTGTCGTGTCTTCTCTACAGTTCCCCAGATGACGCTCCAAAAACGATGCACTTCCTATAGGATGCAAACGCCCGAACATTTAACATGTCTGAGCAGCGCTGAGCGCTTCCTCTGCGAGGTAACGCGTTGATTAGCGACCCGGGGAGAGAGAGAACACAGGTACAAACAGCTGTCACATGCAGAGCACATCAACACGGGGAACAGAGGTGCATACAAACGAGTTCAAATTAGTTGTTACAAAGCTGCTGTTTTTGTTTTCATCCCTGGCAATTTGCGTTTCACTGTCGCTTGTGAAATGGAGCGTAGGGAAGGTGTTACTACCCCTGCCACTGATGTTTTTTTGACCACCGAAAAAAAACATCAGTACATCAATCAAATTGCATATTAGATTAAACGCTGAGATCGTGAAAAGGACATTAAGTGCTTCTCCATTATCGCTGTTAACCTACAGCATAACCGTTTACTGGTGTTTACTGTGTACGTTCAGGCACTTAACACTGCAGCCACATATCACATTATAACTATTAAAAATAGCACAACAATAACAAGATTTAGAGTAAAATGTTGTGCTATGACAAGGATGCTCTTTGCAAAATATATAAAATGTGAAAGAATAATATTGAAACACAACAGACGATCAGGTCAAAGTTAAACTTACGATAGACGGACAGTTAAGACGTACGTGAAACAACAAACCTGAGGTATTAGAGGGAGCTCACAGATTGTATAATATCCATTAAAGAGTGTTGGAGAAGCTGTGGCGGAAAGAATGCAAATCAATCACACACAATCATTTTCTGCCCATTACTAAAAATGTTCTGGCAATTAGTTACAACTATCGTGAAAACTCATCAAACTAAATTAAACGGGCACTTGAACCAAAATGTATTAGCCCAGGTGCATCACCACCTGAATTCACATTCAAATATAAAGATATCTACACACTCAGAGCTGCCTGTGTGAATCAGATTACGAGGAACTGGTGAAAACCTGCTCCACCTTCAGGTCAAATGTAAACAGAAAGGGGAGATAATAACCCGTAGAATAAGAAATAAAGAATATTTGCAAAAGCTGAATAAATAGATTAAATACTGATAATTAATGATCATAAACAATATTAAAGGATTCAGCCCTGAGGAATAGGAAGAGTTCATTTTTTTTTCTGGTTAATATGCAGATGTGTGTGTATGTGTATATATATATATATACGGTATATGTATGCGCACCATCATTCTAGCCTTCTTTTTTATTTCTTTTTGTAATTTCTATGTTTTCTTCTTTTATTATTTGCTTCATTTCATCATGTTTTTCTACTTAACTATCATTTTTTCCCCTATAAAATATATTAACATGGTAGGGATAAGTATAAACAACATCATATGTATGCAAATGTGGATTTATCTTAACTCCGACACTGCAATAAAGTATATGAAAAATAACAGATAACACGGGCCAAACACGGATGGCATCAGACTCTTGAGAGGTGATTCCAGTGCAGCTACAACGGACTTTGCATACAGGACATTAAAAAATCGAAATCGTAGCTTTTGGTTTTAGATTTTTCGACCAACAGGGCCCTCAGCAGACCAGAGTACATGTGATTGGTTCACTTACATCCACACACCCACCATGGATTGACAGCCGTCGTGTGCTACGGGTACCGTATGTGTGCATGTGTCCCCGAGTACTGGCGAAAAACCAAACGCGTGTGAAAAAGAACGATGTTGGTGGTTTGGAGACACGTGTGTGTGTGTGTGTGTGTGTGTGTGTGTGTGTGTGTGTGTGTGTGTGTGTGTGTGTGTGTGTGTGTGTGTGTGTGTGTGTGTGTGTGTGTGTGTGTGTGTGTGTGTGTGTGTGTGTGTGTAGGTGCCCAACAGGCAGTAGTGGAGGTGTGGGCACAGACTCTCACAGTTTGTGTGATGTGCTCTGACACACAGATGGCAGCTGACACAACACAGACTCTCACTCCTCCTCCTCTCCAAAATGGATGCTCTCTCTCTCTCTCTCTCCCGTTGGCCTTTGTGTCTCTATCTGTTGCCCGACTCGATAGACATTCAAATGAATGCAAAACCTTGGACCCCGTCCTTCTGTCCTCGTGCACACAGGGGTCTTGCCCAGGTGTGAGTAAAAGCTTTTTGGATGACATAATAGCAAATATGCAAAGAAGCAAGAAGTCACAGTTGAATGATTTCAAATGAACATCCACAGTCACTATCAGCCGCTTCCTTTGTCAAAACAGCACCACCTGCGCCGCGCAAATGTGAAGCTAAATTTGCTTTCAAATGAAAGTTTGGCGGACAATTTCAACCGTATATTTTTTTTTCTTACCAGGACTCTACAGAGTAGTTTATTACTGTCGAGATTTACCCCAATCTAGCTGCAAATGAACATTCTTGGCGAACGTGAAAAATGTTAATGTAAGCAAACGATGCCTTTATTTGTGTGCAAATTGTTTTCAATGCCCCCCAGACAGGAGCTGATTCACACAGTAGCCCTGTTTTCCTCAAGCCAAATCACAGTTCATTACTTCTGACAGGGAACAGAGGGCTATGAGGGATTGATGCACTCATATATATACGTGCACTCCCTTTCTTCTCGTGCCTGTTCCAGTATAGGAACCGTATCAAACGACCGGCGAACGTGTGGATGCATGCAAATATCTTAGTATGGTCTTCTGGTTTAATTAGACTCAACACCAGATGGGGGAACTCTCAAACTTTGGGGGTAAAATAAGAACAGCCGGGATCTTCATAGTCCCTGGTTGTTTAGTTACTCAAAACGCAAATCTATTCACATATTCAGTGAGTCAAGGCTCATATGATTCATCTTTCAAATCAACAAAGGAAAGAGAAACTCGTGTTAACTAATTCAATAAAAACACAATATTAAAAGTCTACTGACATGCCAGCAGCACTGTGAGGCACAGCTTTGAGCTAAATGCTAACGTTAGCATACCAAAATGCTAACACGGCTGAGGTTTAGAAGGTATGTTTACGATGTACGGCATCTTAGTGACAGATAATGAACATTTCTTACAATACGTCCAGAGGAAGACATGACTTATTGTAGCATGGCTTTCCATCCAATCGTTAAGATATTACAGTTTGAACTTTTGGCGGACCGAACTGGCCAACTGACCAATTAACCAGTTAACATTGCCATTCCTCAAGCTGCGGTTAAACCGTCAAACTGCGGTTCCTCAAAATGGCCACGTGAAGCTGGCTCCAAAAGCGAGTCGATCCCCCTTTGAGTCTGATGTTAAAACGCCCAACTTTATGAACACGTTTACAGCCTGTCACAAAAAAACGGTTATGGTCCGGCTAATATCTCCGTTCAGGATGACTGTGCAGGGGATGAATTGTTATATAGCTCACGCATTGACATTATATTTAGGCTTTAAGTCAGGCATAATGAAGGGGCGTGGCCGCTTTGAGAGAAAGGTGGACGTCGTCTTTTAGGTTGCGAGCTGTAAGCCGCTCACTTTGAGCTTCACAACGGCTCATTAGAAACCTACGGGTGACGTTACGGATACATTTTAATACGGCCTATGGCGTGTGTGTGCATCTGAGGGTGCGTGTGTGTGTGTGTGTGTGTGTGTGTGTGTGTGTGTGTGTGTGTGTGTGTGTGTGTGTGTGTGTGTGTGTGCAGCAGGAAGAGAATGCAGGAGAGACAGCGGTAGTGTTCGTGTGAGTGAGATAGATAGCTGGAGTGTTGCAGCGATTAATGTGAATTTGTAACTTAAGGGCATGAGTTGCTGCTCCGATGGAATCTCGAGTATCGGTTCCTCTCTGCAGGCTGTTAATGCCTTGCTTTCTCTTTTTTAACCAACTTCCGTTGCATTCCACTGCACACACTCAGTTTTTAAAGGCTACAATGCTGCTGCTGTGGACCTGTTTGTGAGTCAGAATCAGAATCCGAACCGTTTATTGCCAGGGAAGTTTGCACCAACAAGGAATTTGTTGGCGTTTCTTTTAGGGGCTGAACCGAATAGTTTGAAAACATCCAAATCTTCATTTGAAAAAAATTCAATAGAAGCTTTGAATGTAAAACAAACACAGACATTTGGTACAGCCCTAGTGGCTGTCTTCACTCTTCCACTACGAGCTGTTTGACTCTCAAGGATTTTAATTGCTAGCGTTGGGGATACTGCAGCTATTGTTAGGCAATAAGTGTTTGCATGGCATTCCAGGGTGGTTTTAACTGCACTCTTTTGCCACTTAATGGATCTTTTTGTCAGCGTCGAGGTACACAGAGCCTCAGTGGTTTTGTTATCTGAGCGAGGTGGGTTTTTTTCTTTCCTCCTCCTTACTCCCCACCACTCCGCACTCTCGTCTCTCACTCTATACATGCTGTAGTTTGTGTATCAGGGGAAGCGGATGTGCGTCGGTATCTCAGAGACTGGCAGCCCATCTATTATCATATCTTTGTGTTTGTGTGTGAAAGGGAGAGGCGGAGAGGTAAAAGCGAGGCCCGTCTCCCCCCCCCCCCCCCCCCCGCAGGTTACCATCGTAGTGAATTGGCTCAGATGCTTGTCAAGAATTTATACATTTTTACCAAAGTCATTACCAGTCAGTTAAACTCCTACAGTTGACCATTGCAGTCATTGTTTGATGCTGTCTTGACTTCCTGTATCACATGATATCAATACCTCTCTTCTATAGCGTCTTGATGCTTCTCCAACACAGCTGTTCCATAAACTGAGAAAAACAAGATGACACACACACACACACACACACACACACACACACACACACACACACACACACACACACACACACCCACACACACACACACACACACACACACCCAAGGCTTTCAGATGTGTAATGCCACCAAGCAAATCCAGTGGAAGGGTTGCATAACAGCGCTTTACTGCATCCATTCATTTTTATGCTCTCTGACTCAGATGATTCCTAGTTAATGTTACAAAGCGAGGGGCCCGAGGGGCATCCGCGTATGCTCCACATTTTCTCAGCTCGTCACTGAGTGACACAGTCTTAGCTGGTGACACCCACGTCCACACAGAAACGGATTTTAGGTGCAGTATGAAAACAACCCTAAAGAGGAGGAGGGAAATCTGAAATATTGTTAAAATGAGACGTAAATGGAGGTCAAGAGCTATTGGCAGAGGGGCACACACTCTGAGGAGCTAGATGTCACCCCTACTAAGAATGTTGACTCTACTCTAAAGCATAGAATAGATACATACAGTAGAACCAAAGCAGATATGCAAGAAAATCGTGTTATGTGCTCTTGTAATGAGTCCAGCTGGGGCATACTAATATGTGGTTTATGTGTGAATAAGTCATTCAGGTAATACACAATCCACCCACCAGCCTTGTATTTAACACCTGGTATTTATACTCCCTCCATACTGTAGGCTGCAGACTGGCATTTTAAGGTTGGATCTAATTCTTCATATGCGATAAGCAGGGATTTAAAATCCGTCTGCTGTCAACATAAACAAACATGGCAGGTGTGTGACTGTACGTTTCCACGGCAGCTGTCCGACTTCACCTGTCGTAATCAAACACCGTGGTTCTCATCCAGATGTTGTCCGTGGAGAACAAAGGCCAGAGAGACAGTAGCTGGTATACTGTTGTACCCGTACAGTCACAGTGCGTGGGTAGCGATGCTCCGGTGCCGATGTCGGGCCGATATTGACTCAAACAGCTGGATCCGTCCCCTCCACACAGTGACTCCTGTTGCGTCTGCGTCCCTAAGCCTGATGGGTCTTCTTTAGACCTGGCTGACATCGAAGTGTAACCACTACTACTGACACAATTTGTCAGTCGCAGTGTGTGCGGCGATAAATGAACTTGTTTCCCTTTTATCCAGATCACCGTAAATACTCTTGAGGCAAATCGAGTTGAAAGTCTGGCCTCTTTCTTTCATAATCTCTCCTTCTTCACATCTGTTGTTCTTTCCGTCTGTCTCCCGACATAAAAGAACCCAATCCCACATTGTTCGCTCCGCTGTAACCCTGCAGCCGCATTTTTGGAGATGATTGTCCCCGCGTGATGAAACAAGCCCTGTCAGGAGCAACAGCCGATTACACGGCTTCATGCAGTGATCAGTCTTTGTGTATAAACACTTTGGAAGAAAAAGCAATCGATGCAGTGCAACATGTTGATGGATAAACTCCAACAGTGTCTTACTGTCAACGCAAAAAAAAGCGTCTGTCTGACGGAGAGCTTCAGAGTTAAGAGGAGGGACGTAGTCTTTGTAGTGTTGTTTTTCTGTCTCTCCTTCCTCCTTCTCCTCTTCCTCGGTGATATAATCAAACCTTATACAGCCACTCAGGGAATCTCTTTTAGTGTCTGTCCTAATGTCACGGTTCATATTAAATGCTTGATGAGGAATCACACACGTAATGAATTTAATCAGATGCATGACCTCTGAGACCGACTGAGACGCCGAGTCTCTTCTGACCTGCACATGTTCCTTTGTATCAGAACACCTGATCGCTTTGACGGCACAGTCGCTGTGCCGCGGGGGGGTTTCTTGATCCAGCAGTCTTACGTGAGCATGAGATGACAGTAGCAGAGGACTTTTATTTTGAAGAACCGCTAGAACACGACTCAAAAGTGTAGTATACCATAATAAAAATGAAAAAAATTCAAAGTATAGTCATTCATAAAAAGTCAACGTATAGTGTGCATCTTTCTGAAATACATATGAGCTGGGTTTGTAAATGAATTACTATAGTATGTCATCAAAAGTCATAGTATAGAATGCAATAAACATGGCATTAAAAGTCAGAGTACAGTATGTGATGAAAAGTCATTGTATAGTTTGTCATAAAAACGTCAAAGTGTAGTATGTCTTTAAAAACAACGTTCTTGTGTAGTATGCCATAAAAATGACAAAAGAGTCATTATTATAGTACGTCAAAAAAACGCCATAAAACGTCATAAAAAGTCTTTGTATAGTATTTCATTAAAAACTCTGAGTATAGTAAATGTATTTCATCAAATAGTTTGTCATAAAATATTGTGTCTTAAAAAATTCAGAGTACAGTATGCAATAAAAAGATATAGAGTAGCTTGCCATAAAATGTCTTAGTATACTACCGTGTGTCATAAAATCTGATATTAAGTAATACGATTGTGTCCAGCAGGCCGGTGCACCGACCGATACAAACACACACGGTTCTTAAGTAAAGCTTGAGATCTGAAGGAATGAGTAATCTTAAGGATATTATTTCTGTGATCAGAGTTTGTAAAATAAGCTTTTATAGTAAAGATGTATGTGGAGCTGTTGAGGATCTTTTTACATCCTGACCAGATGTTTGCAGTCGTCCTGTTTGCTTTTCTCTCTCAGGTAATCAGCTTCACTCTGCAGCGTCTGACCCTTACATTCATGAACCTCCTCCGATGTGGTCCGAGGGGTAATTACATCTGCCAGAGACTGAGACGCATGTTAGTCCTTCTATCTCAGCAGCGCTCAGTTACTCAACCTGATGCTGGTGTGTGTGTGTGTCCTTGTTTAAACAGTGCTTATTGGCGCTCTTGAGTGTTTTCGAGTCCACGTCTCCCCGAGTGTCTTCAATGTCTCCACTTTCTGCCAGCCGATTTCAGCCCATCCCCTCAGTAGGTGTTGCCGAGACCATTATCAGACCCCCCGCAGAGTTTATTCCCAAAGGCTAATTCGCTTGTCTCCTCTTGCCTTTCATCTTACAGCCCTTCTCAGAGGAAACAGAGCCGGTGTCTTTTAAATTCAGCCCAAATGACACAAGAGTTGCAGCAGTAAAGCGTCCGTAGACTGAAAAATATATTTGCAAATGTCCTCAGTGAAAGGAGGTCATTGACCTCAGAGAAATCCATACTTTAATTGGCTTTAAGTGACAGGACGGAAGGCCATTTTATTTTTCTTGTTTGATATTTAAGGTTCGTTATCCCAGGGGATCATTTGCTACAGTTTTTCACGTAAAGGTGTTTTCTTCTTCTTTTTGCAACAAAGAGACAACCTTGATTAAGACGGCTCGCTTCAGTCTGAATAGATGCGTTGTTTTAATCACAGATCCGTTTGCAGCTCTTTAATGAGGCCCTCCCCAGCTGGAAGGCTGTCGGCGCGGCTGCTTTGATCAGTGGCCCATGGACACAGGATTACACTGCTAACACACGACGCTAATGGAGCCACGGGGCAAAAAGCACACACACACACACACACACACACACGTCTAAACACATGCAGCACGCACACAAAAATCGAAGAAATATACATACGACCGCACACTCAACCTCTGACAAGGGCTCAGTCGCATAAGCCAGTGTCTTGTTGTCACGCAGCCCATTGTGTCGGGCCCTTTCATCCGTCAGTGCCGGTTTGGGTCGGCTGAGATTCAGGCCCGGAGTCGGAAGTCTCTGCCAAAGAGCGGCTCAGCGAGAAAGGTCCAAAGCTCAGCGCTTGACACACAGCCCAACTCTAGAGACTAATGGTTTGAAGCCCGCGACATATGTTGCTTTGTGTAATTGCTTTAATTGCCGTCGTTGTACGTAATGGCGGGTCTTTTTCATCTTCCCTGGTGGTGTAGGCATTCTGCTAATTATATCTGTCAGCCCTGCAGCCAGAAACGAGCATTTCACAGCAAATTCGGAGCAGTGGGAGTGTTTCTGTATACTATTGGTGTATGTGTGGACGTAAATGACTGACTGCGGAGTGTGAGAATAGTTTATGAATCATTAGAATTTAGGTAATTTAAAGACTTCCCATCGTGGATCTGTTTAATGGAGTTTTCTCTTGATTGCTTTTGCTTTTAATTCAAATTCATCCAAGTTAGTAAAGAACTATAATGGTGTAGGAAAAACAAAAACAAAACTATTATTTTTTTTGTTGCGCTCCAGGTACGACACCATCACCAACCAGTGGGAGACGGTTTGTCCTCTTCCCAAGCCGGTCCATTCCGCGGCAGCCACGGTGTGCGGAGGGAAGGTGTACGTGTTCGGAGGTGTGAACGAGGCCGGCCGCTCGGCAGGCGTCCTCCAGTCCTACGTACCGCGGAGCAACACGTGGAGCTTCATCGAATCCCCCATGATAGGTAAGACGGGCGACAACGCACACTTTCACACACAAGCTTCCGCACAGTGCGGAGACGGTACGTCCTCGGGGGACGTGTTGCGATTGTGATGTGATATTCCCTAATGTGTGGTTTCTCTTTCCTCATTATGCATTTTTCACATTTGCGAGACAATTAAACGCTCAAAAAACAAACAAACACATGAATAGTAGTGTTTGCTTTTTATTAATAATGTAGCACCAAAACTACAACAGGCACATATTGCAACATCACTGTACCCGTTCATATGCAGGGATTCCTCTAATCCTCATGTCATTGACATCGTTTTATCTCGTTAGAGAGAGTCTTTGGGCCTCCATTATGGTTGCCCGGTTGCCTAGCAACAGTGTCCTCACAACTCCACCCACTCCCAACATCTTTCCATATCGTGGTGCTCGACTTCTGCCGTCGAAAACCGTGAACTCCCGATCGCCATTTGAAGGCAACACGTCGTCACACGGTAGATGACTTCATGAGGAGGAAGTGCTTCATTGTTCCCTTCGCACTTCCTGCCCTTCAGTGTACGTACGTCTGGACATCCACGTGTTGACATGTTGGTCAATTTAATATATTTAGTTTAAATCTAAATCTTCCATGTGCTCAGGTAAAGATGACAGCCAACATCTGGATTAGGATTCCCCGTTGCTGCCCTCCGTGAAAGACATAAAACAGTGAAAATGTTGAACAATACCCACGGACACAGAATATTCACCGGTCAGGGTTTGACCTTTTCCATCCTTACCATTATTATGGTCCTACTCAGTATTTTCCATTATTCCCATGTTATATTGCTCTGTCATTATAATGAGAGGACCACAGCTGAAATGATAGGTGGGTCCGCGACCACAGCTTCTGACACGTTATTGGCCAAACAAACGTAGTTTATTCACCGCACAGACCTGCAGCCGCATCCCAGTCAGAGCCACCGGGGGGGCCTGTGAAGGACACGGGACCAGAAGAAACACTTTAAGTAAACTCTGCCAAAAGTCCAAGACAAGCAGGAAAAACACAGCGTGTAAAACTCAGAAACACTGACAGCCGTGTTCCCACTACGAAGATCTTATCCACAGGCTGGGTTTATTTCCACGAAAATATATCCTTGAACGGTGCCGCACAGAGATGATTGCTATTGATTTGACCATATCCTGAGAATATCCTTTAATATTTGGGCCTGGACAACACTATTACACACATAAGCATGCAACATGCGAACAAAAAGTGAATTCCTATAAAGCTGCAACAGAAATGAATATTTTCAAAGCTTAAAACCCCCTCCTCTATGTTTATGTTCATTTTAATTCATTTTCCACACGAATAAAAATTCTATATTTCATGCTGGATTATCTTATTTTAAGATGTTGGCTAGTGGTGGATTCTCGGGGCATAGAGCTGTCCCAAATGCTGCTTTTATAAAATAGAATTAATATCCCAAATGGTGGCACGCTGTTGCTGCCGGCAACTACTCGGCGCATCAGAGAGAGAAACATTGGGTCAGAAATGTGTTTGAATTCAAATGTTTCCTCGCACAAAGTTGTTTTTGTCATTAAAGCGCTAGTGCCGAGGCACTTCCCTCAACACTGGTGCCCAGAAACCTTCTCTCCGCTATTAGTGCCTTTTTAAGAGCGAGGCTACTGTGAGCGAAATTATGATTATGTAACGCGGGTGTTTGGGGCGAGAGCAGTATGGTATTAAAGGGCTGACAGAGCAGCTGGCAGAGGAGGAATAAGAGAAAAATACTGGTGAGAAACACACACACACACATACAGAGATGCAGACACACAGCCTCTCCTCACCTCGTATCAACCGTACATCCCCCAGAGGCACAGGTACACAGTGCATGAATTATGTAACGAGCCAGGAGGTTACTCCACATTTGCGTACGTACGTGCGTGTGTGTGTGAGTGCATGCACGGTGTTTGTCTTTTTATTTGCGTGTTAAGGGTAGTCGCAGACAGACAGACAGACCGTCATCTGTCAGGGTGTAGATGAGCCTGCGTCTGACAGCCAACGAGCCGGGAGATAATGGACAGGTTTAGTGCTTCCTGTGAAATTGGGCCGGCGATGATTTTAGTGAGCCGGTGGGGAGCTCTTCTCCATCAACCCTCTGCCTCCCTCCATCGCTCTCCCTCTCTAATCTCTCTGTTCATCCCTCTCTCTCTCTCGCTCTCTCTCTTTCCCCTCTCGCTGTCTCCCCCTCTGCACGCCTCACCCCTCCTTCTCTCGCGGTCTCTCAGCACTGTCTTATCGACTGACACAAATACAGTCGCGTATGTGTGTGTGTGTGTGTGTGTGTGTGTGTGTGTGTGTGTGCGTGTGTGTGTGTGTGCGTGTATGTGTTTTCCCTCTGCATGGACCAATCTCCCGCATGAACTGCAAATGGGTTTCACAAACACTTATCAGGACTGACTTCCTATCTCTCGCAGAGTGAAAAATAATATTCCGTGTGCCAAAAATAGTGCCTTCAACCAGTCTATTGAGGTGCCTCGTGTGTCTCTCCTTTGTCTTCAATGTGTCCGTCTGCTGAGCAGCATACGCACTGAAACACGGGAGGATAATTGAGTCCCCCCTCACATGCAGTTAACAATTCATAAAGTCTCTCGACTTGGCCTTAAAAGGTCAGTTCTCCCAAATAACCATAATGTCAAGGTTTTGAGACTTCTGTCTCCACGGCAGCACAGGGTGAGAGGAAATGACATTTTGGGAAAATCCATAAGCCTTTGTGATGCATTTAATACTGCAACACAGTGTGGCACGAGGACGTTTTCCCCATATTTTTCATTATGTTCTTTTACAAACAACGTACAGAGATTTGAATATCCAAAATCATGTCATTTCTTTTTCAATAAGTCAAAGACAAGAGTCCTCTAACCGTCGTCTTCCCGCACAGAGAAGAAGCCGATCTTTAACAGGAAATAGTGGCCCTAACTTATGGAACTAGTTTTTTTTTCTATTTTGATTACAGAACATGTTTTTGGGGTCGTGCATAACATCCGTGTTCCCCTCGTGACGAGTTGTAACAACGTTGGTGATCCCGTTAGTTTAGTCTTCAAGCCGTCAGGACACAGTTTCAATTTGTTCAATACAGTTTATGAACATCTGCAGAACTAGTAACAGTCCTGTCGACCCCTGCTGTACCTGTTAGCTTGTTAGCATGCTAGCACACTGAACTAAGGTGGCGAGCCTGTTAAACATTACACCTCAGTACGCTGACATTAGCATTCTGTCGGAGCCCGTAGGAGACTTAATTAAAATAATATAAATTTGAAAATTAAATTCTAATTCCAATTCCAATTAAGCGTGAGTGAGTGCAGGTGCAGTCTTACGGAGCCTGTGCATGGCTCTACGCTCGTCTTGTTTTTAAATGTCATACAGTACCTGATACGAGCCCTTTCTGGGGATTTTGTCCTCTGCCTTTCTTTAATACACTAATTGCTACTAAAGAAACGGGGCCTACCAAAACGGTTCCCAGGGGGGTCTATGGAGTAATTGGGGAACTGGTTCTGGAATAATGTAGATTGAATGAGGAGATATTGGTGATTATAATTTTAGTTTTTCATTCCATTCCCCTCCTCATGATGGATATTAAGCTCAGCTGTAGATCTTTAATAATCCTCTTAACGTTACATATTCTGCATCTGCTTCATCAGGACTGTGTAAGTGTGGTTTGATCCGATGTGTTCGTCAGTTACTAAACGATTCACCAACAGTCGTCACATTCAAACATTGGTCATATAATGGAAGTAGCTGCTACATCCCTGCACTGAAGCCACGCCCACTTCAGACCAGTGAAAAACAAATACAAGAGTAGTTTTAAGTGAAACGGCTGAACTTGTATTTGTGAGTAAACGTATTCATTCATCACTTGAAGTAAAAAGCTGACTGACTCACGGCCTTTAAAACTAATAAACACTGTTTGGTAAAATACGTAGCGGTTTAATGACAAACGGTACTTTCTTTAAGACTTACTATAGCACAACGTTTTACATGTATGTTAACGGTATACTATGACTTACTATTCATATTTTTGAAATTTTTTGAAAAAAAAAATGTATGAAAAAATGTATGAAATACAATACTATGACATTTTTACGACATATTATTTGATGACCTCTTTTTAAGGGCAGACTATACTACGACTTTTTTTTCAAGAAACTATACGATGAATTATTATGACTTATTTCAACAAAATACACTATTTTATTACTTATTCTGATATACTATTCTACCACTCTTTAAAACTTCTTTCTACTTCCTGTACTATGACTTTGTCGTGACTTACTTCAACATAGTTTACTCTTTTTACTTTTTTTGACTTTCTGTGTTATGACAAATTATACTGAGACACAGAAACAAGGAATTTACATCGAGTACAAATGAACAGAGGACATTTAACAATTGAAAACATTTTTCACCAATCTCCCTGCAAACCCTTGAGCCTGAACCCACCAGGTCTCAGCGTATTATGAAACTTCATCATAAATGAATCCTACAGAGACAGAAGAGAAGCATTCAGTCACCCCTTCACCTCATCACGTGATGGTGATCACGTGAAGAAAGCATGAAAAACAATATAGTACATATTATGACATTCTATACTAAGACATAGATATGTAATACTACACTGTGGCTTTTTAAATCTCATGTTTATGACACGCTATACCAAGACATGCATCGTTTTGGCAAAGTGACCGTTTGAAAACTATCACACATCTGTTCACTCGTCGTCTCAGACGGATCCACATGAAGACACAAACACCGTTCTTACTCCGCCTCCCTCCAGTATTCGCCCTGAGCGGTCGTCTCCTGGGACCCCAAAGCAGAGGCGCTGCGGCCAGACTGCTTCATCGTTGGGGAAATTGACAGCAGAACACAACTACTTGCTTAAATTACATATCAGCCAGGCACGGCCGGGTTGAGAGCGTCATTATGGAGCTGGAGGAGGAGAAGGGAGAACATGTCAGAGCAAGAGATGCGGTGAAGCCGGAGCGTTTCCATCGCTACCTAATTGGACCCCCCTCCCCCCCACCCCCCACCCATTCTCCATCATACTTAATTAAATTAAATCCTCCTCTGCTGTTTTTGTCCCATAATTGTATTTAAAGGCTGCTCCTATTCTCCTCACACCACATAAAAGGACATTGTGTGAAAAAGAGAAAGTTTTGGCTGCTCCAATTACCTTGTTGTAATCTTATCTAAGCTTCTGGCAGCGAGGATTGCTGCTTCTTTGTCCTATTTACTCCCGTTCCCCCGTGCCCTCTGGTGAGACGCAGTAAGAGGGTACCCAGCACTCCGTCCGTCCCCCGTCTTTCAGAGGACAATGTCTTGTGTATCCCTTATTTATTGTTCTCCCTCCGCCTGTGACTGACCGCATTTCCATGTTGCTGTAACGCCGCGGCTTTGTGATGACGACTGATGTTTGGGAGTCTTTTATCAGAGAGAGGAGTCTTATCTAGATCAGTACAGTATACAGTGTTGGTATAATTTAGTGATATATATATGTGTGTGTGCGCGTGTTATCGCTGTGGGAGTGTTCCGGGTTTCATAGAATCAGATATCTGCTGTGTTGATGATGCAGGGATCAGATAGGGAAGGATGTGAGGGAACAGCGAGGTGTTTGTTTAGACAGCAGCCGCACATTTCATCATAGCCGTGTGTTTGTGTGTGTGTGTGTGTTTTCATTTGTTTGCTGTCCTTGACCCCCAGCCCGAGGGGTCCCGGACTCGGTGACTAAGCTGTTTTATCAAGAGTGTGAGAGTCTTCGTCAGCCCGTGTTGCCCCGCAGGCACAGCTGTACTTCTATCGCCGCTGCCGTGTTGAAACCTTGTTTTGCTGTCTTTCCCCCGTTTCATGTACAATGTGGTCAGTTGTGGATTCTCGGCAGAGTTTTCTAACATCAGAGATGTGAAGCGAGACAAAGTCCATTGTGAGTCTCGCAGAATAGCAAAGATTTGTCTCAGAATTTGAACGTTTTCGGCTGTACTCGTGTGCTCTTTACTGCGTCTCCTCGTCGTTGAGGCAGAAATGGCTTGTTTTACCGCGGATGAAGGCCAGCGGATAACAGCGGCAGCAAAGTGGCGAAGGAGATGTTGAAAACCCCAAAGCAGTCCTTTGAGATTAGCCAAATGAGAAAGAGGTATACCTGCCTCGTACCTCTCCAAGCACTCAAACCCGTTGCGTACCGTGGGTCCACGGGGGAGAGCGGCAGGACGCAGTGGTTGGAGCTTCTGTGGGGAGAAAGGTTTTTTCCTTTGAGAGCATCCTGTTATTATTCTGCCTCAGGCGCCGAGCAGAGAGAAATGAGTGTTCTGTGTTTATGGGACCTAACACAAAACATCATGTACGCACGCTTATGCTGGCGCGCGCACACACACACACACACACGCGCACATGCTCGGCAGCGGCATATCAATGAGAAGAAGGTAAAGGGGAAAAAAACAAAACACGTCAGGCAGAATGTGAGGAGGACCAATCAGTGGCAACTTGTTTCTCAAGGGGTGAAATTGAAGCTGATGCCTCAGATGGTTGCAGTGGAATTTCAGAATAGATTTCTGTGCGCCTGCATCGTGGTCATGCGACACATGAAACAACCGCATGGAGTCATTTACAGGCTAATGTTCGGTGGGGGTTTTGTTTGGAAATGATGCATCTCTTTGTCAGTCAGTCAGAAATATGACATGCATGGTCCCAAGAGGATGAATCATCCCATCATCAGGATGATAAGCAAATGTTTGTATGCTAACATGCTACAGTAGGATAGTGGACATGGTCACATGGAACCTTACGCCAGCATGTAAGCGTTGTCATTATGAGCATGTTAGCATGCTGGCATTAGCATTCAGTTCATAGCACTGCTATACGGAAGTGTTGCCTCCCGAGCTGCTAGCGTGGCTGTACTTTTAGGGTCGGGTACAAAAAGCATGCATACGCCATTTATCACATAAACTGGTACCTATAAATAAAGATTATGCGGTGAGAATGTGCACATTTCAGGCATGTACATGGTTGTGATAAGGAGAAGATTAAATATAAGGTGAGAGATGTAGCATTAGAGTAAAACAGTGTTTAAGTTGTTCATCACTGATTGTTGTCTTTATGTAAAGTGCCAATCAAACACCGGTTTCTAAATCCATCCGTTGGTTTTTATTTCCATTAATCTGTTCATGATTTTTTTCATTGCATCCTGAATTACGAAGCACGTTGTGGTCTGTTATATTATAAATGAGATAAAGGTGATAGATATTTTATGAATCAAATATTCATCACCCGTCTGACGTTTAATAGTAATGATTGAGTTATTCCTGCGCTGATGGTTTAGGTACATGTGATGCTTCTAATTTGCAATTCTTCTCATTGACACGTCTAATGAGTGGTGGAGTGGGCCTCGGTGACAAACATGCACCTGGATGTTTAAGATTATTCATAGAGCGCTAATGATTGAGATTCATAAAGCAGAACCAAGCGCACGTGCAGCTTTATGAATCTGACTAAAAGCATGCATTTCTTTCCGTTTTAGTCACACTTTGTTATGCGTCGACACGTAGCTGTATGCGTGTGGCCCCCTGGTCTTGTTGTTGCAGAACATTCGGAGTTGAAGTGCAGTAGCTGAAAACATAATGCAGTGCGGCTCATTCAGAGTGTCAGCCCTGCGGAGCGGCAGCAACACCTCTCGCCTCCAGAGGTGACCTGTTAATTAAACATGTCGGACTCCTCTCGGCAGCAGCAGGAGGAGGAGAGGTGGAGAAAAAGGGGGAGGAGGTGGTTCCACTACACGAGAGTGTGGCGGGTGTGGGGGGGGGTCCCGCCGCCGCCGCCGCCGTCATTATTAAGGCGTCAGACGTTCCTCCTCCTGTTGCCCGTCTTCAATGAGGGATGTCTGCCCATTGTGGCAGAAAACAGCGGAGGACGGCGGCTCACGGCCAAAGTGTCGGTGCATTATTCATGCTGCTTGTAAATTGGCCAGCTGCAGACTGCTCGGGAGAAATTGCTCCGAGTTTGAAATACACTTCCTCTTCCCACACAGCAGGACCGGTGCTCGCAAGCTGCAGGTTTCCAATGGCATTGTTCTGCACAAAACCACTGTTTCATGTTGTTTCCCCATCATCTATAATCCTACAGCGGCGCTGCTTCAATGCCTTTGTTTTCCTCCTGTGCTCTATACTGTATCAGATTGAATTATACAGTATGCAGTATCCCACCTGTTCGCTCATATATTCCCAATACATGTGCACAGATGTGAATCTATAGATATGCCAGAGGGCGTAATGCAATTGTGAATTATTGGGACTTAGGTAACTCTTTTATATTGCTGCCAAGCCCAAACATATTTCGCAGCAGAACCCAATAAAGCCACAGTGATTTATGAACTCCGCTCTTTCACCGGTTTGCCATCCGTTCTCGGTACTTTTTCTTCCCCCCCCCCCAAAAGCAATCTTGAGAACGACACATCTGTAAAGTGATAAGGAGAATGTTGATGATGATTTCTGCATGCGGCCTGGGTACTGAAGAGGGAAACGCAAGAAAAGAAAAAACAAATTGATGCCCTTGTACTGAGTGGAAATGTCTGCTGCATGCGAAAATGACATTCAAACAATAGCTCTGTGTTTTCTACAGCAAAAATCTTTTTCCCTCTCTCCCTCTCTCTCTCTCTCTCTCTCTCTCTCTCATATCTTTAGATAACAAATACGCCCCTGCAGTGAGTCTAAACGGTTTAATATTCATCCTGGGAGGAGCCTACGCTCGAGCCACCACTATCTACGACCCAGACAAAGGCAACATCAAGGCTGGTCCCAACATGAATCACTCCCGGCAGTTCTGCAGGTAAGAGATTATTAATGTAGCCGTGACACACGTTAAGTTAAATCCCCCGGCATTGGAATTGTAAAGATTGTTCAAAAGCTCCCAATTGTTTGCCTGTTCTGTGTGAAGCTTCTAAAACCCCGATATTATCACCTAAAGACTATTTAAGACTCACGTTAGATCTGTACGTACATAACGGGGGAAACAGGTATTCAGCTCAGGTAACTAAAACTAAAACTAAAACCATGTGGGCTGACTGTTTGCAACACGCTGCATTAAGGCTGTGAAACCTCTGCCTCGGTAGAGAAACTAGTTTCTAATTCATCGTGTTCTTTTTTTAAATGGCTGGATCAGTAGTGTCATCCGTCACGCTGACAGAAACCAGACGCATCCGTTCGATTAGACGCAGCCGTGTCGGTTTCTTTCAAAGCACTGAATCATTATATGTTGTGCTGAGATGTGATTCATTTGTATTTTTCTTTGCACATATTTAAGAGAGTTAAATGTTTGCTCCCAAAAAAAAAAGCAAGAAACTGCAGCTCACTCCTGTAACTGTTCTGCTGCTTGTGGACACACATAACTGAAAATGAACAGCGGTAGGATCTCATCCTAATATCCCAGTCAGCTTGAGCCATTGAGCTGATAATGAACCCCGTCTCTATTTAGGCCCAAGACCCCTTTTTTAACCTTTGCATAATCTGAGAAAGAAAGAAGCTCAAAATACATGTGGGATGCAATTACAGGCTGCGTTCTGATGTGCATAATGTATAACATAAATCACGTTGTCAGAGTTATCGATAAGCTGCAGCAAGCACGCGCCAGGCAGCTGTTCTGCTACATTTAACCAAGTCTGAAGCGAGAGAGAGAAAGAGATGCGGGGGGAAAAAAGGAACGGGAAGCAACAACAAACACACAGAGCTGCCAAAAGAGACACACACACACACACACACACACACAGATGCTCAGAAACGGCGCTATCTGCGGTGCACGCCCCTGCACAGAGGAGGAAGTCTAGCAGGTCATCATGCAGGAGAGCTGATATCCTCCCCTCGCTGCGTCCGGCCCCTCTGCAGGCCTGCAGCCTCCCCTCTGTTTATCAGTAAGAGCAGCTCCAGGCTTTGCCCTGCGCTCTCCCCATTTTCGGATCAGCTGTGCGTTCTCTCTGAGTAGATTTAGGCTTTATGTAATAATCCGTTACGTTCCCCGACAGTGTTGTGAATTTGTGCAATAGGACTGCGTGTGTGTGTATTTGAGCGTGCACCTTATGTAAATGCAGATCGTTCCAAACCCCAACAGGAGCACAAAGCCCTAATCAGCTTACAGCCCAAGTTTTAATCCTTTCCTCACACAAACTCCTGTTTCTGTTTCTCATATCAAATGAGAACATTTGTAGCGATATTTGCTTTTTCATTAGTTTTCTCTCTCTCGCCCTCAAGAGGTAATGTATGTGTGTGTTTCCCCACCGCCACCGCGCCACACAAAGTAGCCTTTGATGGGCACGTTGGGAGTGTGTGTGAGCGATGCCAAACAATCTCAGGCGCCAATCAGCAAGTTCTTGGGAGTATGGCTGCAGATCTCAGGGGGGACGTACAGGGGACAGAAAACGTTAAAGCATAGTATGCCGTAAAAGGTTATAGTATAGTGTGGCATAAAAAGTCACGGTAGCGTGCCATAAAAAAGTCCTAATGTTATTAAAAGGTAGTCTTTGTATAGTATTTCATAAAAATGAGTTAATTGTTTAGCTTTAGGGGTGTTTTGCTGACGGAGCGAGGCCAGCTGTTCTTTGTGCTAATTTAACTAGCTTCTGTAGCTTCATATTGAGCAGACAAACCTAACCCTCCACTGAAAGCAGACTAATTCCGTGTCTACCTTTTTGCAGCGCTGTGATCGTGGACGGGAAGATCTACGCCACAGGAGGCATCGTGAGCAGCGAGGGTCCGGCCCTCGGCAACATGGAGACCTTCGACCCCTGCGCCAACACTTGGACGCTCCTGCAGTCGCTGCCCTGCCCGCTCTTCAGACACGGCTGCGTGGTCATCAAGAAGTACATTCAGAGCGGCTGAGGGAGGAGGGGAGGGGGGCCTCGGACCCCAGACACGGTCACACCGGGTCGACGGCGAACACCAGCTGAGCTCCGGGTGTGGGACGATGTGCGACGGCAGCTTAGGGCCGGGGGTCGGTCGGTCGGTCCGCGACCTCTGGACTTGACGCCAGCATCCATCCACTCTTGTTACTTGTCCCGCCTCCCAAAAAAAAAAACAAGCCCTGTGCAGAATGTACTCATGTTCCAACTACTCAGCCATGTCAGGTGACGATACCTAACCTCCAGTACTGTATGTGTCATGGTGGTAGTTCATCCTCTCATCCAACAGGCACAGGGGCCCCTCTTAGTAAACTACAAAGTCCTTTGGTTTTTTTTCAATGAAGTCATTGTTTCAGTTCTGTCGTTTCCAGATCTCTGTAAACCATATTCCTTTAGTGTACTCGGGGCTCAGCGCACTGAAAGCCATTGAAGATCCAGATTTCTGTCCCTTTTTGGAGAATTATGTTCATCAGTTCATTAGAGCTGAGTTTCTTTGTGGTGTATAAACATTATTTTTATTTTAGTCGTGACATCTACAGGACGGGAGGACAAGTGAAGGAGAGGATTCCACAGAGTGTGTTCCTCTCCATCAGGGCGTGAGGAGTTCTTCTCTCTCTCTTCACTGTGTCGGGAGGCGGGATTCCTACAGAGAGTGGATTTATGAGCTAATTTCAAAAAGAGATTATGAACTCTGTGTAACCTAGTTCTTTTAACGACCCGCTAAACATAGGTAAAACCATTATATCTGGGTCAGGTAGGGTTTAAAGAGAGAAAATCTTTATTTTTTTTTCTTTGTTCTTGTGAAGTTTCATCTGGAGGATGAGTGGCTCGTCCTCTCCTCCCCTTGATTCGCACTCACAGCTCTACGTTTAGAGAGAGAGAGGGAAATCCTTCCGCTGACCTCTGATCAGATGTTTGGGACAGTTCCTCCGGAGAAAAAAAGCACAATAATCACCTGTGACTGTTATCGTAAGTTCTCTGTTTATCCCCGCTTTAAGTCTTTCATGTTTCCACCTTCTTTGTTTTATACAACGCGTTTCATTGCAACCCTCAAATGTTTCGGGGTTGGTGTTCTGTAAATACAGGAAGGAAAATGTATATTTTAAAAAAACCTGAAGGCAATTCTGTATAAATGTTTTTAGAAAAAAACAAACTGATAGGTTGGATTCAAAAATGGTATGTCTGTAAATCTGTAAACCCAAAAAGGAGAAATTACCAATTATTATTGAAACCTAATACATATACCAGAACATGAACACATCGTCATGTCTTTTCTTTTGGTATAGTGTTTTAATGAATCACGTGTTTGTTATGTTCTCAATGTACGGGGCTTCTAATCTGTATTTAACACAGAACATGGTGTCAAGCACATGTTGGACTATTAAAACAAAGATGCGACCTAATGTCTTCAATAGGTGGAGTAGTCTGAAACTACAGGGGGAGGTTTTCTGTATTTACTGTAAGAAAAATCAACACTTGAAATATACAGTTTGCACCTTTTTATTCAAGTATATCACAGCAGTTTATTTGAGAAATACAGTAAAATGTTTCATTTCAAATAGAACTTACACTAAAGTAACAATTGCGAAACAAGGTGTGTTAAATTCACAAAGGAACAGAAGGAACAGAGCTACGGGGAAAGGCTTCACTAACATCAACTGGAACAATCGGGGCAGAACAGAGTGAGGATGGAACGACCTTTCCCTCTGCACACTGGACTAAGTAGTCTCAACTACCAGACAAAAATTGGTTGTTAGTCCAAACTGGCTACAATTCATAAGAAAAGGAAGATCGCAATGTATGACATTTTAACTACCCATATTTGATTTCCATATGCGTTTACTAAATTCATTAAAAATAACTCTTTTGGCAGAACGTGGAGAGAACGTGAACATTAATCTGGTCCTGCTTCTCTTCCTGCGGTGTAGAAGACAGACACCACGCTTCGAGCATCTATTGCGTCCTAATGTTAGTCTCTTCCAGTATGCCACAGTCTTAAAAAAAAACACCAGAACAATGAAATAAATAGAAAAGTTGTTGTCGCGTGTTGAACCTGAGAGACCTGTAAACCCTTTATTCCCCCCCCCACACACACACACACGCCAAATAAACCTGCTACACAAACGCTACGCAATTCAGCAAAAATTTGTTAAAAACGCTTCCCGATTGGTTAAAATTTCAAAAAAACGTACAAAAAGACAAATTGACTGAATATTAGGTGTAAAAATGTGTTTAATAATAAATAATCTGAATCATGAGATGAAAATCTGCAAAAAAGAAGAAGCTGAATTTGAAATAAAGGCGATGTCTGTGAGAAGAGGCAGAGAACGCTTCTACGAAGGTATCAGGGTGAGAACATGAAGGACGTGTATGAAGTAAAGTATAAAATATACAGCCCATGAATGCGTTAAAATGTATGCAATCATCATCTGGCTCAAATGCAAACGTACATAACAATCAGAGATACAAACAACTCTTGGATTACTGCAGCAGCCGTGTTTCACTGATCTGGTACCTTTGGTGGTCCTGGAGATGTTGCAACAGTATTTCAGGGGGAGAGAGAAAAAATACTGCGTTTTGTTTTTGTACCCAGTAAACAGTTTTCGGATTAAAATAAATTAAGCTGAGGTAGCGTTGGTTTTTCTCTCTGCAGTAAGTCCAAGTGCTAAGCCGTCTTTGCCAGTTTGCATATGGTTTTTGCTTTCGAACACGGAGAACGTGAGGAGAAGGCAAGAGGTGAGCCGGGGTCTAGAGGGCAGGACTGAAAAGAAGAAGCCTCCTCCGGGTCTACGGCGGCTCACATGTTGGGCATCTCCAAAAGAGAGCGCAGCGCCGCCGCCGCCACAACTTAGTAAAGCTTCAGTAAAAACCTGCGTCTACTGCAGTCAGACACAGGATGTGAATCCAGCTTCTCTTGTCTGGTGTTGAGAAAAACAGGAGGAAATAAATCCATAAAGTCGGTGCACGCATTTGAAAGGAGGAACAATAATAATCATGTTAATGCTTTATACACCTTTAGTGACGGGCACTGCCTAGAATGGCCTTGTTCATTATGGATTCACAACTCAAGCAAAGCATTTTATAAAAAAGAAAACTGTAAAAAAAAGAAGATCAAACACACAACATAACAGGTTGTTATGACCGTCTTAATAGAACATTTTCATAGCTGTGAACTGAAGTCCCGCCGTTATGACAGCACCTGTTTCAGGGAGCGGGAGAACACTTGGCACGGCGCGGACCGGTCGTTTGACTCTCGCACCATAACGATCTGTAGTTATCGCTTTGCATATGGAGAACTGAAGGAAAGCCGGTGTTGTTGTCGACCTCTTCTTACGCCTGCTGTTCGCTCGGGATGGAAACCGACCTCCCTAAAGAAGTCCAGGGGTTTTAACAGGTCGGGAATACATTTAAATATTTAAACAAAGAACATTTCACGGTATCGAAACCTACGCTTGTATTCAGATTTTCAAAATGTTGATGTGTTGGTTTTCTGGCCCAGGTTGGAGACGTACAACCGAGATGAGTTAATAAATGACCTAATGGCATTGAAATACAGATATGTTTGTTCCTTTAAGGACCTCAGTGGTTAGGACCCACATAGACTTGGAGCCGGTTCATTGTCACAAGTAGTAAATTAAAAAAAAAAAGAAAATCTGCAAAATATATCAGTTTTATATGAGGTTTTTAAATAAGGCACACACTAGGCAGTGCAAACTCTAGACGCATTCCAATTGGTACTGCTTCCAGTTCCTCGGCCGGGGTGTCGGTGGGAAAATGAACTGGCGGGCACAGCTTGAGCGGGAGGGGAAACATTCAAGACTGAATGTAATGAGCAGAGAGGGTGGGGGTGGGGGGGGGGCTACCACAAACTGTTCAGGACACGACAATCTGCTGAGAACGCCAGAGGCGGCCGACGAGAGAAGTGGCTGTTGCAGCTGACCCGCTCGTTCACCAGTAACTCTCTCTGGATGCCGAGGGGGGCCGGCGGCGGCTGTAATGAAGAGGACATAATCGCTCCCGGTCCCGCTGTGCTAACCTCATCAAATGTGTGCTCACGCTAGAACTTCTTTGTAAACTGTTGTTCTGGGCGAGGATCCTCGACGGCGGCTCAGATATCGAATGAATCAAGTAGCTAAAATGGCAGAAAGATGGAGCCGCAACAACCGGGCTATGTGGGGGGGGGGGGGGGGCTCAGCAACGTGGTTCAGTGATTCAGAACATTACACCGTCCTCTCCTAGCGGCACTCTGCATTCACACTTCTGCTGGTGAGGATCTGGGTGAGTGTGTGTGTAAGTGTTTGCATTTCTGGGTGTGTGTTTGTATAAAATACATGCATACCCAAGTGTCAGGGTGTGTGTGTGTGTGTGTGTGTGTGCACGGCCTGCTCCGGAGGGCAAGCAGCCAGGTTGCGATGTGACATCACCCGATCTGTTGGTTTTGCAAGTCATCCAAGTTAAGTAAGTAAGTAAGTAGTCCCAAGAGCAGCATGGATGAAAGTTAGGATAGCACCCGAGTAGCACCAGGGTCGCCCGTCACTGTGTGTGTGTGTGTGTGTGTGTCTGTGTGTGCGTGTGCGTGTGTGTGTGTGTGACCGACACACCTCCAGGAGTTTGGTTTGTGTAGAATGGGTCTGGATCTGGCCAGGTTCCTGAGACGATAGCACCATTTGAATGTCTCTGTCCTCAACGTCGTCCTCGTTGTGTCTCCTCTCAGCAAGAAGAGGGCGCTGGATTTTCTGTGTGTGTGTCTGTGTGTGTGTGTGTGTGTGTTTCTTGTGTTGAGCGCTGGACTTTGAAGCTCCTTCTCAGTCTGTGTGTGTGTCTTTGTGGTCCCAGGCTGTTCAGGATCTACCTGATACGGTCTTCTCTCCATCTCACAGGAATGTATCAAAATGCTGGATTCTCCCCTCCATCTCCTGCACCGCAAACAGAGACACACACACATCAACACATATTGCTTAGTCTCAACCAACACTGCAAACTCAGATGTGCGCATAAAGCATCTGTGCACCATGGTTTTCAATATTACTTGGAAATGTCCCACAGCAAACAACAGCTTTCAGCGTGATAAATGATGTAAAATGAAGCAAAGCTGTGCTGGAATGAGACGGGCGATTTCTCTCAGCGTGAAAACAGCAGAGTTTGACACTGACTAAATCTGAACCGAGCCGGAGGAAGAGAGATGGATGTTAGCCTGCACTAGACCGTGATTAATGCCTCGAAGATCTTACACTGTGTGTGTGTGTGTTCTCTCATCTGAATGGCTGAGTCAGTGCGACAGACGCCGCTACAAGACACCGACGTCTACAACTAAAGTCAAGAACTTCACGGCAAAAAGATATTTGAGTCTTCTGACGAGGGGTCAACTTCTCCTCCTCTGAAAACATGCCCGACGTCACCTCCACCGGCAGCAGACGCTTCAGTCTGCGTCCAGCTGAGGAGAAGCACTCTCATACTAAATGCCGCAGTGGCTTTCATGTTAAATGAAAAATCACTGGTTCCAGCTTCTCATGTGAGGTTTTTTTGGGGGTTTTGGACTTAAAACTAGTTAATGATATTTTATTAATCAAGGTTTCACCTATTATTTGTATTATCATATATATATATATATATATATATATATACACACATTTGTTTTCTGTCTGTAGATATTTCTTATTCTGCCCGTTTATTACTGTATTTAGATATAAACCTCTTTAACGATGACTTTATTTACTAATGACTCCAACGCCATAAGCACGGCTGTAAGAACTACGAAAACGAGCCTCGAGTGAAATGGAACTGCTCAATAATAAAAGGATGCTTCAGATAAACCTTCACCAGGTTTTAAATTCTTCGGAGGAACGCCGCGTTCGTGCACAACTTTATCGACTATAAAACACACTTTTTGAATTCACGAGCTAAACTTATAACGACCGATGCCCTTTGCGATCCGAGATGTTCAAGTGGTGCCAAAGTCTCCGGTTAATTAAAAACGAAGAGTACAACGTTGGCCAGCTGTTCACTTAATAATCCAGATGTAATGAAAACCAGACCCAGCGTTGGTTTCATTTACTCTGAATGCATTTAAAAAGGTCACGGGACTGATGCTGTTCTGCATGTGGCTTTAACTACCCTTCCACTCCAATTACAACATCTTCATTGTACCACACACACACACACCTGTAAGCTTCTTTGTCTCCTCGACGTCTTCAACGTGCGTGATCTGGAGCGTATCTGCCTTACAGGCCCATCGCCTCGTCATCCAAAACACAGCAGACAGTCCAACAAGTCCCCGCAGTACCTACCGTCTGTCTCACGTCGCCCCAAACAGATACAACGCGGCCGAATTGTAGATTTAAGAGTTTAATTTCCCAGCGGGGCCATCAACACGGTGCATTAAAAAGGAAACCCAGCATCGCCGTCGAGATGTCATCAATTTGGGACAACGGCGTTGTAAATTACTCCGGCGGACCCGTCTTCTTTGAACCGGCCGTCTCTACTTCCACCTCGGATACCGATTTCCTCCATTTCCCAGATCAAATTTCCTACAACCCCTGAGAGAACAGGGTCCTCTGCAGCGTGTGTGTGTGTGTGTGTTAGAAAGCAAAAACAACAACAATCTATTCTTTTTCACTCAGAAGAAAGAGCGAGAGTTGGGAGAGAACAATCAAGTGCATTGCGTCTGGATGAAGGTGAGTTTTCTCGAGCTACTGACAACAGATCCTCGATGATGAGGGCTTGGGCTGCATTGCTTTCTGTTCTCTATACGACGACAACAACAACAACATCGGTACAACACGTCTTCAGAGAAGGTCTCAAAAGGGAAGCCCTCGTCTGACAATCAGAGCCAGGTGTTTACCTTGATTGATATGAAGAGCACGCATTGTACCGCCTATCTGCTGTGATGAGAACGAGACAATAAAGATAATTCAACGGCTGTAGAAATCCAACGTGTTTTAGGAACTATTTTGCAAATCGACACAGCCTCCGATGTTGCTTTCAAAACATATGAAACATTTTCAGCAATTAACACAAATAAGCGGAGAACTAACCAACCCGTGTGATGTTCCGCCTCGGCCAGTGGCATGTGCAGCTCTGGCTAAAAAGGTCAAAGGCTCCTACAAAGTCTTAAATTGCTGTCTCAGCCTCGGGCAAATTGTATTACAAGGTCTAGGGCAATACGAACGCCAATTTGTAGATGGGGAACATAGTTGGCGTGTTATTGTGTACAGGGCAGAGACGGTCCCTGTGGCTTTGACTGGAAGCAGGGTGTAGTCCACTCCATCTGCTGAAAGGTCAGCGCTACTGGAAGAGCGAGACAAGCCGCACCCAGAGGAGGACGGCGAGGCCGAGTAAAGGAGACAAATGTATGGACACGCTCCATTTCACTCGTCTCTGCGATGTAGACACAAACAGCATTAAGTGGGAATGTCTTCAGCCCGCCATACCGAGTATCAGCCGGGCACACGGGTGTGTGTGTGTGCGCGTGTTGTTTTGCATTCCCTTAGGGAGGAACAAGGAGATGACCCGCTGCCGAGTCGAGATGTGTGTAGGAAACGCAAGGCAAACAAAACACGTGCCAGGCGAGCTGACATTTCTGCTCTGGAAACACCAATTTAGGCTGGCAGTATGAGATGAACCCAGACATGCGCCCTCCCCTCCTCCTCCTCCTCCTCCTCCTCTTCCTCCTCCTCTTCCTCCTCCACCAGCCGGCCTGTCGACAGGCGGCACCACCTGGCTGACTGCTCCCTCCCTCTGACAAGCCTGACAGCCAGTCCTGGCTACCGGCACCAGGACACTGCCATTCCTGGCCCGCTGTCTGCGCTGACATCCGACAGCAGCAGCAGCAGCAGCAGATGACCAGATGGGATTCTGGGAAAATATACAGCAGCTTTTTCTGTATGGAACACTGTCGAGAGAGATTATAAATGAGAATGGGGGGGGAGGAGGAGACGAACGGAAAGCCGGGCGGTTATGGGTCGTACCCCGTGGACGTAAAGGTCCTTAGTGGCGAGTCCCCGGTTTGATGTCGGGACAGTTTGCTGCATATTCTTCTCCTACTTTCTGTCCCCACATT
The DNA here is from genome assembly GCF_910591455.1 of Pholis gunnellus. NCBI lineage: Eukaryota > Metazoa > Chordata > Actinopteri > Perciformes > Pholidae > Pholis > Pholis gunnellus. The sequence continues at coordinate 18,314,463 of NC_136546.1, forward strand.
TACCATTATTACTTTTTTACGGCACACTTTTTATGGCATCATATACTCACTTTTTAAAAATATTTTTAGACATCCTATAACTTTTTATGGCATACTATTCTATGACATTTTTATGAGATACTATAGTAAGATACTATATGATGATTTATTTACGACATACTATAAATAATATGGACATAAAAGAAATACAGTGGAGCGAGGCAGAGGCTGCATTATCCAACACGATATGGCTGGCTGGGGGACCTTCCGGGTGTCAGAAGCCCCAATGCATCCTGGTATATGTAGGCACTAACTGCACGGCTCCGCGAGCTCGCACTGAGCAATACATTGCCTCAATTTACCATCAACGCTGATTTGGACGTCTAAATAAAACGTGGTGAATGTGCGGATTCTTTCCTGGATTCATCCCGTCATTGTGAACACAGGAGAGCGGCGCTCACCTCCAGTAGCTGGGTCTTGTCGTACTCTCTGCGGTGTTTGTAGATACACTGGCTGAGGAGAGAGTACAGCCTCTCCAGCTGCTCCACGCTGTAGCCCTCACTCTTCATCACCACCGTACCCAGGAGAGCCTGAGGGGGAAGACGTACAAACACATGACAAACGAAATAGCTTTTTATTCCTAAACATGTAATAACAATAAAACTGTCATGCATACAGCGCTGAATAACTGGTCGCACGAGATAAGCGCTGATGCTGGTGCATGGAGATGAAGAATTTGGAGGTCAGCTCTATTCAAAAGCAATTAAGATCAGAGTGACAGCTAATTTAGGCTAATCATAATTAGAACCAAGTTTACATTTCACTGCTACTTTAATTAAAACATTCTGGACAGTCAAAGGCCCTTTTAATTGACCCGTTTCTCACATTTTACCCAAGCCAAAGTCTCTGTGTGTGTGTGTGTGTGTGTGTGTGTGTGTGTGTGTGTGTGTGTTTATTTAAACACGGCGCTCATCAGAATGCATGGACTGAGACGGCAAAAGACACAATAATTAAAGTTACCGTCACTGACGCAAGGCAAATAGAGGAACCTGGACAGGAATTAAACGGGGTGTGTGTGTGTGTGTGTGTGTGTGCGTGCGTGCGTGCGTGATGCAGTGACCACAGTGTTTAACACATAAAACCGAGGCAATGTCAAGATTAATAAAACGTGGATGTTTGTCACAGCCGCTCATCAGCGGAGCGTCTGAGACATAATTACAGTGAGCAAAAAGAGAAGTGACGGAGTCAGAGAGGTTAGCTTTGTGTTAATCACTGCGCTGCAGCCGACTGTTGAAATGACAGAACAGTCGTCTCGATTAAAGAAGCCGACGACGGCTTCACGTCAACAGACGCTTCAACTCGGGACCACAAATATGAACGTGAGAGCAACGCGTCACTTTGTTGGGATGTGTTCTAACTCCTCTGATGGGAGTTTCAAACATGAGCTTCCGTTTTAGATCCACCGGGACCCGAAGCTCTCGACCGGAATGTTGTGAACTTTCAAGATCATTTCAGAAAATATGAAAGCAAAAATCATAATGCGTAAAAAAAACCGTCCACGGTGCCATGTTTAAGGCACTCGATGTACAAAAAGATGTTGTTAAGCAGCACCGACGAACGGGTCTCACGAAGTCTCCGAGGACACCCGTCGGGCCAGATTGTGGTTACAGTTGCGTAACTATTCCTTCATCTCGCTGACAGTAAAAGTAACGGGCGACGGGGGAGATTATTAGTGCTCGTCAGAGGGCCGGCGTTGCTGTTCTTATTTGCATCACAGAAAGCCATTACGACCCCGTAAAAAAAACGGTTCTGCTCCACGCCGAGCACAACACTAGTAAGAGTGAGGAACGACACCGGTTACGCCATTAGACACTTGGTGGATGTTTAACTCCTGAGGCGGTAAACACATTTTTCTGCACTTCCACTTCAACGTTTATTTATGGTCCCATTATCTACATAAATGTTTTAACAATAGTAGATCTGGAAAAGCAGAGTAACTGAAGTTTAAATCGAGTAAAGAAGAAAACTTTTCAGACCGCTGAAAGCTAATTTCATTTCCCCACACTGTCTTAGTTTGACTTCCAGTAGGCGCCGCTGATCATACTGAACTCAATAGCCTGGAAACCTGCCTCTGTAATTGAGTAGATAATACCTTTCAAAATGATCACACTTCTATAACTTAATCTGGCCCGAGCAGGATGATTCACCGGTAATATGCCTTTGACATAAAAAACCTCCACCTGGCCTCTAATAACCGGAGGTCCCTCGACAAATAAAGTGTGCACACAGCAGCCGAGAACACTAAGAGTTCCTCGAATATTCAGGATTCATTCAAAGTGATAAGGATCATCGCGGCCGTCCGCCGCTCTGTATTGAGCAGATTTTATTGGATTTTTTTTTTTTTTGGGTGTTTTGTATAATCTAACTCCGGTCTAACATCAAGAGAGAGTTCTCAGGTTTCAACCCAGCCACGAGAGCTCATAAGAGAGGACCGAGTGGAGGACATGACGGCGAGACGCCGACTTTAACAACACCGGCATAACAGCTTTAATTAGCATCATTACGAGCCCTCTCACACACGCGTAATAATGGGGGAAGACACTTCTCTGACCTTCCTTTTATCCGACCGCCACTGCATTTCACTCTATTTTTCAGTATGTCCCCATCTCTTTCTTTAAGTGCATTTCACTGTTTAATAGTGCATTGTCTCACCTCCTGCCTATTTCAATGTTTTATAGGAGGCTCTCAACCAACACTTCTCCTCCTCCTCTGAGGTTTCCTCCTCCTCCTCCTGTCCGTGCTGATAGCCTCTCTGTTTGTCGCCTCCGTTGTATCCTCTCCTCTACTGTTAGCTGGCTGATTGCAGCAGTGTACTTCCCAGCGCCTGTCAGCTTGATCAGGATGGCTGTGACAGTGTGGGGTAAATAGTGTGTGTGTGTGTGTGTGTGTGGCTCGGTGATGGAGTGAGTGAGCTGGACACAAAAGGGCAGTAATCCCATGCGTTAAAGACTGCTACTGACATGGACCGTTTAACCCCCGCCCATCCTCGTCGTTACTCACATCTCTATCTATCGCCACCGTTTCTTAAGACCACAAATGGAGTTAATAAGGGGCCTCGTGATGGCAGCGGAGGGAACAAAGCAGAATAACGGTTCATGGAGTTATACGAGTGGCAAAGTTCTGCCCGTGTGTTATAACTTCCAGGACGAGTAATTAACGCTGGTTTATTCTCACGTCTGATGAATTCTAACTACATATCGTGCCTAGCTTCCACGGATCGGAGCATAGCGGGTATGGAAATGCATAAACTTCTCACGATTTTTGGAAATACTTTGTGTTGTTGATCACTTGCGGCGCCTGTAGGCCAGTTAAGATGAGTCAGCAGTCAATGACGGTATGAAACAGTCAGTATGGGTCTTTTAAAAAAATTGTGAATCACCGCAAAACACGATAAGTCCTTGTGTGTACAGGAATAAATGTGTGATGTATATATCAGGCTGATGGGTCCAGTAGTAGTGTGAGATCAGCTGAGGACGTACGCACGTGTGATGCTTTGCGGAGATAAACAAGAGGGGGATTCATGCGACTGGGTTCAGGCTGGAAACCAACACACTTAATCACACCGCGTTGCAGCGTTCAACCCCGTGGCCCCAGGATCCATTCTAGTCACACAATCTACCCGCTGCACAGCCATCTCTCACACCATCGACCCTCCAGGCCAGGTTAGGATCACTGGGAGATAATAAAAGGCCCCACTGGGTCTACGGTTCTCAGACTGTTTCATGCTGCTCTTGGGACACCAATTGGGAGCCTTGTGCCATTTGTTACGGCACGGTAAAGAACCGCCTGCATCAGTCTACGCGGAGTGTGCGGGTTACAGAACACATGTAGAAATACTGGCCACCAGCAACACATTCACTGGTGTCGAGTTGCTCTCTTAACAAATGTCACGGTGAACTCATCCAACAGTATCATATCCTTTCCCCAAAAAGAAAAACTAATACTGCTATTACGTAATTATGTAATTCTGTGCTTCAAGTTTACAAACAAGAAACCTGTAAACAAATCACAATGCAGACTGGAGGTTACTGTGATATAGATGAGGGTCCTCTTTGATCACTGAAAGATGCTTTACTAGCAGTGTGTGTGTGTGTGTGTGTGTGTGTGTGTGTGTGTGTGTGTGTGTGTGTGTGTGTGTGTGTGTGTGTGTGTGTGTGTGTGTGTGTGTGTCTGTCATCCTCAGTAGTGAGAGAAAAACAAGGATTTGAAGCCCAACAGTCGCCGTCACCAGGGACACCATTAAGCCTTCAAAATCTGCCTCCAAGAGACCAACGCAGTCCCCGTCTTCCTGTTTTACCTTTTCCAACACCAGTGAAGGAATGAATTATAAATGATTGTGCTCTGCTTGTTGCCAACGAGTGCCTTTAATCTGGGAGGAGTGTGGATGCGACACTGGCGGACGGGGATTTTGCTGGAGAAAAAAAGAATAAGATTTCCAGCTGCAGTGGCAAATGATGTGGCTTCCAGAGAGCACCCCGGTCACACAGGTAATGCAATATAGATGGTGTTATCAGGGTCAGGGACGATCATGACAAATCAGATTACCACCGTCTCAGCATATTAAAATGAAATGGTCATCCCTGGTGGCTGCTGGGCATGTAAAAACCCTGCAGGGTTGACAACTCATCTTTAATGGTTCGGCTTTAAAGTCAAATGACGGATGGATTCACAGCCGTTTGATCGCTGTGCAGCCTCTTCTTTCAGTGTTAAAAAGGAGGAACATGTACCCCATATCACGCCACAGCTCCTTTGTGCAAGATCTATATAAACTACATGATTTAACGTGTTAATAAACATAATCCTGTGACGGTGATTCAACGTGTTTCCTTATGATTTTACTGTGACTCAAGACGTTCACGTTATGGAAATGGTAAATTCACCAGTAACAGCACATCTGGGACCCAGTCAGTACAAACACATCAAATAAAAAGTACGGTATAAATAAATAAGCAAGAAATAAAACTGTGTCGGGCAAAGATCAATAGAAGAGTTGTGTTAAATCAATGTGGAGCTTTGAGATTCAGGGGCGGGTTTTCCTGAACAGGGTATAAGCTGAACCAGGACCAGGCCATGAGGTAATAAGGGGCTCATCTAAACACTGCTTACATGGACTTTCTGCTCCGCTGTGGACGAGGAAGTCGAGCTAGAAGTTTATCTTTTAACGGTAAAGCGTTCCGCTCAGTACATGCAGCATCTTAATCGTGATATATACGATGATAAAACAGTAAGGATCTCATGTTAAGATTGTTTGTTTGTATCATGTTTGCTTACAGCGTATATATATCTTCATCGATTCTCCCAAATATTGACGTCGGCTTCAGCCTGGAAAAGCCGTCGTCGGTCAGGCTGCACTGAATTTAAGATGAAGTTTAACTATTGAAAGCACCGTCTTCCACCGTTGTGCTGTTAATCCATACACGCCAGGCTAGCGATGTAATCGTTTGACAATAAATCCTGCTCTGCCATCATGGAACGCTGTGTCAGCAATGTGATTTAATGAATTGTATTTTGAGACGGCCTCGGCCAAATATTAGAGAATAAAATGCTAAACTATTATCCACTTAGGGTCAAGGTAGGAATAATGAGAACTGTGAAGACGATGAAGCAACCTTTACTCTGTTCTCAGTGGTTTTGGAGGAAGATAAATAAATAATAAAGATTATATTCAATAAAAGATATGTATGAGAGAAATACAATGTTTGGTAAGCAGGCCTTCAGGAATGAATTTAATATTTCATAAAACCGCTCCAACAGATACAATATCACCAGGTAATAAAAAGGAGAAAGCTGCAGCACTGACTTTACACAAATAACCCCAAAACACACCTCCACATACCCGGCAAGAGCACCGGAAGAGTCCTACATCGGTGTGTGTGTGTGTGTGTGTGTGTGTGTGTGGAAACAGTGTCACATGCTGACCATACACTAAGCATTTCAGACAGTTTGACGCATTATGAGAATATGTTTTCAGACCACACAAACTGCACTGAACCCCACAAAACCCGCCGGAGGGTTTGAAAAGGCATGTGTTCTTAAAGATGCTGTGCAGTTATCGTCGCCTGTAGAAACAGAAGTAAATCAGATTCACACTTATCTGATGGTCCTTTGACAATCATGAGTGACGGACGCTTCTGTTAAATCTAAGCTTAAAATAGTGATGTTTCATCAAATCTCTAAAATGTTAAACCGTTGTCTCTCACCAGATCCTGTAAAAAAAAACACGATATTCCTCGTTCGTCAGCGCAACCGTGAAGCGAATGAAAGACTCGGCCGAGACGGTCACGTGAGAGAGGAGAGGTTGAAGAAATGTATGAAAGACGAGAGCACGGTGAGGAAAAGCACCCTGAACCTGCAGGGGGTTTAAAGGGTTAAACCTCCTTTTATATTCATTATCAACGTGTGCCTTTAATTGGTAATTGAAAGCAAACGTAAGACACTAAGAGGCCAGAGAGTAATGTTTGCACGCTGACTTAGATTTCCCACCTTGGCTATCAACTAGCAACGTAATAGCGTTCTAATAGCATTATATTCCCTCCAGCAGCTACACAATGTTTCCATCAACCCAAACGCTATACAGGGGGTTGTTTTTAGACCAATACTGTCGGCCACTATAACGCTCACCAGGGTTGACTACAGCCAGACCATCTTCATGCACGGCATCACTCATCCGGAGCATGAAATCCCACACAATCTCAACCTTTAATTTGTCTGTGACTGACCTGAGTGGGAAGCGTGAGATGCGAGAACCTGCAAGAGGCCGGGGTGGGGGCGGGGGACAGAACAGCAAGAAAACACTGCTGTGTTTACGTCGTGTGAGCTATTGACACCGCTGGCCCCTCACACGCACGGCTCCGAGGCACAGCTTTGGTGGTGCAATTACATGCAGATAGCCACATTGTCAGAGCCATCAGTGGGAATGAATGAAAATAAAAGAGCCACTTCAAACGCCATCTATTTTTATTGACAATCAAACGCTGGTCCAGCACTGCTATTAAGCTGTTCTCTCTTTTGAACAGACAGACAGATGTTGTATGGAGACTTTGCCCCCCCCCCCCGCTGTTATTAGTATATATATATAAAAATAAAAGGAAGATGACAAACTGAAATGGGGCCATTTCTGTTGACAGGCTTCTTTAAGAACAGGAAATACTGACACGCCGTAATAGCTACGCGTCAAGCCAGAAGACGCCGCACTGTGCCAGCGACTGGGAACACTAGCTCTTTCTAGGCAGCTGCTGAAGGAAACAGCCGAGCACGCCATAATCCGCGTGTTCTCGGTGAGGAGGAGGAGGAAAGAATTTGCCGGGGCCAGATTGGATTTCTTGTTACTGAATTCTCATTTGCAATCATCAGCACGACTTCTTCCCAGTCCCATCTGTGGACAAGTGTCTGATTATTGATGAAAGAAAAACAGCTGACAATAAGAGACATTTTTGGAGTAGCGAGAGAAGCCTCCGGACCTATTTATTCATGCCCGGGAATTCATTTGGATCCCGACTGCATCGAGCACCGTTTCAGGGAAAGCTGGCAATAACAGAACTTGATTTTACTAAATTAATCAGAGCAAATAACTGGGCCACGGCGCTGAAAGGCGGGACGCGGATACTGAAATAATACCACTACTACTAATAATAATAATAATAATAATCTCTGTCCTACAGGCTTCGAGTGGAGGCTCTGTGAACAAACCCAGAACACTCTGATGGTATTCAAGTCCACAGAGATTTCAGAGCCTCAGAGTCAGAAATAATCAGCCCTCTGCAATCAATGAATGTGACTGATTGAGGGGAGGAGGAACAGTGCAACACTCACTGCGGGCCCTAACACACATCAGGGCAGCATGCCAGTCCCAACCCTGCCAGCAAATATCTGCTTAAATGGTGACTTTCATCCTGCGCACCGGATATTCAATTTGTTCCGTAAGCCAGGGATGAAAAAGCAATTATTCACAGTCCCCTCTTTTCACGATCTGTTTCTTTAAGATATCCCCCCCCCCCCCCCCCCCGCTAACAAACAAACCTCCAGATTAGTGCCGTGTGTGGCTGCTCACAGGGGCAGCCAGTTGAGGCACTAAGATCAGGCCTAAACTAAAAAGCCCGTCAATCAAGTTTGAAAGACGGGGGTCCGGTTCTACGTCGTCTCCCATGGGACGGGGGGGGGGGGTGAAAGCCACTAGAAAACGGCCTGATGGCCGGATGTCACTTCGGGGAGCATCGGGGAAGAGAAGTGAGCGCATGTCAGAAAGAACACTTCTCTTACACGAGTTACACGACACAGAGAGCGCCCAAAAAGCCAAGCCAACCCCCCGGCACCCGATCAGTGAGAAGCGCTGTCAGCGGAGCCCACTGAGCCGAGCTCCCAATTTACACTTGGGGTATTAGGTGGGACCCTAGCGTGACTGTGCACCAAAAAAAAAAAAAAAAACACACGGAGCTGCTTCGTATGCTCTCTGATACTTGCACACATCCTGGGACAAGTTGGCGGCTCCAGCGAGGCGGAGAGAGAGAAGCTCATGTTTGAGTCATAACCTTGTTTCCTTTCAGATGTCGCAGGACCCGGCACCTGCTGATTGAGAGATGTGGAGATACGGTCTGCCACCGTAATTGGCTCCCCGCGTGGTCGGATAGCGGGGATACAAAATGTATGTTTGAAAGATGAAAAGGGGGGAGAGAGAGAGAGGGAGAGAGAGAGAGAGACAGACACAGTGGCACCGCCGTCGGGTGAAAGGAAAGGAGGGATATAAGCCTCAGAAGTTATCCATCTGAGAAGGGCAGTGTGACAGCACCAGCTCCAGAACAGACCAATGGATCTGGAGGAAGTTTAAGGCGGGTCATCCATGATGGAGTCCCCCCCAATGTCCTCAAAAATGGTGGAATTCTAATTTTCCAGATACAAATTCAATTGAACTTCTTCTATGTTTGGAAGCCATAGAAAGGAGGACAAAGGGAGGAATTAAGTGCAGAAGGTTCCTGAGACGAGCAGCATACAGCGCGTGACAGGTTCATGCCAGAAGACAATGGGATGACGGGTCTAGCTACCTCTGCTGGCTCCCTGCAGATAACGCGAGCCTTTCGCGGTCGGCGGTGCCATTTTTTAACTCCAACCCAAAAGCACACTCTCATTCTTGCCGCTTCTGCATATTTATGTCCGAGCACAAAGAGCGATTGGACGGTCCTCATGAAGTCTATAGGAAGCGATGAGCGAGTATAGAAATACAGCTGTTCCCTGTAACAGCAGGGAGGAGAAAAACACTCCAGAGCCCTTCACCCACACTGGCAGCGACATTTAAACAAGCAACCCGTATCAACTGAAATGAGACGAGCATATTGGTAGCATTTTTAGATTATAGCTCCTCTTTTCCATAATCACAGTCTAATTAGTCAGTTGCAAAATGTGACAGTTTTCCACAGCTGGCTCTGTTGAAACCAATAAGTATCTTATTTACTGGTGGGATGTGCGTTTACTTTTGCCGAGAGACATCTACCTTTTCTCCTTTTAGCGCTACGCTTTTTTTAGTAACGCATCAACACCCGATTCCTCGCTGCCGAAATAAACCGAACACACGGGGTGATCACGATCACAACAAATGACCGTGGACGTTTTGTGTGACTGTGTTTTCCCCCTTAAGAATGTTCATCTTCCCGTTAGCGGATCATCGCTTTGATACAGATCACAGTAGCAGTTAAATCTCCAATACACAGTCAGTGCACAAAGCCAGCTGTTGCATCCTTCATGGTGTGAATTAGAATGAGGAGCGTGTAGAATCGAGCGGGATGGGGATGCGGCACCGCACGGGGGGGGGGGGGTCTCGGTGGGTCGCAAGAGGAAAGATAATGTTGCAGCTCTAGACTGCGAGGGTTTTCTAACCAATCAGTGAAGGTGGTCCCCTGCGGCCAGTGTCAAACATGTCAAACAGATGCTGCCGTTACACATCAAAACGGACATGTGACCAGACGGTGGACAACATAGATCAGGCTGAAAATCGACTGCCATAAGAGAGTCGACATCAAATAAACTTGCAGTGAAATGACATTAGTAAAATGGTCTCAAGGACCCCAAAATTGAATTTTTTGCAATGCAAGAAATCATATTTGAATAGAGGACTCTGTGTGCCCTAGAGGACTCTGAGGGCACACTAAATAATTCTTAAATTGACTCTCCCTAGAAGGAAAAGCACAGACTTCATAAATGACGGCTCCGTTCTATTGTCCCAGTCGGCCATGACAGTTTGACAGTGAACCAGCATGAAGCAGGGAAAGGAACCTCAATGAACTACAGCAGCCTTCAGACAGAGAACGTCATGTCCTGATACACCGCAAATGGACAAAATACCAGATTTATAGAAATATTTACCGAAAGTCGCTGGTGGTCAACCACTAAGGGAGGCTGGGGAGGGACTGGTTGTGGCTCTTCCTCCGTCTTTTGGGCAGACCCCCGCTCCGACGGGCTCACCCTGCACGTCTCGGCTGTGGAACCTCAAATAAAAAAGACAAAATGGATTATTGATGAAAGAAGGGTTAATAATGAGGCTTATAAAGGAATACATACAGCGTGCTAGAAGAAAACAACCTCCAGTGAACGGCTGAGCTACATTTCAAACTTATGTTGGGGTGTTTGTCATGAACCGGTGAAAAAGCACCAACTTCATTTCAAGGAAAATAAATTCCAACTGCGGCGGCTGCAAGATGAATGCAATACTAGAGGAAAAATCTATTTTAAGCTACTCGCAGCTACTGAGGGCACAGTGTTTCACATCTGGCCTCCTTCCTGTCCATTTAGAACAGTGCTGAAGAAACGCCTTGATGGAAACAAAAGGGCCTGGCTCAGCTTGTATTGGGGGGGCGGAGCACAGCCGGAGTCGTCTGTTTTGTTTGTGTTCTGTTGGCTGATCGTGCCATCCCTCTGATGGCTTCTCCGTATTCTAGGAGCGCCATTACCTCGGCTCTCCAGCTGGCCTGTGCTCGTCCAGAGCCAAACCACAGGCCCGCAATCAGACACACAAACGCATCGGCTCGTCTCCGACTGAAATACCACACGACAATAGAGAGGGCATAGTGGCTCAGGGCAAAGCAGAGAGAAAAAAGCCAGCATTGTGAATATCAGGATTCATATCAGAAGGTGACATGTGTCTGCTAAGGCACCGATCATTTCAAGGCCCCGGAGTTCCTCCGTAGAAAGCTATCTGCTGAGCCAGGGGGTTGCTTTTTATATTCTGTCTGACTTATGTTGCATTATTCATGTCCGCTCTCCATTTTTAAGAGATATACCAAGTGCAAATCAGAGGAGTTGGTTCATAATCAAAACAGTAATTTATCTGCGTAATTAAGTGGTGGGCAAAGCACTGACTGGATGTGTGAAATGTACAGATTTTGTTAAGTCGCTTAATTGCATATCTCTACTGTGAAGATCAAGTGATTAGCAACGAAAATGAAGAGAGCAAAACAAGTCTGAGAACTTTTTTCCTCCACTTAATAACTCCCTTCAGATGGAGTTAAAGTTTAGAGTATCGGCTTCTGAAGAAACTCTCCGTCTGGGTGATTAATAGCTTCTCCAGGGTGACAGATGGGCTCCGCAACTTCACCTGTGACCCAAAAGTCACTGACAGCAAAACATTATGCATCCAAGCAAACTAGGTTAAGATGTTATGTACCTGCATATTTGAATTTTGAGGGAATGCAGAAGACATTATAACATTGATAAGAGGAACTAAAAGCGGTTTGTTTTAATGAACCAGTTGTGGCATTGGAGCTGACTCCTGGTCTAAGCTTTATACCTTCTGGATCTAGCTCTTCCTCAGCGTTCTCCGTTACTGCACTCCCATCCTGGGCTGGGTGCTCCTGAGTTGGATTGCTCTCATGTTTGTCTTTGTGCTCTTCCCGTTCTGGTTCGTTAGAGCGCTCCGTCACGCTCCGAGGACTCCTTTTCTCTGCCTCGCCGCTCCTCTTGATGCCGTGCGAGTCCAGGCTGTCCATCGACTGTGATACTAAGAGACCCTCCGTGTGCTTAGGCTGGACCTCTGCACGTGAAGATTCGGACGTTTTAATCGGAGGCTGGAGATCGGCCCGCTTGGCCTGGCCGACGCCGCCTGCCTCGGGCTCAGACCTGCCACCGACGCAATGCAGCTTTGTGTGTTTCTCCGTGTTCTCGGGCTCCTCCTTCTTCTTCGGCGTCGGCTCTTCTCGGGCCCCGCTGGCATCTGGAGGTTCGGCAGGAGCTGCGACGGGGGGCTCGTTGGAGCTCTCCTCCTCTGTGGAGGGGCCG